>NW_020448475.1:154559-177241 GCF_003343035.1 Apteryx rowi | reverse complement strand
GGCCGCCTTTCCGCAGGAGCGAGGGGCCCGCGGCCTCCTCGCCCCCAGCCCCACCGGGGCTGAAGGGGGGCGGGGGGAAAGTGACTGCTGTCTTCAGATACACGGTTATTCCCGTGCCGCTTCGCCGCCCGAGGGCAGCCTGCGGCAGTCACTGAGGCTCCCGGGCCGGCAGCAGCCGCCCGCAGCCGCCGGCCCCGGGATGGCACCGCTCCCGGGCTCACAGCGCCAGTGCCGCGCTGCTCGCGTTGAGGCTGAACGCGGCTGCACGCACACGGCGCTTGCAAAGCAAATCATCGACGGAGCTGTGCACGGAGACCACGCGCGCAAAGTCCTCCGTTATCGCCACAGACACCCGGCGTGACCCGTGGTTTTAAACCATCCTGCGCATTAGATGGATCAAGCAGCCTCTTTTTGTTCAAACAGGGAGATTCCCCCACGCACGGCACCGTCAGCACACCACATGGCAATGGAGTAAGGGCACCAAAGGTGCACCAATCTGATAATGAGGAGTCTCTCTCCCGCTCCCAATTTTAGTGGTCCTAGGATCTAGAGAAGTAATAATTAGAAGCATTTCCCCCCAGCATAGAAATCACAAAATAGCATTCAGGATAAATCACTGCTAACCAGCAAACTCAGTGCCATCAAAGACTTTTGACAGATCCTAATCCCACTGCAATTCAAGCATTTTAGCAACAACTTAATGACAATATTTATATACACTTTAATAAAACTCAGGCATTTTGTAGACTTCATTCACTCATTCCTCGCTATAAGGAATAACATTTGTTCATTATCTCATCAGATAATGAACGAGACATGCAAGGGAGAGTGTTCATTTTCACATTCAAGCTACGATATTTAAGGCTAGGTCTGTGCTAAAGTTTTGCCAGCAGAGCTGCTTGCAGCCAGGAGCATGGACAAAAAAGGCACTCTGCAGCCAGCTGTGATGGCAAAAGACTCTCATGTAGATACAGCTCTGCCAACAGCAGAGTGCTCCTGTCAGCTTATGCTATTCAGAGAGGTGGAATGGGGATGTTGGGAGAATTCCTCCTGTCAGCCTGTTTCCACTAGGGGACTCTGCTGTATTCTCCAGCAGAAATTCTTCTAGTGGAGACAAGCCCAAGGACAAGCAAAGGCATTTTCAACAGGCAAATTTTAAATCCACAATAAAACATCATAGTCCTTTATTAAAATAAAGAGAAAAAAGAAAAATTCCTCAATTTGAAATGGAAGCCTCACAGAGTAAAGTTGGGGGAAAACAACGCTGTAGATTCACCTTACATACCCAGTACTAAAATAACTAATATGTATTGTGTCACTGTTAGTCTTGTGTGCCCGCTGTTGTTAACAATCAGAATTATTCTTGTGCATGAACATTTACCCACACTTCGAGCAGTTAAGTCCACAGAAGTAAAATACAGTCAAAAATGGTTTGGCAGTGTAGGTCCAGATCAAAGGGTGCATGGAAACACTAAACACCTTTGAAGATCTGGGCCTGTGTCAATATGAGTTCACACTACTGTACAGGCATGCCTCATTTTATTGTGCTTTGCTTTATTGCACTTCACAGATATTGCGGGTTTGGTTGTTTTTTTTTTTTTTTTTTGACAGATTGAAGGCTTGTGGCAACCCTGTGTCAAGCCAGTCTGTTGGCACCATTTTTCCAATAGCATGCACTCACTTCATGTCTCTGTGTCACATTTTGGTAATTCTCGCACTATTTCAAACTTTTTCATTATTATTATATCTGTTATGGTGATCTGTGACCAGTGATCTTCGATGTTACTACTGGAATTGTTTTGGGGCACCATGAACCACACCCTTATAAGACAGCGAACTTAATAAATGTTGTGCATGTTCCGACTGCTCCACCGACCAGCCGTTCCCCCATCTCTCTCCCTCTCCTCGGGCCTCCCTGTTCTCTGAGACACAGCAATATTGAAATTAGGGCAATTAATAACCCTACAATGGCCTCTAAGTGTTCAAGTGAAAGGAAGAGTCGCACATCTCTCACTTGAAATCAAAAGCTAGAAATGATGAAGCTTAGTGAGGAAGGCATGGCGAAAGCYRAGACRGGCCGMAAGCKHGGCCTCTTGCGCCAAACAGTGAGCCAAGTTGTGAATGCAAAGGAAAAGGTCTTGAAGGAAATTCAAAGTGCTACTGCAGTGAACACACCAATGATAAGAAAGCAAAACAGCCTCATTGCTGATATGGAGAAAGTTTTAGTGGTCTGGATAGAAGATCAAACCGGCCATAACAGTCCCTTAAGCCAAAGCCTCATCCAGAGCAAGGCCCGAACTCCCTTCAATTCTACGAAGGCTGAGGGAGGTGAGGAAGCTGCAGAAGAAAAGTTTGAAGCTAGCAGAGGCTGGTTCATGAGGTTTCAGGAAAGAAGCCGTCTCCATAACATAAAAGTGCAAGGTGAAGCAGCAAGTGCTGATGTAGAAGCTGCAGCAAGTTATCCAGAAGATCTAGCTAAGAGAAGTGATGAAGGTGGCTACACTAAACAACAGATTTTCAATGTAGACAAAACAGCCTTATATTGGAAGAAGATGCTGTCTAGGACTTTCATAGCTAGAGAGGAGAAGCCAATGCCTGGCTTCAAAGGACAGGCTGACTCTCTTTGTTAGGGGCTAATACAGCTGGTGAYTTTAATCTGAAGCCAGTGCTCATTTACCAGTCTGAAAATCCTCGGGCCCTTAAGAATTATGCTCAATCTACTCTGCCTGTGCTCCATAAATGGAACAACAGAGCCTGGAGGACAGCCCATCTGTTTACAACATGGTTTACTGAATATTTTGAGCCCACTGTTGAGACCTGGTGCGCAGAAAAAAAGATTCTTTTCAAAATATTACTCTCATTGACAATGCACCTGGTCACCCAAGAGCTCTGATGGAGATGTACAACGAGATTAATGCTGCTTTCATGCCTGCTAACACAACATCCATTCTGTAGCCCATGGATCAAGGAGCAATTTCGACTTTAAAGTCTTATTATTTAAGAAATACATTTCGTAAGGCTATAGCTGCACCATAGATAGTGATTCCTCTGATGGATCTGGGCAAAATTGAACACCTTCTGGAAAGGATTCACCATTCTAGATCCCATTAAGAACATTTGTGATTCATGAGAGGAGGTCAAAATAATTAACATGAGTTTGGAAGAAGCTGATTCCAGCCCTCATGGCTGCCTTTGAGGGGTTCAAGACTTCAGTGGAGGAAGTAACTGCAGATGTGGTGGAAACAACAAGAGAACTAGAATTAGAAGTGGAGCCTGAAGATGTGACTGAATTGCTGCCATCTCATGATAAAACTTTAATGGATGAGGAGTTGCTTCTTATAGATGAGCAAAGAAAGTGGTTTCTTGAGATGGAATTGACTCCTGGTGAAGATGCTACAAACATTGTTGAAATGACAACAAAGGATTTAGAATATTACATAAACTTAGCTGATAAAGCAGCAGCAGGGTTTAAGAGGATTGACTCCAATTTTGAAAGAAATTCTATTGTGGGTAAAATGCTATCAAACAGCATCGCGTGCTACAGAGAAATCCTTCGTGAAAGGAAGAGTCAATCAATGTGGTGAACTTCATTGCTGTCTTATTTTAAGAACTTGCCACAGCCACCCCAACCTTCAGCAACCACCACCCCAATCAGTCATCAGCCATCAACACCAAGGCAACACCCTCCATCAGCAAAAAGATTACAGCTTGCTGAAGGCTCAGATGATGATTAGCATTTTTTAGCAATAAAGTACTTTCTAATTAAGGTATGTACATTGGTTTTTTAGACATAATGCTATTGCACACTTGATAGACTACAGTATGGTGTAAACATTAATTTTTTGGTTTCTCAGTGCATTATAAAAGTTATGTGACTCGCTTTATTGCAATATTTGCTATATTGCAATATTCGCTTTATTGCAGTGGTCTGGAACCAAACCCGCAATATCTCCGAGGTATGCCTGTACTCTGCAAAAGATGCATTCATAGTTAGTTGCCTTATTCTTAGGCATGTAATTCAGTGAGGAGGTTACTGACTGCAACTTCCACAGCTGCCAACATCAAGCCTTTGACTCATATCCAAGTTGTTCCCTTTATCCCCTGCAAGAAGACTGAAGTTTTCCCTAAAATATGTGGACTCTCTGAATAACTGTTTTCAAGTGGTTTGTGTGTGTGATTTTTGACCAGTGTGTGTCTGAAATTATTAAAAAAGTATGAAATGTCAAGCTGCAGTTTAATAATCACTTTCCTAACTGGTATTAATTTACTATTGCTAGCAGAGCCCTTATGTTTGCCAGTTTGCATGGAATGGACTAGACCAGCTGCATGCATTATCATAATTCTTCACTCTGTCTGATCAGAGTGTATCATCACTGGACTCCCAAAGGATTCCAGTAAGTTGAAAAAAGTTCAGGCCTATGCACTTTAAAGATTGTAATCTAAACAACTGCAATACATCTGTGGAATGATCATATTTTGACCTATAGCCAACTTATTACACAAGTATTGTCAAAGTACAGTATTAAAGCATATTACACTATCTTTAAGTAGGAATATGGTCTTCCCCAGAAGTTCTGCAGTTCCATGTGTTTGAACTGTATGATTTCCACTATTTTATGCTGAACACTAATTGATTTGTAATGCTAATAAAATCTTACTATTTCAGGAAAAAAACATAGTCAAYAGGGAAGAAAGTAAAGGTGCGCTTAACTTTTTAAATCTCCCTTTTAAAGCCTCCTTTTTGACAGAGAAGGCTAGTAAAGAGGGCTACAATACTGACTTTAAAAAGAGTGGGGGAAGACCCAAAGAGCCAAGGAGGATTTAGTATAATGTAATAGGACCACATGAAATTGCAAATTAACTTATGTTTCTCTGTGTGATGAAAAAAAAGTAGAAAAAAATATATAGAAACAGAACAATCCCTGAACAGCAAGTTTTTCATTGTCAGGCAGGAATATATTTATTAGCCTACTGTCTTTTTTTTAGTGTTAGGCTATACAGAGACTCATCTGGCAAGACAGCTGGACTTCTTTCAGGTAGACCTACATGCTCATCACATGCTGAACTTACTAACTGGAGAAAAAAAAAAAAAAAGAGTTCTATTATGCAGGAAAGCCACCATTCAAAACTATGCTTTTGACACACATGAATGTATTAAGTGACAGGCTGTACATAATTTCAAGACAATACCAAGCAAGTGCATTTTTTAGTTGGCAAAGACCCTGTGCACTTCAGAGTCTTTGGTAGCCAAGGAAGTCGGACAAAAGAAACACCTGACTAGATTACGTCCCCCTACATGGATAGGCACTGGGGCAGACTATTTACCAACTCATATGGGATAAGGTTCCCCCTCTTGATAAGAAACATGGAAAACTTTGTTCAAATTAAAGGAAATAAGTTTCACTTTTTCTTTGAAACATGCACCCATTAAAATTCATACTGATTATTCCAAAAAAGTAAAAGACAACCCAAGAAAGGAAGCAGGATGTGATTAACTGCATGCAAGACAGCTGAAGCAGAAATTCAGAATATGAAAAAGGGGAAGATTTCAGCAGATTTGGATAGTAAGTGGGAATGGAATCATCAAGTATCTTAGGCACCTCCTTGAACAATCCTTTGTAAATCAGAAAAAAAAGCCTCAAAGAATTTTTGTTGAGGCACTTTTAAATAAAGATGATATTTATTTATTCCAGTTTAAAGGGCAACACACACTGAGAAATACTGAGGAAAGATTAAAAGCATGCACAAGACTGCTGAAATTTGGAAAAGTCAGTATAGTTTCATGTCAAAGTAAAGAGTTTTGATATTTTCTTCACTGCATTCAAGACTGATGCGGCACTCAGTGGCAACAGAGGAATGGTCAGGTCCCTCTCCCACAGTTTCCTAAACAAAGTTTCCTCTCCCAAAATTATTCTGACAAATGCCTTGAAAACTTACTCTCTGGTAACAGATTTTAGTTTTCCTTGGAGAGCTATTTCACAGGCCTTGCAACTCCAGAACCTAAAAGTAAAACTTTCCAATGGCACTTTTTTCCTTTGCTGCCCATCACTGACAGAAAACCCTGAACCAGAAAATGTGTATTTTATTATTTTTAGCCATAGAGGATTCCAGGTATATTTTTGTATGACAAAGCTACCCTCGGAAAAGGCAAGTATCATAAAGCAGCTATTGTTACACAGGCAATTGGTTTGACTTCATTTAAGTAGGCAAATGCAGATAACTCTGCTAAAGGGTATCTGCAGTCACATGAAAGTTTACAAGCATGAAAAACTGCAAAAGATGAAATGACAGAGGGACCATGTTAGAACACCAAAAAAGTTTCAAGTAACTTCAGAATTCCAGGGATGTCCTGTCCTGAGCACAGAAATCATTTACAAACTTTAAATAGTTACAGAAAACTCAGTTTTCCCCAGGATCCTGAAGAAATTCACACCTAGGAATTATGGAAACAGTTGCTGTCCCCAACAGCAGGCTATCACACTGTTGAAAATTATTACTGCATTGCAAGGGTAAAAATACAAAGAAGCATTTTTTAACAGCTATATTCCAAAAATGCCCAAGAGGATGCAGCAGTCTCTTGTATCAGTACATCAGCATAATCATTTGCATCTACTGCAGATTCTACAGTAGGAAATTGCAAAAGTAAAAACAAACTGAGCACAAAGTGTCCATGACAGAACCAGGGGAAAAACTGGAAGAACTGGGGAAAGGGTGGCCGCGGCCATAAGATTATCTTCTTGACCACACCATATAAAGTCTAATAATACCAAAGCCACAAGTCTGTCACAATCTACATCTTTAAAGAGACTCAGTCTCCTGGTGTCACTATTCCTATGGCAATTAGTGATTCCACATAGAAAAGCAAATGTGTTCTGAGGAAAGGAGCTATTCAGAATAAATAGCAAGCATCTAAATGTCAGCATTATTACTTGTGAATGCAGAATAAGAAAGACTTAGCTGTCTCAAAAAAATATATCTATATCTACTTCCCTACCTTATAATTAAGTCTTCAACTTCAAGATAGTCTAGCATACTATTATAAATCAGGTATTTCTAGAGCATATTATCTGATCTTCCTTACAGTATTTGAGACTGGTAACAGACTGACCTGTAACTAAAACACAGTTGTAGATGTTAGGTCTTGAACAGCAAAAATACTCAACTCCTCAAGACTTCTTTTGTGATATCAACACATGCCTATTCTATAAGTGCACAGAATCTTTGAGCAGGAAGTTTAGTCCTTATAAATACACAAAGCTTTACTGTGATCCTAGCATTTGTCAACCACAGCTACAGTCTTAACATGCAGTTTGCCTTTAAAAAATCAATTATTACTTACAAGTTTGTCGCAAGTTTTTGATCACCAAAGACTACTAACTCCTGTGCAGTCAAACCAACGTGGCTTTGATGGCAGGCTACATTGCATTCTAACTTCAAGATACAAACTAAAATATATTTCAACTTACATTAGTAAAAAGCTGTTCCTGACTCTTCATAGCAACATACTGCCATTTCCCTGCCGCTGGCCCACTGCCAGTTGGAACTGGATTTGGGAGCTGAAAGAAGACTGCAAGTCTGTCCAATTAAGGTCTAACCCATAATGTTCCATACTGGCAAGGCATTCAATTAGCTTCGCAACAGCCACAAAAAAGAAGAGTTATGCCTGAAAAAATGTATGTTAAATTAGCTTTTATTACTAAGTACTTAGTCTTGCAATGTTCTTTCAGCACAAATGTTACACTGAAAGCAGCAAAGCAGAAACCTGAAATCTAGAAAGAACTGGGACACCACAGCCAGGCTGTTTGTTAGGTAAAATCATCATTAATAGACCACCTGCACAGACTCTCTTAATTTCTCAGAAAAGGAAACACCTGTGGTTACAAGCCAGCAAAGATGACAAAATTTAAGTTGCAGTTGAATTCTCTTTCTGAATTAAGAATGTTACTGAACAGATGTACATACCCTTAGCATAACTGCTCTGAGTGGTGTAGCAGTAGCATATGTAATTGGAGGGGGATCATTTTGTTTCATTATCATCAATATTTAACTTATAAAAATGCAACGGATATCTTGGCTGAGTGAGAACTAGCATCAGTGCAGTTGCAGCACGGTGTCAAAGATACAGTTAATTCACATCCAAAGGACAAATTCTTAACCCATGAATGTGTTAGAGCCATCTAATTCTCATACTAGGGCAAGTACTCCATGCTTCTGCCACAGTTTTATCTGTTTTTCTTTCATCTAGCAAACTGGCTTCATACTATTTCTTTGATGAAAGTGGAGCCAGCTTAAGCTGAACGTTTAAATAAGTGTATGGAACACCCAGACTCTTGTTTCTAGTCAGCACAGTGTTCCACAGCAACCTGCTCTCCACTTTTAAAACTGCTATCAAGCTGTCAGTGTCAGGAAATGAAGTTCAATCAACGGGATACGTCAGCACTACCAAAACGTACACCAGATGTTCACTCATTTTTTTGTAAGAGGCAGTTTAATCAAATAATGTCTGGACAGAATGAAGGATAACACTGCTTTGTTTATTCCCTACGTACACATGCCATAATCAAATGTAAGGTTTTAACCAGAACTAATATTGAATTGGAAGTATACAATACTTAACAACTGATGCAAACTTATCTTAGATAAGCAAAAGAGTTCACAGGCCCAAGTTCAGATAAAAGTCAAAAGAAAGCAATTTCAATTATAATAAAAGAAGGTATATAAAAGCAAAACACAAACAGGTAATAACTAAAAACTTTAAGCAGATGTACAAGACTGGTTCTCACAGTGGTAGTAGTGTAAGTAGTAAAATTTTGTCTGTAAAAGAAAATTTGCCTTAAATATACTTTCTTCTCATGCATTTGTTTAAACTAAGGAAGGAGTTAAGTCTCAACTCATTGTTTATTCACCTCCTCCCTCCTTAAGGATGACTATCAGTTTACATGATAGTTTCAACTGGTGGAAAAAAATTTAAGAGATTATAGACAAACATACCAGCATTGTTGTCTTTGTAGTTCAATATTTTTCCATCAGATCGTAATCCTGGAGGGGCTCATTTTCAGATCCCCATTTTTTCATGCAGGTCTTCTACCTCCCTGTGGCAATAACATTTTTAGAATTAAAACAGACTTTCAGCTTACACCACAGGGAGGATTTCTGATGGAACATAAAATTCAAAAATGTGGTGACAGTTCACAAGTTGAATGATATTTCAACTTCTCTAAAGCAGTAGTTTTGTTTCCTCTTCTTTGATCTTAATGTTGTGAAAAAAAATCCCAAACCTGTACTTGCTGTTTTGATGATTAATAAAAAAATTAAGGGAAAAATACTATTGATATGAGAAGTAAGATTCATTGAAGCAATTAAAGCAGGGTATATACTGTCAGCACAGTTCTTGGTGTACTTCTCGGAGGGACTAAGTTTACTGTACTCATAACAACATTTAGCTGTCTAGTGTGCAACAACACAACACTGGTTTTGAATATTTATCAGGTATGAGAAAACAGAGAAGAAAAGTAGCACTGTTGCAGCAGCTTAAAATCAGCATGAAGGAAGTTCAGAAAGTACTAATCAATTTTAATGATGTAGCTCCAGATAACTTGTGACATTTTTAAAATAGCATTATTCTACTTCTTAAATACTCATCTCTTGCCTTGTTTGACTAAAAGACTAGGCATCAACTATGTGGAAGACCAGCAGATCACAAGCGTACCTTCAGCATGGCATGAACGATAAATCCAAAAATTGGAGTAGCCAACATATGCACCAATATTAAGGATTGTGTGTCATGACAGGCAAACAGAACTATACCAACGGTTAATTTTGGTGGTTGCTTCTACAAAGGCAGCAGATTCTGCTGTTATGTGAGCTACAAAGGTTTTGCTGAATAAAGCCTAAAATTGGAGGGCTAACCACTTTGAGAACAGATAACTACTCTGGAAATGGAAGCTGACAAAATTTGGATATCACAAACCAATTAGAGGGATGAATTATTTACAATACAAACATAATCAGTGTTGCAGTAAAATTTTAAGAGAGTAACTCAGTCTCCAGTAGCCTGAAAGTATCACTCGTAAGAATGATATCATACAGATAGGAAAAGAAGTGTAAACACTATTTCAATCTAACACTTATACTTTGCCTTTAAAACATTACAAGAGGCACTGTTTGCTTCCACTGAGAACATCATATGGACACCTGAAAAGATCAAATTCTTACATTTCATTTTTCCTAGGAAACTCCTTTGTAAGGATTTTTTTCTACTCCAAGCATACAGGAAGCTTTTTTTGAAATGGAATGGAAAACTAACTTGATCTGTTAAGACTTTGTTTGTTGAAAAAGAATCTCCAGTTTTACTTCTATAGTTAATAAATAAATTATATTCAATAATCCCCAATTAATGAATCGGGATAGATTAGTGGGGGACAGCCTGGAAGGATTCTTGTAAGTAAAAAACATACTCTATTAGAATTAACTAAAAATTCTATCACTATTTATAGATATGGTTATTTATAATGATTATTAGCACATTTTATTTGAATCAGGATTTCAAAAACATGAGAAGTTTTTAAATATGAATGCTGTTTTAGTACAAAACTACATCATAGGCCCTGATTCTGCCCTTGAATCTGCACTGACACAGTCCTTGCAATGCACACAGACTCAAATCCAATCACAGAACACCAAACTACAAATAGAACCATTCAAAGCACAGTACAAATCAGCTCTTCAATGTCATAAGTAAATTTTTACCAGATCAGTTGGCCCATTATGTTTATCACAAAGGGTACCGACCCCTATCTCTGAAGGCTAGAAATGTTGCATTTTACTACATTACACAAAATTAGATTAGTTGTAAAGTAGCTCAGGGCTCTTAGAATACATATTTTGTAAAAGTTATAAAGCATGTAAACAAGTAATCAGTGGAATCGCAAATAGGTTGTCACAAGAAGAAAAAAAATCAGGTCCATGGCCTGACACATGGTAGAGACACTCTACCTGTATTATGATATGGGAATATGTGTCATTTCAAATACTGACAATAATTCTTTATGATGTATTTTTAGTATTTACAATACTATCTATGGAGTCTGTACCTACAAAAGGTATTAATTCTCCTCCTTCTTGGTGTAAGAGCTATATATTTATCAAGCAACACAAAAAATTTTATTCTGTCACTTATGAAGTACAAGTCAGCTGAGAGAGACCAATATAACAATAGAATTTCTTTTTCTAACATACACAGAAATCAGTTTGTTGCATGTATCTAAAATAGGATTCCACTAGCCTAATTAAGGCATGTACTTCTTAAAGTGAGCATCTTAAATAAGCATCTTAAAATAAGCTTCTTAAAAGGCTCTTTAAATGACCRTTATTATACAGCATTTCCTTCAAAAATAACTTAGTGCACTTCCTGTTTCTCTTTTAGTCTGCTTTCTGATTAGCATTTACTATAGTTTCTTTCACCACCTCTCCAACACCAAATTGCTTCCTACTCAGAGCCCAGTATCTTTTCTTTTTAATTACAAAAAGAAATTAAAAAATACACTTCAATTCACACTTCTGCAGCTCATTGCTAAGAGTAGCACACCACCGAAGTTAATGCTTCCTGGGGCCTTTATACTCCCTCTCCACCAGTTTTACCTCTCTGTAGGAGCAATTAATTCAGAAAGACTCTTGGTAGTACAAAAACTTCTTGGTCAAAACACATGCTCCCAAAAGACTGCCTCCATCAGAGCAGTCTAACCCAAGCACATCTTTTATCTATAGTAGCTACAGATTCTGTGCAGAACTATCATTCACTGTAGTGTAAAATTACAGCATGAAAACTGCACTGGATTAATAGCATACATACTATACTCTTATCTTTTAATTGTTATTTGTATAGGAAAAGATGTGCAATGGGAGATTGCATCTTTCCCCGCAGACCTTTCGGAATCACAAATCCTAATGTTCATTAATGGTTTCTAAAAAATCTTCATTAAATTAGATTCCTCATCTACATTCCTGTAATTTGGCTTTTGAGTACAGATCATCTTTCATCAAAGTTTTTATAACAAAACTATTAAAACAAAGTTTTAAACATAATAAAATTTTGCAAACATTTGAAATGTTACTATACTAAATTTTTAAGAACATAAAGTGAATGTTACCACAAAATTTTTAGGAAATTCTATCTACAGTCAAGACATCTCTTAACCCACCCTGCCCCAAATTCACAATATTAAGTATAGCATATAAACTGGCTTATAATTTTTAAGAGTGCATTTTCAAATATCAAGACTTATAAGCAGTCACATTTCCTTCTCTGAGCAATAGCTTAAAAAAAAGATTCCTATAAAAGAACAACAGTTTTGTAATTGTAGTTTCTACCTAGTTATTGTGGCCAAAAGTGACACCTTAAAAAATACAGAGTTCATTTGCCTTAGCTCTTTATCCTAAGACAGTTGTTCTGTTAGTCATTAAACTATCAAAATCTTACTCATAAGAAACAGTATATTTGATGTTTAAAAACTGACACCTTTCAATGCAACAGTCTTCAAAGCACGAGTGCTACAGTTTTCAAACAAAGTTGAATTCATAAAACTCAACTTCTTGGGAAGAATACTCTCACTTCTCACTTACCTTAAAAGTTTTACTACCATAATTATAAAAAAGAGAAAATACACATTTCATATTTTTTCCTTTACATGACTTTTGCTGAACTCTTAGTTAGCTTATTTAATTCAAAACACATTTTAGTAAACTGGAATTGCAAGTGTTCTCCAAAAACTTGAACTATTGGTTTGTGTACGCCTTACAAAGTTGATGCACATGATTTTTCATGAAGTGACCAAGGGGATTAAAATCCAGATTCACTACAATATGTAAACAATTGCACCCACTGTTTAGGGAGAAACTTGAACTTAAACCCACCTGATCTTATGGGAACGCAGACCAGGTATTTACTGTGCTACGAAGTCAAACAGTTGAGAGAAAAGAAGAGTCTGTCGGGCTTTTTTGCATGCTTGACATCATGAATTYGAATTCCTATGAAGGATTAGGCAGCCCTGGGATACAAACATAAACGATCTGTGTWCTAGTCAAGTGGTCTCACCACTTTACTACTGAGTTCCCAAGAGAACCTGTCCTCCCTTTGGCTGCAGGTCTACATATTCTCAATCTCATCACTCATCAGGTCCTTTGCTGAGCCATATCAGCTCGATAACCCAGTAGAAAGTTAACCCAACAAAAATACTGAACAGTTGAGGGTTTCTCTGGCTTCCCGCCCTCAAAATTAGCATACTGAAATGGTTAAAAAAAAGTACAACAAGCATGAGAAGTAGCACAAGAGAGCAGGCAGGACGGACAATGGGAATGGCAGCACAGCAGCAGCCTGGCAGTCAGATGTCATTTGGGCCCTTTGGGCCCCATGGGAGCAAAGTTTTTGTCTCTTAAGACAATTTAAACAGACTTTGGTCTTCACCAGAAAGTTCAAAACTCACAATAATATAATTTGGAGAGAGGTGATCAGAAAAATGCACACTTATTTCTAACTGGGTTAACTGCTTCAACACCTAAGTTCTACGCCTTTCTGCCACATTTCATTTGTAAGTTGTGATTTTACCATACAGCTCAGTTGACTCCATCCCTTTGGGCTTTATGCCCATAAAAGGACAGTCCAATTCCATTCCCTCAGCCACAAAGGCCTGCCACTAAATCAGCAATAAAACCTCTCAGACCAAAAAGGCAGGAACACATAGCAAGGGATAGTATGCTCATGGGGAAAGGAGGAGGAAAGAGCTGGAAGATAAGGTAAGCAGAACAGCACAGTCCATACTGCCAGCGGCCCCACGGTTATTTGGCTCAGACACATTGTAAAACTAAATTCTAACCAGCTTCCTGGCTCATCTGATTTTCAAAAACTCTATGTTTAGATGTCTAGTTAACCCCCTGCATATATAGGAATAAGTACATAAACAAAGATCCCCCTGCTCATGAGGGCATACAGGTGTTGCAATGCAGCACCCTAAACCTAAGGTGACATTTTTCCCTGCCAGGGCCCCAAACCTGTTGCCACCAAAGCTAAGAAAAGCTAGCTTTAGTGGGAATAGATGTGATCCCAGGTCAGGATCTCTACCTTGTGGGTAAATATAAAGTCACGTTCCTCAGGGGGTTCTAAGAGTAAGTGGTGCAGAAACCCTCATGGAAAAACATTAAAGTAAGTCTACCTGTTTCCACAGTTTCAGTCTCAATTTCTTGTTCCTCTGCTACATCTTGCATCAGGTAAGTCTCGTCATCATAAACCAGGACCTGAGCAGCGTAACCCTGTTCTAGTCTGGCACTAGGAACTGGCTCCACAATCACTGCTGGGAATTCAGAGACTGGCTCATTTTCCTATGGAAAGAAAAAAAGCTCTAAATTTTGCACTGTTGAAATCTAAATCAATCTTTCCTTTTATTTTCTTACATATTTTATGGAATAATAATAATAATTTAGAATATTTTAAAAGAAATTTTCTTCTCCTAAAGCAAGAGTTAAAAAATAATTTAACAAAAAAAAAAGGGATATCTTATCATCTACCAAAAGAACTTTCCTGAATCCCAAAGATATTTTTCTGGCTTTAAACACTCAATTTAAAGCATCAGACAGTTTTAAGGTATTGGAAAGAACAAATCTTCTAGTTAAGGCATTCAGCTATGTAAAGTATTCTTCTCCCTCTACTCTATGAAATGTAATCAACGTAATGCAAGCAATGTACCTACATCTGACCCCTGCATCTTACAAACACTCAAGTTTTGGATTAAGTACATAAGCCATCACAAAAGAAATAGCTACTTCAAAGCCCATATGTCTATCTCTACTTATTTAAAGATCAAAATTTTTGTAACAGCATATTTAATCTGTTAAAGTGCTGCAAAAGTAGAACCCTGACAGATTCAATTTACTACAAGCTACAGGAGAGTAGTATTTTTCTTTGTTAATAATGCAAAATACAAACATTAAGTAGCACTTTGAAAAAGGCCCTTCTATGGTTTTGTTCATCTCATGCTACCTCAAGACACATTTGAGAGCTTTACTTTAAAGACATACTTGATACAGAATTTAATTTTGTAAACCCAGTCTACAGTTGCAGACTTCAAAACCTATTACTTCCACCTCTCTGTAATAATAAAGATTCTAATAAAAAAACTTGATAAATGGGCTACTCTTCTCCTCCCCACACAATAATTTCTAGCCCATTTTATACAGTAAGTTTAAAGTGACTTTTTCTTTCAAATTAAGACAAAAGCTATTAAGTTTATTGATAAATAAATTCTATTTATTTTTCTAACCTCCTGATTTTTTATTGCATTGTTGTCGAACTCCAAGCCAGGGCCGCCAGTGTCAACCATTGCTGATGTCATGGTGCATTCCCTGCAGAGGCTTTGAGAGCTGTTATCTGTTCCAAAGACAGTAATGGGGACAGCCTGAAGTTAAAGGCTCAAATTCACAATCCACTTCTCTTAAACAGCTAGGCAGAGGTGGCTGAAACACAAAATAATTTTAAGTTATTTACACAGTTTACACCCAAAAGTCTTTCAGCTTTCAAGAAAGCTGCTCTGTGCTACATTTTCTGTATCAAAAGAGGGCATCAGTGAGCACAACAGATGTGACAGAATGTGACCTTCCTAAGTTAACAACAAATACTGCCATAAACCACAAATCTCACACCAGCCTTTAATACCAAGATAATAAAATTTCATTTTGGTTCTTTGCAATTTGTTAAATTTGATACATTATCTTAAAAACACATAACACATTTAGATAGTTTCCATTGTCCAAGAACATGAATTTCTCACTGAAGTCAAATTCACTTCTCAGACATATACACATTTGAGTTAGTTTGAGTCAACTTTTCTCCTATTAATTAGGAGGCTTTTAAAAAGTTATCCTTTTCCTTATTCCACTAGTGTCATAATATAAATAAAGCTTTCACACATACCACCTTAGCAATGCATACATAATAACATATACCTCACAAACACACACCTTCTTATTTACAGCTTTCTTGGAAATAAAAAGCATCATAGCAGTCTCACCCCTTTTTCTATAGGGAAAATGTTTGAGTCCAAAAAAAGTAGTTCCACATCATACTGGTTTAAGTTGAGTATACCATGGATTCATTGAGCTTATAAAGATACATAACCTCCATTCTTGTGAATTTTTTCAAACTAGATTAACAACAGAGCTTTGTTTCTAAATAACTGCTGTTTTATTTACGTCATACAAATATTATTGTTCATATCCTGTCTTTCCAAGGGACAAATAATCAGTGCTCATAAACCCTGGTTTGTCAGGAGTGGTTTACTACTTCAAGATGCAAAGTTTGGCTTCTTAGTAGTAAAACAGAAAGCACATATTCCACATGAGACATAAGAACCCGATCTGATACCAATTACCCTTTCAAGTAACTCCACTGAGATCAATGCATTATAACAGAAGTCAGAATTTAACCCAGTATTTTTTAATAAAACCCATCTATTGAGAAAGCTAGCACAATCAGAGATCTGCAGGAAAATGAAGTAGTACAATATGTTCTAGATTTTGCTGTGTGCAAAGGATCTTCCAACACAGCTACTAAAGAAAAAAAAAAACTTATAATTAATACCCAACTGGTAAACTAAATAAATCTGCTTTTCAATAGTGGGCAGCCAGCTTAAATTAAATTAATCTCGCATAGGGATAAGCTATCTCAGACTTATGCAGAGTTCCATTAACAGTAACAGGGTTTCCTCTGGACATGGAATCTTTATATGCGCAATAGCTTGGATACGCTAATAAATCCGACTAACACTGTTCTCAAAATTAGGTGTCAACTCCAAAGCAACAAAGTCAATAAAACTATACTACATAAGAACTGTTTACAAAGTTTCATGTCCCTCAGCACTGTGTGTGTGTGTGCGTGCACACATGCACGCAGGATGTGTTCAGAAAAGTCTCATGTGTGTTATCATACTAATTTAGTGCAAAATGTCAGTAGCCACACCGTGGCAGGTTACTACAAAAAAATATAATAATAGTAATAATTAAAAAAATAAACAACAGCCAAACAAAACCCAGACTCAGACCAACACCACAGAACAAGCTGTTCACATTTTTCAGCTTGCACACAGAAAGCAGAATAAATTCTGATAGCAACTTTCTATGCAACTGATTCTAATGTCTTTGAAATAAAAATAAAGGAGATCACCTTTAAATCACTGTCACAATAACAGCAGAATTAAGCAAAAATATATCTAATAGAGAGAAAAATATATGTAATTTAGAAAGAAAACTGAAATTTTCACTTAGGTAGGCAGTCAACTTGTGATGAAAATGAAAATTTGATTCGTGCCTCAAAATGTTTCACTTGCAACGCTACTAAAAATCCCAACACAATATAACTTTTTTTTCCTCCATTATTTCATTACACAGTTAGCAGTAAATTTTGATAATCAGTCTTTTCCTTGATAGAAAGAAAGCACAGACTTCCTCCCCTCCCTAAAGAAGATTCAAACTGGAAAGTCTCCAACAAGCATCCTTGGAGCCATACACATCTCCCTCCAGGCTTTTAGCATAAGAAGCCTATTCCTTACCTGGCAATCGATTCCTACGTTATTTCAAAAGYCATAAAAATTCAGAAATGCATAAAGCAGGAAAATGGCTGTATAGGAATACACTAAACCAATCAGCCAGGGGAAAAAGAAATCATATTTATTAGAATCAGACTTTTCTCCTCTTCCATGTCCATCCACATTAAAAATGCCCCCATACAGTCATAACCCAAAAGTGGAGTCTACAGGATGGAAATTGTATTTTAATTTGGGAAGATAACCTTCAATCAATTTAAAACATTTTTTCTGTGACTCAGGCCTGCATCTATGCAAGAACATACAGTGGTTCAGGTAGTACCTCAGCATAGCTTAAGAATACCACAAACCCAATTTGGTTCTTAAGCAGTATATTAATACAAACAATCATACAACAAACCATGTATACTGTATATTCATACTGAATGTACTACAATTCCACACAGGTGGCTAAACAGCTGCCAGGTTATGGCAACTGAAAACACTTAACTTGGTGTAGTAAATTAGATTATGTTAAAAAATGCATATTCTACAAGAAGTTTAGATTACTTCTATACCAATTTATCTATACATGAATCACCAAGTCCCTACAGAAGAGAAGTTAGGACAACACAGAAATATAAATGCTGTTAGATAATCCTCATTTTCCAGTTCCAACAGAAATTCATAATGAGTATGACCCTCACAGGAAAAAAAATATACAGGAGAATCAATAAGACACTAAATCTTTGGATTCACTAAAGGAATGATATCTTTAGTATCTTTAGACTTGATGGCACAGAACAGTCCAGGCAAGGAACAAATAAAAGGCCCTTTACACAGCAGGATCTAAACTTCATACTAACAGTCTTGCCATTCAGCAACCTTTTCAAAAACCTGACAGGTTAAAAAGACTGAATTAAAAAAAAAAAAAAAAAGGCAAACAAAAAAAAGACAAGCCCACCAGCCAGCAAATGGGAAGTGAAGAGCTCCAGTCAGGCTGGCCAATATTTCATTCTGGTTTAGCAGTTCTAAAGTTAAAACAAAAAAACAAACAAACAAAAAAAAAACCACCCACACATCTGAGAGTATGTTAGATTCTCACAGATGCATCCCTTCGTGAATGAACAAGCTAAGTTTTTGACCTCTTCACGGTCATTAAGCAGTATGTCCTTGTAGAATACTTTTCACTTCTCCCTTGAGTTTCAGTAGGATACTGAATCTATTCCCCCTCCTTCTCCTCTTCTCCCTAGCAATTCACCAACTAATCTGACTTCTGTAAAAGGGAAAGACTGCCTAGCCACTTTCAAGGATCAGTTCCAAGATTCACGTTTCCCAAGGCTAAATGTGACAAACAGGCCAGAAGACAGCTACTCAGATTCTTAAAATAAGAGAAGATTCAAGTTTGTAAGAAATCAAGTTCTCCCTTGTTACACAATTAGCCAGCATAGAAGTTGGTTCAAGGTATGGCTATTTCTGAATTACAGCAGAACAGTCCAAAAAAAAAAAAAAAAACCTTAATTACTCTCTAGACAGTGTTCACATGAAAGCTAAACACGGAATAACATCAGAGAAAAAAAAAATTAATGTTTCCAGAAAAAGATGAAATCATTTTAGTATAGATCTGACAACCACTCCTGTTCTTCCTGGTGCTGGAAAATGCAAAGAGAAACTAGCTCTGAAACCCTTAAAATAGCCTTTATAGCAGGAATTTTTCACAACATCATCCATTAATATTTATACATACATATCTTGTGGTAAAACAGAAGTCACAAAATAAGTCTAGGTGCTCCCACCCTCAAAAAAAACAAAACCAGAAATCAGTCTTGAAGCCATGTACTTTGACTGAACAGCAAGAAGTCTCTGACTGTTTACTGCGCCAAAGACACAAAAAAAGCTCAAGTCTTTGACACTGTTTTCATTTGCCAAGAAAACTAGTTACAGCATACAGGTTTTCAGGGGCTACAGGTGAATAAACTAAACAGTTTATTCACATATTTAAGACTATATTTATGTGACATACATTATGTATCAAAGTATCTGCCCACAAGAAAACCAAACAGCCCTATTATATTTTCAGCAATTACCAGAGAAGGTTAAAAACACTGCAATTCACAACTGTGACCAATACACAGTGGTCACACAAAAAACAGAACCTTAAGTAAATCCCTCTGTGCACAGCCACCTATCAAGTTAACAGAGCACCTAACATGCAGCTCAACAGAATTAGAAAAATAATAATTCAAGAAACAGTGTGAAAAGGATGGAAGAGAGTGTAACATTTAGTAGGCCAGACTCAGTTATTTAAGATCGGCATCAAAACAAAACTCTAAATATATATCTGTAAGTAGCTTTAGTAGAGTTTTATATAAACTATAAGCAAAAAATCAAAGCCTGAAAGGGATAAAGAAAAAAAAAAAAGAAAAGAAAAAAATGCACATACATGTACCCACACATGAAAACAAGAAGAATGCCCAGAACTGGGCAGCAGCCCTCAGAGGCAGCTGCTCCCGCAGCAGTCAGAAGAACTTAAGAGTACTTAGAACAATGTCCCCTTTTATACAGTTGGCATACAAAATCCTGGGGATGGATTTATGTGGATACCTACATAAATGCAACTGCAAGAGCAGGACTGCAGCTGGCAGTAGCATCCTATGCAACTTTTTTCAAAGTACCCTTCATTCGGTTTAATCAAAGAAGTTAAGGAAGTCAGCTGAAGAATGAAATTGGTCACACATACACCAGCCAAGATCACTGCAGAATCCCCTTAACTGTAACAAGATTTCCTAAGGATGCAAAGGTCCTCTTTCATAGGCAGCACCTTAAGTATACCAGTATATATGCCACTATCACTCTGATGCATATAAACTACAGCATGCTCTGTAAAAACAACTTTACACCCACGGAAAGTTCTTTCGTAAGACATTTTCCCCAAAAATATTCCAGCCCTGGCTAACTGAGTCACACTGGCATTTTGCAAAAGCAAATTTCAAATAACTTTTTTATAAGTACCAAATCATTTTTGTGACACTCAGAACAAGTCTACAAACTAAAAAATTAAGTTACTGMAAGAACTGACTTGGAGCAAAAAGATTTAAACTAGTAAATAGCCCAATAATCACTGGGTCTGCTCAAAAAGATGATATAAAGAAAAATCTTTGCATCTCCAACTTCAGAAAAACAAGACAGATAATCCATGCAATTTATAACACTTCAAATGATACCAATCACTAAATGTTATAGGGAAAGAAATCAAAGTCAAGAATGCTCAAGGCAAGTAGTCCTGACCACAACATACATCAGACACCAGCAGTTTCCATATAATTAGACAATAATTCTACCACTGAATGCAGAGGAATTATTACATTGACTCAGATTAATGATGTATCCAGTCCAGTAACTAGACACCAATACTAGCAGAAACCTCAGAAAAAACTGCAGGAACTGCTTCCACACATTAAATTAGACAACCCAAACATCCAAAGTTGGTTCTGAAACCTCAAGTAGCTAAAGCTGATGAGCCCCAAAACACACAAGCTTATAATCACTTACAAACTATTAACTTTTTGCAAGAAGCTTCATGTCTTCAGTGACATTCTTCTGGATCTCCCCGTATTTCACCCTATCAGTAGGCCCCCCTTCCCAATGCTCCTGATGTAAAGATTGCCTGAAACCTTGTCTTCCCTCTGGCAGAAGTCTCATAGGCACCCCCCTACTTCTTACCAGCGCAGCTCTTTCCACCATGTCAATTGTTGGTCCTTAACATCCATTTCCACTCCCCCACAAGCCAGAGCAGGGAGCAATTATTCATCATTTTACATAATAAAAAGAGTCAGAGACAGATGAAATAAAATGGTGAGGATGCAGGTTTAAAAACAAACAAAAGGAAGTAGCACACAATTAAACTATGTAACTCATTTTCATAGAATGCTTTTGAGGTCAAAAGTATAAATTGGAAAATTTAAATTAGACAACTTAATGAAGGTAAAGCCCCTCAATGGCTTCAACGACTATTAAACACAAAGATGCATACACAGGCTGAAGTTTAAGGACCTTCTAAACCAGATATTCTGAAATCTGAGATGGAAAGAGTATGCTAAAAGAGGTATCATGCAATGTACACATCCTGTTCCCCAAATCTTTCTGAAAGCAACTGGCACTGTCCACTATCAGAGATGGAGCAGGGAAAGAGGGAGGAAGAGGACTTTGAATCAGACCCATTACAGCCAGTTTTATATTTTTACATTTAATTTAAGATCCTTGAAATGAAGTTAATTTTTGTGGTAACAATCACAGAGCCAGATCTTTCTCTTCTGTATTACTCAGTATAATAAATGACTTTATTACATCCCATCTCAAGCAATGATATAGGAGTTTTCAACTTATTTTTATAACAGATGTTGATATCAAGGGGTYCAAAATTGCTTTGAAACTTTATTGTTAGGATATTATTTTTTAGTCTTGAGAATTCTCTAACGCTTATACTCATACCCTTGGGCTTACCTTCATTTCATGCTATTTGTCTTGACTAATTGGGAAGCTCTCAAAGTTTGATGCACATACGCTATTCAGAAAGTGCCAAACAGCTTTCTGACTAAATTGCAGTAAAGGAGAATAATTATCAGCACACACAGAATAAAGACAACTGTAGAGCACGACGAGAGGTGAACTCAGCAGATATGAAAGCCTCCTCACAAATTGCTGGTTTTAACCCAATAATGGGTAAGCTTTAACAGTCTTTGCGGAAGAGATGAAACGGTTAAAAGAAAAGTCATAAGGAACCTGACAGTGACTCGCCATAAAGGAGGGAATAAGCAGAATGAAGAACTGAATTATTTAAATGTGGGGGGGAAAAAAAAAAAGGCATAAGATCGTACCCAAGAAGGCAGCAGACAGACACAGACACCAGAATTAACAAAGTCCGATACTTCGCAGCGGCAGCCGGACGGGATTAAAAACACGCCAGGCTTCCCAGCGCTCCACCGCGGGCGCGGCGAAAGCCGGAGCACCGCGGCAGCGGGCGGCAGGACAGCGGCGGCCCCGGCCCCGGCCCCGCGGGGGTCGCCCGCCGCCAGCGCAGCCCAGGCGGGCACACGCGTGACAGCGCCGACCAGC
>NW_020448475.1:132234-154069 GCF_003343035.1 Apteryx rowi | reverse complement strand
GCTGTGGGCATGCGCGGCCGCCCGGCGCGTGCGCGAGCGGAGTCGTTGTCCTCGGCGCGCGGCTCTGGTGGCCGTTGGGGGCGAGGTGGCGGTGAGGGGCTGCGCTCGCTCCCTCATGCCATAGCGGAGGGGTGTGTCGGGCCTTCGTGTTAATTATCGCATGCAGCATTCCTAACAGCTGAAATAAATCAGTTGGGTCTGTGTGGGGAATGAGGCTGGGGGGGGGAGGGGAAGGAAACACGCCCCCCAAAGGCCTGTGGGGCTCCCTTGCAGGCAGGCCTCTGCCTGTCACCCGGAAGATACATGTTACTCTCACAGTCTGCTCACAAAGAAGTACCTATCAAGAGTAACTGTCTCCATCTACGCTGGTCTGAGAGGTTTAGGATAGCATTCATGCCCCCCTTTACATGTGGGCTTTAACTGTTATAAATACCCTTCTTTCCATGGCCCAGTAATAAAGAGAAGAGCCTTAGCACAACAGGAGGCATAACGCTTTCTTTGCAGACACAACACACATTGACTGGGAGACTTTAACATTGCGAAGGTGCTTGCTCAACAGTARGGAGCACTGGACCAACGGTGCCCTGCGCAAACTGAGTTGGGCCCCCTTGTGCCTGTGCCTTGCAAAAATCTGACATGCTCCYTTTCTTGCAGGAGCCCTCAGCGCTGAACAGCAGTTCACTCATCACACYGTCACCTGCACGTGCTCCTCACCTTCGGCAGCGTACAAAAGCACACCTCTGCCTCATCTCAGTTTCCACCTCACCACTCATGTCTAACACTCCCTTGACACTCCTGCTCATCTTCACCAAGTCTAATTTCCAGTCCTCAGTTTCTGCCTTATGCATGTTGCCACCCCTTAGTCTAACAGGTCTGACTACCATTCCTGAAGCATTTGAACAGGCTATTTCTTTCCCTTGCATCTTTGGGGCATCAGCTTCCTTTCCTAAGGAAATAAGATCTTTCAAATGTCTTTAGGCCTTAGAACATGACCTGCTTTTACAGGTTATGTACAAATTACCCATCTTCCAAGGTACATGGTTTGGCAGTTATTTTCCCTGTGTATGGCACAAACATTTCCCCGACAATAAAGCCAGCCCTACAAATATCAGGTCAGTGCCCTGCAGCATGGAAGCATTAGAGAGTCTTTCCTTCCAGACTGTGTCAAGCAGTATTAATAATAGATGGGACTAGCAGCACCATCTATAATGCAGCCTCTTACTTAAGTGGTCAAGTGGTCAAGGCATAAACTTAGCAGTCACTTTACAGTATACATGTTGTCTTAGCAAACCTGAGGTCCTACCACACATTAAGCCCACCAGACTTTTAATAAGGCATACACTTGGGTGTTGATAATTACAGAATTTCCTAAGAATACATTAAGCAATATCAAATTTCAGTTCTCTGTCTGCTCTTTAAAAGATAAGGCACATCAGTGCCAGATCTTTTGTCTATCTTTAAAAAGAAATATCAAACACTATGTGGAAAAAAGCTTAACTTTTGTTAGCTAGAGTCCAGATTGCTGCTAGAAATTATAGAATACTTTCCAATGCTTGTACATTAACATATTAAAGCTTGTACATTAAAGTATATAAGTATTGCTTGTACATAAGTATTTTAATGTTTTAAAAGATAGACATGCAAACTGTGTCAACAAGGATGTAGAATTAAAATCCCATAGACAATGGATGACTGAAGTTCCCATATCACAGGGCTTGGAGTTAGATCAGAGACGGTGCTGAAAATATAAAATAAATGAAGCCTACTTATAGCAAAGAAAAGCATGATTTGAGAAAATGGTAGTATATAGGGAGGAAAAGATTAGAGGGTGCCTAACAGAAATTGCCTTATCATAGACAGGAATGAAGAGTAGCTGGTTGGGAGTCTGAGCCATTGATAGAGTTCTTCTGCAGTCTGGCAGAATTAACTGCTCTCAGCTTCATCTCTGGTACTTAATTAGTCTTGACTTGACTTTTCACTCTTTTAGTTCTTTTTTTTCTTTGCTTGGGTCCAAATTAACATTCAAAAAAAGAAGAAAACCTCTTGCTATGGTCCTCTTCATGGAGAACAACAGCAGACACCTTCTCTTTTCAAAACACAGGCCCATCGTCAATCAAACAAAAGCCCACATAAACCAAACCCTCTCTGTAGCTCCTTCATGGAGTCACTAGGCTGGTCCCACAGCTTAGAGGTGCTCCAGAGGCGGCCATTTAAATGATCTTCTGTAATGTTGATGTTTGTTCTCTCACCATCTGGCACAGTCAGTCCTCTGTTTTACTCACTTTCACTCCACACTCAGTTTGGATGCCAAGGTAAAGATGTTTCTGCCTCCCCTATTCTAGTTTATGTACAAGACTTCCATTTCTCACCCTGTCTTCTAATGAGCTGAGCTGTGTGGCCGTTTTCAGTGACAGCACAGCAGCACCTCACTGAGTGCTCTCCAACTACAGAGACCTGTGCTTGTCTGCACAGATTGGAGATAATCAGAACAGCTTGCTTTTTTTTTTTTTTTTTAAACAAAACCAGACTAACTGTTCATATGGAAAACTGTATTTCTCTTAAGAACACCTCTTTTTAGTTTATCTTAAGTTACTTGGAAAGCTAAGCTGAAAAATATTAAACCTCAAAGAGAAAAAAAAGAAGGGCAGCTAAAGGGTTTGCATCAGTTCAACTGAAGTATTTTTGAAGTTATATAAATGATGCAACTATCCCAAAAAAAGAATGATGGCCATTTTTACCCACTCATGAGGTAGATCTGCAGTCAATTCAAAACTGCTACTGCTGGGATATTGCTGTGCAATAACATGGGGTCAGTAGTTCAACAGATGCTGCTCTGCCCCTTTTGCATATAGAAAGCTGTGGTCCGCATTGCTTTTTAAACACTGATCCTCAAAAGATTGTAGGCTATCTAATTCTATATGCTGAGCTTACTGCCCTTGGTCATTCAGATGAAAGGGGAAAATTATACTGATTCAGACCCAGAAGTATGACCCAGAAGAAATGACCCAGAAATGACCTAAAAAAAATGAGGGAGTTAAGGTCCCACGACCCTTCTGTCAGTCAGACCATTCTGTAAATCATTATTAATGAAGTAGCAGTAATTCTACAGGTGTAATTACTTTTTTCTCTTCTTAGGATAGACTTACAGGACATACAGACTATTTCATGAAAACTCTGGAGATAGAGCAATAATGATGCAATCTAGCAACAATAAAAAGTGTCAATCATTTCTAAAATGAAAATGGAAACTTTTTTTGTTTTCACTGTTTGGGGTTTTTACTTGAACTTTCAATAGACTCCGTAATATGCTTATAGAGTTGTAGAAAAACATCCAATTTTTGCTGTCCAATATTCCAATATCACTAAAATAAGCTACATTTTAGCCTAAGGAAACAAGCTTCATGAGATCTAGCTCTCTGTGCGTCTGTCCATCTCTCTGTCTTTCCTTTCCTTTTGAAATTATTTTCCAATTTCAGCTCCATTTTATAAAAGAATAGAGATATCAGAGATATGAAGTTCCTCCAAGCTTCAGGGAAGCACATGCAGAGGAGAGAGCCCTACACCAGTGACCCACCAGAAAAAGCAGCTATTTCARCTCCAACCCACAGCAGCCACCTGATATGTCATCATGCGTGTAGCTCTGTACCAGCCACAGCAATGCTGTTTCTTAGCTAGCTGACTCCTCACAAAAGGAAGGCATTTGTGGTATCTGGGGGCAGGGGTAGGAGTGTAGTGGAAAACTGGTGGCACTATGGGACCAGAAGGCATGAGGAAGGCCTCATTGTGCAGCAGCAAAAGGGTCACAGGGACCGCAGGGGCTACAGGTGGGATTGCAGAGAGGAAGACAAGGGAAGATGTATATAGACCATGAATCCATAGGAAACCAAGCATTATGGAAGAGTTTGCTTTTTATATGGCTAAAGGCAAAATGGGGCTGTGGGACACATGGTGAAAGTGCTTGAAAGGCACCTGAATTTTCTCCTAATGGATGTGCTGCTTTGTCTCAGATGCATACCATGTCACAATTTGATTATAAACCTAGGCACTGGTCAAGCGACCAGCTGGTCCTAAAAAGCAGATCAGYGTTTGCACTTGTTGGGGTAGGCAGCCCCTCTCTCTGCCACAGCCACCCCTGCCTGCAGGGCAGAGAGGAAGAGCCTTGCTGGCCCCAGACCAGTGATCAGCTTAACCTGGCATGCTCAAGCAAGACTCACCAGCTTCTGGCATTATTTTTGCAGAAATAGGGGACCTAATTTGAAGTCTACAGATTTGATATGTTTCACATGTTTCTAGTTGCCAGGCATAAATAGAAAGATTAGGAAAGAGTTACGTGTGTGAAGAATTCCAGATCCTACAGATTTATGACCAGTTTTGAGATTTGTTGTTTCCTCAAAGTGCAAGGTTTATCACACTTAAAGGTTTCTGTGTTAGCAAGACCTATGACTAGTGTCAGCTTAACCCCAAATTATTTACATTCCTATCTACCCCATAATTTTATTCATGCTGTAGGCTGCTGAAACAGTTTACATTTTACATTAAATTAAATGTCCTTTTACTTGCAAGGCTAATCCTTGTCTTTTCTGAGCTCATTCTGTCTCCTATATAATTCCCCTTAGTGACATATAAGTAAGTGGAAGGGGGTGAGGCAGGGGGAAACACACACACACCCCTTCCCTTAAAATTGCAGTGCTACTTTTCTTGTAAATTAAGGTAACCCTGGGAAGCCTGATCCAGATCCTCAGTGCTGTAGGGGTGTAACACCACTGATTTCATGGGAGTTACATGATTAGAGCATGAAAGTAATGCAATGCTGAAACAAGCCTGTTAGGAGCACAATTTTGCCCTTGACTGAATTTGGGTTGCTTTTAAGAGAGAAGGAATTACACTGATGCAAGGAAGGGGAGGATGCAGCAGTTTGTTTCTGGCACAGTTGCTATACTTTAAAGAATCCAAGTCAGAATGAGAGGACTTTATCCTAGCACATTTTCACTCAAAAACACCAGAGATACACATGGTGAATCGATTTTAATTTAGACATAGCAGAAGACAGAATGCTCAGAAGGGACTCTTGCTACAGGGAAACCCTTTGGAAAGAGTGTGGTGTTTTGCAAAAAGAAAGTTCTTAATGCATAAAAGAAAGTCCTTATGTTAGTCTATTTAGTTTGTTTTCAACTATATTCCTTTAAAGAAAAGTGGAAGTAAAATTTGTCCTCAAAAACAAGTTGTTCTTTCACAGCACATTATTTCAGCATTGGAGACTACTTTTCATTTATGAATGTCCAAGCTCTGCAATTAGTAAGTGTCTTCATACAGATGGTGCCTGAGTGAAAATATCTTAAAATTAGTATAGAAGACAAGATTCTGAGAATAGATATGCTGGAAAGCAGGTGACAAAAATTAAACTCGAAGATTTTCTAATAAAGGGATTTAAGCAACAACCTCAAACACTTCAGAGTACTTGTCTCTTTGTTTACAGCCAGGGTTAAATACTTTGTGTAACCTCCCCCTACTTCTGATAGTATTAAATCAGTGAAAAGGGGCAAGACTGCAGTGATTTTGATTTTGTAAGACTTCATTAATCATTTAAACTGAAACAAAGACATTCAAATCCAGCCTCATTGTATTCCCATTGTCAAGAACTGCCAAGCCTCGAACAGTTAGTCCAGGTTTGGCTCCTCTCTTGCTATAACAGCCGCCAAATAGTTTGCATTGGAAATTAGTCGCTTGCTATAACAACAGAATGAAAAGGATCTGTATTATCTGGATTTTCTCCAAACCACAATTAAGCTTCAAAAAAAAAAAAAATCAAGCCAATCAGTGGGGGAAAAAAATACATTATTCATTTCTTCCTGCATTGTTCAGCTCCAGGTTTTGGGAATGTGGATCCTTTCTCTGTTCTAGGTTTTAGTAATCATACTGCCTTTGATTTAGTGCCCTCTTCTGTTTGATAATGTAAGTGCATGTTGGCCACTGGTTAATTATTCTCGATTAGCCCTCACTGGAGAATAACACTTCCCTGTTACTACTGAGAAAGAAAATAGCCTAGTGCAGGAAGAAAGATGCCAGGAAAAATAAATAAATAAATAAATCACATTATGGGAGGGCCATCCATAAACTCTACACAGACGTGTGGAATTTAGTTTAATTGCTGAGAGGGAAAGAGAGAGGGGAATTGCCATCTCAGTACATATTACTCTTTCATCTTCCACTTATTCTCCATATTTTCCCCTTGAATTCAATTGACTTGCATGCTGCAGTCAATGCTGAATTGGAAAGACAACGTATAGATGACTGACCTTCCTGTGCTGAAGCACAGAAACTGCAGCAGTGCGTAACACCTTTCCTAGGGCAAGAGCAGAGCTCAAACACATACATCTTCTGAGAGGCAATTAAGTCATGAAGGTTTAAAAAAAGGAAACTGTTTATCACTATACAAACAAGATTTGTAGGTAATTAAATGACACTGAATCTGCACATGGAGCTGGTACAAGTTATTAACAGCCTACAGGAAGAAGAGTCCTATCTTCCACAGGAGTCCACGATTTTTTTTGCTATACACAAGCTGTTGAACATCAGTTGCTTTCAGCCTTTCAGAGCATGCTACAGGCATCACTTGCATTTGGTGAAGAGTCAATAAGTGGAGAACATGGAGCCTGAGTTTATGGATTGCTAAACCATTAAGCAAATCAAGCAGTTTCAACAAGCTGTTCAAATACCTGTAGTTCAAACAGCAAACATGAATGATTCCAGTACAGAAGCCTCTAGTTTTCATCCTTCTCCCCACCCCAGTAAAGCTGGGGGAGGTGACCTCTCACTCAGCACCCCAAACAAAGGAGCAAACACCAGAAAGGAGGAATTACCAGTCACCCAGGATGACATCCTATGGCTTTAACTTTGCAATGATCTTTACTTCTATAAGCCTGCAAACCTCCCATTTTCTGCAGCAGACAAATCAGCAAGTTTTTCAAAGAGGAATTACTTTTCTTGCAAAGGCCTGAGTTGGCCCCAGAACAGAGCAGCTGTTCAACAGAAATGAGTTAACCCACAGGCAGCACACCAAGTGACACTTGCTCCTACATCCTTAAGGAGAAAACACCCTTTGTCACTGTGTATCTCCCTCCACCCCATATATACCTGTGGCCACTAAGATCTCCCCATGTGCCACTGGCTCAGTCTTCCAGCCCTAATCATCAGCAGAGAGCAAGCAGCACCTGCAATAGCTGATTGTGATTGCCCAACCAGTACTCAGCTGGGCTATATACTTGCATTGACCACCTGTTGCCAAACATAACAAAATAAACTACTGATCTCCTTGATCATCRGCCAGCTGGTAGGAACTTTGCATCTTGGAGCCCTCCCTGCTCCCTGGTAAAACAGAACTTGGGGCTGGCCAAGTATGAGGGAAGGGAAAGGAGAGAGACCAGCAGGTAGGAAAAAAGCACAACCTCAAAGCTTGTGTGGTTTTGTTGTTGTTGGTTTTTTTTTTTTTTTGGGGGGGGGGTTCAGGAAACCAAAAAATTAGTATTTGATTGCAGCATAGGCACAAGAAATCTTGGTCAATATATTTCATTCTCAGATTTTCCAAGTCTTGAATGCTGACTTGCAGTTTTAATGGTCTTTTTAAATAATTGTGTGAGTCATGTCCTATGTTTTTAAGAAGCAAATGAAAGCAAAACTGAAATTCTATATTGACATCAATAGGCCAAGAGTAAAACTGCACCTTTTAAATTGACTTAATCTGCCTGTAGCATTTTAGCTCCATGGACCGCTGCTAACAGTAAATAGGTTGTCATCCTTCATGTGAACTAGCACTAGAGGGAGGTGAAACACTTCGCCAGCGGGTTTCATAGATAGCTGCTACTTACAGAAGTGCAGTGAAACTCAGGAATCTCAGGTTTTATTCTGAGCCCTGAAGTATATTCTCAAGCACAAACTTTTTTCCTATCTCGTTTATTCTTGCCATCTCCCCAGAGTGTCTGTTCTCTGCTGTAATTTCCCATTCTCCTTAATAAGCCAATGCTCATTTCATTTTTTTGTGTAGCAGGTCAAAAATTCCCCTTTCTCAGGGTGCCGAACATAGAAAATTAATCTATGTGGCAATTAGACTTCACACTAACATAACTGATAAAAGTTCTCAATGAGGGCCAGGGACCACCTAAAGCAGTGAGACAAAGAATTTCTGATCAAGMGACAAGGCATTTTGCATGCGGTAATTGGCTATTTCTTTTGCAGAGCACCACTCTACACACTGCAAAATAGCTCTGCCGCTCAATCTAGGATAGTCCAGTGCTGCAGCAGACAACATTGTGCTACATGGCGTCACAGCAAGAGTTTATAACACATTCCTAGCTCCTGGGGCTTTCAGAAGCAGTATATCTTTCCTTTTAAGAGGCTCTCTGACCTGAAGCATCTGTACAGGTTATACTAGTGCTATTAATTTTTTTGAAAACAGAGATAAAAAGCCTCTAGAAACTGCACTGTAGGTCGAGTCTCAATTCTTCAGGCACCAGTTCTTGAGGGCCAATATATCTTGTCATTATACCAGGGCAGCTCCAGAGAGAAAGGGGCATTCAGCAAGGCCTACAATTTCAGAAACCCTACTGCCAGCTGTAGAAACTAAAAGTAGAAAGATTTATCGTTGGAAATAACTGAAAAAAAGGAAATAAGAATCAGTGCATTTAAGAGTATGCAGAGCATAGGACGTTTAATCTACCAGATAAATAGACTCTCATCCAACAAAATATCAATTTAAGACTTTTATTCCAGTAGCTTTGTCTACAACCAGTGCTTTTAATCACAGTGGCTTTATCCTTTAAGTAGAAGGCTATGGTATTGCTTCCTGAAGCTCGGGAGCCTGATTTTGCCTCTGCATTATTCTAGTTATTCATAAGCAGGTGCAGGAACAATAGACTGTATTTTCATTGACACACTATTATAGCTTGCTTTATGATGGGGGGAGGACAATACATTTCTTTGTGCAATGGGTAGGAATGTTATAACATGGTACTTTTTTTTTTTTTGACATTTTTCCAAGGTTCTGTTTGAAGAAAAAGCAGTCAGTTATACCTTATAATTCACAGTTTCTAAATAAATTGTATATGATATGCCTTGTTTCACATCTGAATTAGAATTATCACCGTTTCAGGATGGCTGTAATGCTTTTTAGCTGGTGGGGAATCTCAACAGAAAATTTTATAGTGGATGTGCACGTGTGTGCATGTACATGCACATACCTGTAATACGAGAGGTTCAAGACAACAGTGTCATACAGACCAGTTATTCATTATAGATTATTTATTATTAAGATAATACTAACAAGACAAGAATATTTTCTGGTTACACATTTTGAAAAACAGAATAAAAGGCCACATTTCTCAAACTCTGCCTGAGCTGTTTCATGCCGCTCTCTGGGAGAGAAAATTTTGACAAGTAACATCTTGTTCCAGGTTTCCAAGGCTATGGGTTTTTCACTAGCTTTTAAAAAGTTTTGTGCATTTGAACACCTATGCCATAGTCTTTAATGGGGATTTTGCTGGCCACCTCCAGGCTCACAGTGAGGAGCTTTACCATAGCCTGTATCACACACGATTTGTGTAACAGTCCTCTCAAACCTCCACTTTGTTATGCCAGCACTGCATGTCCCTGCTAAGACAGAACAACACAGAAAGACTTTTTGCAAGGGCAATAAGGTTCGGTGGAAACGGAGCCCACCACTCCCAACCACTAATGATAACTTCAACCTGCATTATTTTGATTTTCACGCTTTCCCTAATTTGCTATAAGGTATCTATTGCTACTACTTGCAAAAAGGTTAATGTCCTCAAAGCAGGAGACTGCTTTAAACTTTTAAAAAGTTTACTCCTGGGTACAACTGTGCAAGGAAGGATAATATCTAAAATGTTTGTGCAAGAGGAAAATTAGATTTTGTACAGTCAAATGTCCTATGGTTATTATTGCAAATTCAAAACTTGTTGTTAAAACTTGTTGTTGCAAATTCAAAACAGGTTGTTATTTTCCCCCATGACCCCATTTAAAAATAACAGGTAATTTTAATAAGATTTTAGACTAACAGGTAATTTTAATAAGATTTTAGCATAGTAAAACTTTCTTCTAAAAATTTAGCATGGAATGGTACAATGTTATAATTATGCAGCAGAGTTTGGACAAAAGGTAAGGCATAAATGCAGATAACTACTAGAACGAGTTTCTGTGACACAGATTCGGTTAAGTCTACTGCTTCTCTTAGTACATGTATTTATTACATGCCAGCTGGTGCTTTGACATTTATTACTGGATGCTCCTTTCTAAAACAGAGAGGTTAATTACAGAAGCGTCACTCTAACCAACTTAAATCGTGTTAGGTTGTCTGTTTCAGTAATGAATACTCATCCTAATAAGCAGTGTGGGGTATGACAAACTACACAATTTGTTTCATGTCTCCAAGGCAGAGTATAAGGTTTCACACAGGAATCAGCTGGTTGATTGCCCAAATATTTCCATTAAACTTTTCAAAGGCTTCAGTGCTGCTCACTGGGAAAAAGAAAAAAGACTGTTTTAGAGAAAGCAAGAGTAAATGATGTTTAGCAACAGACTCGAGACATCACGACTTTTTTGTGATGTATCACGAAAGCTGCAGACATCCAAAGCACACTGTATTTTTGACTGCAGGTTGTCAACTAAATGTATTATACCATATGATCACTACATCTGTGTAAATCATACTTATCTGATGGCTTGTAAAAGCTTGCTGTGCTACCACCAACAAAACAGAATTTCAAGGAGTCCCTCATCTTCAGCTGTGATGCTAAGGTATTAATGAATTCCTCTGCATGTTGAACAAATCCCACTAAGCCTTATTTCTACAAATAGTTACTTGATTAACTTTAAGTGTGAGGTAAACCAATTGGGTTTGCTGGGATTACTGATGTAAGTAGCTTCACAGCGATGTGAATTCACGGCCAGCAGCCACACATAGAGGGATTGCTGTACTCTAGAAGAGAGTGGAACAATAGTATATGCTTACTCAGAGATGCTAACAGCATCACTTCAAGGCTTCATCTGAGATTTCATCCATTACTCCTACTTCTAGCCCTTCACTGAATAATTAATTTTTTTTTAAAGTAAACTGGATACTATTTTTCTCATATCATCAAAATTCTTTTGATTTTTTCCTTTGAATTCTTCAAAATGTATAATTTGTTTTAATGCAAACTGAAAGTTAAGACCCAGCCCCAAGTATATACCCTTAGTATATATTAAATATATACTGAAAAATAATTAGCTCTCTTCTAACTGGAGACGGCATTGTAGCTGGTGACTTGCAAATCAGAAAAAGTCTGCCTGGCTTTCAATCCAGCAGCAATCTTGCAGCACTGAGAAGTAAAATGCTTTRAAAACATTTTTTTTTCCAGCAAGATTGAATCTGAGCTCATGAAGGGACACTTTTTGTAGCCTTGTGATGCTATATTCATAAAAAGTCATTTTTTGAAGAAAAGAACCCGAACAATCTAAGCAGTCATTCTGGGCACCCATATTCTAGCAAAAAAGAGAGTCATTTCTTTCCCTTATTTTCAGTTTGTTTCCTAAAAGGGGTCCCATAACAGCTTGCCTTCCCTCCTTCCCTCCCACCCCCTTTTCAGTTACTATCTCTGCCTTCATTAATGAAACTGGATTATTTGCCATCCAAATCAAAATCTGGGATAACAATGCAACAATTTCAGGGCTGCAAAATATTTATAGAAAATAAAAAAAAAAAAAAAGGAAGACCTCATAAGTTCTATTACTTTCACTATAGCACTGCATTTGTGCGTCCCAGGGTGGAGACAATTTCTTGGTAATTTGGTTTGCCACTGTGATACTCTCAGGTGCTCTTGGTTTTCTCCTGGAGCAAAACCAGCTCCTGCAGCTCTTCGGCACATCCCACCCACATTCATTAAACACGTGTTCCCCTTCACGTCACTATTTCCAGGAAAACACAGCAATTCTATTTGGTAGAGAAACACATCTTACACAAGCATTCTGTAAATTATTTTACAATTTGGGGGGGGTTTGGGGTTTGGATTTTTTTGATTAGTTTTGAGTGCTAAAACAACATGAAAGACCGACCCAAGATATTTGGTTGATTTCTTGATGAAGTTAAGCATAATATTTACCTTTTATCACATGAATATAAAGGCATTGTTATTTTATATTGCACAGGATGATGGAATAAGCAAATATGAACTTGAGAAGAACTCGCACAACTTTGTTATGTTCTAAGTGTATTTAGTACATACATTTCCAGGGTACAATGAAAAATAACTTTGCTCCATTTCCTTCTACTCTTGTGTTGGTGCTCCAAAAGGTGATATACAAATTGTTGACTGGGAGCAAAAGTAATTTGGAGAATCCTGACCTGGGAGGTTTATTTGCATAACTTTCAGTTGTTTCTGTTTTAGTTACTATCTTTTCTACCAAGGTTCATGTTCATATTTCAGCCTACCTTTTTTTCCCATAGGTTTCTGTCACCATCTTACAGTCCATTTTGGAAAGCAGAGTCATGTGGAACACAAAACTTGGACAAAATATTTTATTCTGGAAAACTAATGAAGCCAACTGAGCAACGTAAACATACCTTAATCCCACTGACTACAACAACTAGTCAAGTAGTTAGTGGCATACTTCAGGAGGCACACCCTGAGGGATGAGGCCCAATAACAACATTGTATTCAATATTTTTCATTAGCGCAAACTAAAAGTGCAAGGAGACTACTCTTGCAAAATGTCTTTAACAGGTCGGAAGGTTACAACTTCACTGTTTACACTCAGGATGACAAGAGAAGAGTTCACTTAGATAAGGTAATAATCCAAAACCCCAATATTTGTATCATTTAAATTGATGTCCAAAGAACACTGGTTGCACAGAAGAAAACTAGATTTCTCACAACTCTTGGGTCCTAATCCAATTAGACTAAAAGGAGACTAAAATAAGGCCATAAGTAAATACCCAGTGCAACAATCAATATCACAGTGATATCTATTTGCTCTCTTACCTCTAAAAGGTGCCAACAATGATTCCTAAACAGTAAGAAACACTTCAGTTAAGTTCTTTTTACAGTATACTTGTTGGGGGTGGAAATAGAGGTTCACCGTCAGAATGCACCTGCAGACTTTCCACATGCTGCAACTGCCACTAGCTGAGAAAAAGAGAAAGGTGAATTGCAGGCAAGCTCACACTGGAATTGTGCTGCATACCTTAGGATTCCTTTGCAGCATCCTCAGCTGTTGTCCCTTCCATGGAAACTGAAAATGGAGACAAAATACCAATGAGAAACATTTCTCTTGTTCAGTAGAGTATAACTACAGAACAAAGGAGATGACTTATTCAGCTATGAATAAGACAAATCCTTTGGGCTGAAGGGAAAAGATTTTCAAAGTAATATTAGGGATGCAGACATTTTCCTTTTAACCTTCTTATTTCTAATTTTAATGGAGTTTAGTGCAACTTCTGAACTGCTTTGAAAATCTCCACTGTGATGATTTTTAACACACATTTTATTGTACATCTTCAACAGCATTATAAGAAAGGGTCATTTATAGCTACATTGAAGCATTGTAAGGTTTATAAATATCACGTGTACTRTATTTGTCTTTATAGGAATGTAATCAAGGAAAAAATCTATCCTTCAAATTAAACAAGCCTAAAAAAAAAGTATGTTACATCACATGCACCAAAAGTAGAATTCCTTTTTTTAATGAATTTTACATCTAACCACTTAGCTAGACAGCAGAGCACTGAGCTCAAAGTGCCCCACTGGTCCAGCTTAGTAATACCTATTTCTGAAGTACGGCAAATAATTTCAAAAATAAATTTTCTACTCACAAAAGACACTAAGATGCCAAACACAGTCATCATTAGCAGACATAGTGTCACTTAATGTGTCCTAGATGCTCTTGCAGCTAGTCCAGTGCAAATAGCCATTAGTTTTTTTCAGAAGCAAAACATTTCAGACCCAGCTATGCTGTGCACCTTCTGAAGTTTGCCCAGGCCCCTCAGCATCAGCGTCCTGGTCCCTTGCAGCTGCGTCAGACATCTCTTGAGCTGCTGAGGCTACTCCTTCTTTGACACTAAGTTTTCCTCATGGACAGAAGAAACTGCAACATCCAAGCCTTCAACCACAGTTTCTATGAATCAAATTAGAGAGATAATTGTCTTGTCTTTGCTCTCCATTCATCAGCACAAATGCGGGAGAGCACTCAAGGCTCACCAGGTATGACATACTTGCTTAGCATACAGACTGGACTCAAGTAATTGAAGGCAACAAGAGCTACGAGGTGATTGCATTTTAGCATGCAAACAAAAGTTTGCAAGTGGAATTCCAGGGAAAGCAGTGGCTAGTATCTGACTCTTCCTAGCCCTGTGGCAGAAAACTGTAAACAGCAGCTCTTCCACTGTGTTTAGCTAGAGGTATATATTCTCTAAAGCATGTATTCCCTTAGATACCCTCATTTTATTTTCTGATTTCTGTCAAATTAATGATGTGCAGAATATAAATGTTAACATTTCAGTGGAAATAAGCCTAATCTGATCAATACCGTAAGATACATGATGTATATCTTCCCATATTTTTGGAAAGATGTCATGAGCAGTTTTGTTGTAGAAATGTCCTAACATTGGGCTGAGGGACCAGGCTGTGATCCAGCACAGCAAGACTTCCAGCCAGCCTTCTTTCAATACTCATTAAGGATGAAGTAATTTGTGTAAGAGGTCTGTACTCTGTCTACTTGTTCAACCATTTACATATACACGCTGCAGGAGGACTGAACACATCAACCAGCAGTTACATTTTAAATGTTACTTGAGTAAAATCTCTCTTACCATATTCTTCTAACCTTTCTGTTAGAAGCCTCAGCATCATCGCATATCTTAACTGCTCTGCAAGATAAGTTGTACAGGGACTCTGTTGTTACAGACTGTGTCCCATACCAAGATACTTGTATATTAAATAGTTAACTAAACAGTTTCATTGGAAGTGCAATAAGTACAGTAAACAGGAGCACTGAAAAGTTAGTATCCCATGTTTTTTTCAAATATCAGCTTGCAGATAATTAACTATGGCATATTCTGAACATTAACTATTTAACTTTATTTAGCAGAATACTCACTGAATTTTGAAGAAACAGAAAAATTCAGGAATTGATACTTTTGTCATTATAGGGAACAACTACACTAAAAAATAGTGCATTTAAAATTCAGAACATTATATATTTTATAGTTAGCATCACTTGATGCAATGCAACATATTTGCTGTGAGGACTAGCTGCTGGTTTTAAATTTGTAATATCAAACATTCAGTTCATATTACAAATACTTTGCTTTCTGGCTTATAGTATTTTGTCTTGTTAATTTTTATTTAGTGTCATGTTTCACTGTTTCAATTTCTTTTGCTTTAATAAAAGCAGATCAGTAAACAACTAAGTGAGCAACATGCGTTTTTCTGCTGTTTTATTTTTTAATAAAAATCTCCAGCCTGAAGTGTTCTGCTTACGTATCAGAAAGGCAACCTACTGCAACAAAATATGGATTGCTCACAGTTTATCCATCAAGGTCTGTGCAGAGTAGTTGTCATTCCCTAAAATGACAAGGAGCTTGTTGCAATTCACATGGCAATTTTTTAAAACCTTGGTGTGTACATATGAATAATTGTCCCTGGCTGCCCACAGAAAACTCTAGCTAGTACGTTCATTTTTAAAAAATTCTCAGGTGGCTTTCATGTCTGTGCTTTGAGCACACGCAGGTAGAATTTCATAAGAACAACCTTTCCTCTGCCACAACTCATCTGCTCTTTTCAAGAGGAGAAAGCTGGAAATAGCTTGTGATGAGAACGCACTTGTTCACTGCAGTGTCAGATGTGGCAGCTCACACTGGGTCATTATCCATTTCATAATGCATTATCTCTAAGAAGGATTCAGGCTGTCCTATACAGATCATTTTGGCACTGTTTTTCAGCCTATTGCAACTGCAGTAAGCTACCTAAATGTCACCTGGTGCTTTGAGCAGAGCATCATAACAATAAGAATTGCTCATTTTGTAATTATGTTGCTGTCTTTACAACTACAGCTTTTTTGACAATGTATGAAATTAGAGGTTGCATATCACTTCATTAAGGTTTTACCAGTACATGTATGGAAAACTATTAAACACTAAACAAGATATGAGCTTCTTAGTATTGCTAGAATTAGCTATCGGGGTGGGGGGGGGGGGGAGGCAATATGCCCCTCTGTGTGGTCTTCTATTACATTTCAGTTACTGTTCCTGTTTAGAAAGGAAAAGTGTCACACTTGTTCCTTATAGTTAAAAATGCACTATAGCATATACATCAGGAGGGCTCTTTGCATGGCTTTTTGGCTCAAGTAAAAGTTACAGTTAACTTCATCCARAAAAAAAAAAAAAAAAAAAAAACTTGGACACATTTCTGTATCCATAGTATTAACTGCTTTGTGGTATGCACAATTCATCAAAAATTGATACAAGTGACTGAATTTTAATGAAATTCACACTTTACTTTGCTTCTTCTCAAGTCCATACTGAACAACTACCACTTTTCAGACCTACCACTGTTCAGGTATCCTGAGCCTATTGTTGTACCAGTCCAGGAACATGAAAACTATTTTGAACATTAATCTGTCATACAACTCTGGGTATTTTTTGGTGGTTTGTATGCAGCTTGGTCTTGGAACAAGTGGTCTATATTCCGTTCACAATGTAAATACATTTCTCTCTGTTCTGGGGAATTCCTTTGATCCCAGGCAACACAAGATTAATGATTACCTGAAACAAGTCAGACACCTCTTTCAGAATCGTGACTGTGACAATGTCTAATGCAAATCACAGAGAGGGGACTGTGTCAGGGTCCATCAAACCTGCCTCCCCTATTAACCAGATAGTAGGGCAAGCATTACAAAGTTCAGGAATTTCTCCTTTTTGCTTCCCTACCTGTTAAATTTAATCCCATTCTGAAAGTCAGTTGAACTTCTAAACAACTCAGTGCTTTTTTTTTTTTTTTTAGTCTGCATGTATTTCATATTTTTTCAGTCCTATTTAACCTCTCTTACTTGTTCTATGTAAAATACAGCAGTTACACCCTACTTCATTAGGGGGATTTTAATCTGTGCCAAGTACAGTGATGGCTCATTTTCCATAATGCTAGGAAGAATGATTTTACTCTATTTGTTCTTTTTTTTTTTTTTTAAGTTACTAATAAGCCTGTCATGAAATTCTATAGGAATTAGCAGATGATGTAATTGAAATCACTTTTAACTTTTGTTAATTTAAATTCTAAAAAAGCTAAGCTTTATTTTTTCAAAATAAATCATAGAGAAGTTAAGACACTTAACTGATTCCATGTTGGTATCTGAGAGTTGACCACTTTGAAATTCAGAAGTCCTTGTATTCCTTGCACAGTGATGTCTGTGACCCATTTTCTGACTTTATGCCAGCTCCTTACAATTTCCGCAGGCTCAGAAACAGAATATGATTGGGTAGTAGCATACTACACTTGCTACCGAACACAACACCAAACCATTTATGTTATGAAAACACATCTGTTTTGAGCTATTACTGAGTAAATAGAAAAAAGGAAATTAATTCTACAGACAAAAGGAAATCAGAGGGTTTTTTTGGTGGTTTTGTTTTTTCTATAAGGCAGTAGCATTARGACATTCCAGTAGCTTATTGGCACTATACTGACCTTTAGATCCACCTAGAAATGTTAAGTTTCACAAAACTGTATCCCTGCCATTTCAGCGAACAAGAGCTGCTCCCTAAATAAACTGATCATTTCTGCAGACCTTAAAGACACAAGTTTTACTCTTAAAAAGGCTACAATTGCAGCATAGACAGAGCAGGCTTTCCTATTTCTGTGCAGTCACAACAGAACAGAAAACATTCCAGATGAATCGCATCTCCGCATTGTTATGATTTTCATTTGAGTTGTCTGAGTATTAGTGAGCTCAGCATCCTTCCAGCAGGACACAGAAGCATGATAAGCAGGGACTTGCATGACCTAAATAATTGTCAAGAATCTTTGTTCCAGGTAATAATGGGGGGGGAATGTATTGACTTTCAGAATGAAGATCCTACTACTTGGAAAGGACTGGAGGAAGATGCTGTAAGTCATCTTTAAAAAGCTTTAAAACATTGCAGAGGGGCAATTTACTTGGAATCAGCCTGGAAGTTCACTTGGGACTCAGAGCTCTAGTCAAAAATTGAATTGACTTGGACTGGCAGTCATCAACTACTCATTGGGAACGGTAGGCTAGAGGGTGGTCATGAAGCAGGCAGATGAAAGGGAGGTATGGAACAAATGTGGGTCCTGATCATAATAAGTGGTTCTGAAATCTGTTAAAGAACTTGATTTTTACAATAATTTTTCTATGAGGTAATGTTTCTGATAGTACTTCTACACAGGAGCTGTTGCCAGGTTTGAGAGTTCAGTGATCATAAAGCTGAATTTACCAAGTTGTGTTTCATACCAACACCAAGTGTGAAAGGTGCTAATGGAGCAAGCTAATAATTGTAAACTGTGTACAGATAATTTGAGATTACTCAGAATTCCTAAAGAAAACAATAGTATATGCAAGATTAGAGACACCAGATAAGGTCAGATGAAACAGGCAGGTTTCATACAGTAACCTGTCAGCACTGTCAAGAGATGTGAGCAAACAAGTCAGAAGTGAAAAGTTTTAGTCTTCTGTTCAGCCAAGTCTGGACTGTGCTGGAAGCAAGATATCTTCCTTCATTACAACAAAGAAGTTCCCTCAGTGCTAATTTAAGTGACTGCTTCAAACCTTGAAGCAGTACTTCAAAAAATCAGCCATATTCACAGGAAGTTTGGCTCTTCAAATTTCCTCTAAGATAGCAGATAGTCAGCAGTTAATTGATAAGAAAACAACAAATCTTTTACATATGGAAAGGGAATGAGTATAAAAAGGAAAGAACCACCTCTCTCCTTCCTCACGCAGATGAAGCACTTTAGCTTATGAAAGAAATACATCTTTCTCTTAATACCTAAAAATAAAGGAAACTGCATCATATACAGCAGCATTAAAATAAGGGGAAATGATCAAAGAAAAAAAGCTCTTGTAATTCAGAATTTTAATCCTACAAAAATTTTTTGCCACTTTGGCCAGTCAATTCAGTACTGGATCAGAATGTTTTGTTTGGAGAGGTTTTGTGTTGACACTTTGTTTTTTTTTTTTTAACACCTAGTGATCCAATTTATAGATAGACCAATATGAATGGCCAGCAGGCACAATTATGTAAGCTGGCTTGTTTATTATAATGAACTTGTTTATTATATTTTTATATCTTAGAAAAGTTTAAGCTTTCCCCTTTCTAAAGTGGTTTTGTAAGTACATTTTTCTTAAATACAACACATGAAAAAGAAAGGTGTTCCTGATTTTAAAAGAAAAGTATATGCATTTCTTTTCCTGCTCTGGGAGAGGTTTTTTTTGTTTTTTGGGTTTTTTTTTTTAAACCAAGATGAAAGTTTCTTAATAAGACCAAAAGAATAACCACAGCCTTCTTAGGAGTAGAGCCTATAAATGCTTCACCCTAGTTTTGCATTTCCCTTCTAATATATTTAAAACTATCATATTTTGATTCTGATCCTTTAATTCATTTCAACAGAAACTGTTGTTTAAGTTAAAAACAAACAAAAAATCTGAACAGACATGGATTTCCCCCCCCCTTTTTTTAGATGTAAAAATGTACTTTTCTGAGGTGAATCATTTCACTGAGTGCACCATCTTTCATTTCACAAGCTTTTTTTTTAAGCAGTCAACATGAGTCTGGTATCTCTAATGCAGAACGTCATGTTCAATTACTTTTCAAAAAATTCTTTGCAGAAAAATTTGGCTTTATTAAGCTAAAATAATACAAGTTGCCCAGCATAATACAAAAGGCATCTGCCTGGAGCCATAGAATACACATGAACAAAAGCTGGAATACAAAAATGGCCTTGATATTTTAAGCTATCTATAACACAGCCAACATCACACAGTAATTCCAAAGGGAAAAAAAAATAGATAATTGTGAAAAAAGAGACAATATTTACAGCCTTTTTTTTTTTTTAAAGAAAACTAGAACATGATACTTTTGCTTATATAATCTCCCCAGCCTGAAAAGGTTCTCTCCAGAGACTCTCAGAGTTGGAGAAGAGGGGAAAAGAAAAAAAAAAGAAAGATAAAAAGGAAGCTTTTCATAGTTTAAAGAACTGCTAATCAAAAATGACAGTGGAGAAGAATCCACTTAAAGAAAGTCAAATTCTGTCATGTTTTAATATTAATTGAAGAATGTACTTATGAGAGATTGCAGAATAAGAGCACACAAGGCTGGAGTACCTGGTTCTCTTAGATCAAGTTCAGCAGAGAGCACAACAGTAGCAGGAAGAAACTGTGATTCCCGTTCAGACCAATTTAACATATTACGGTTCCATCATACCTTCTTATTTAAAGGAAAGGGAAGAGAAAAAAAAGTTCCTTAAAGAATGGATCTTGTAAAACATGTGGTAGTGGTGACAGTAGAGGTCCCCTCCCTGTTTTTTTCCCCACTCAGTACATCAGAAACTGAGTTGCCACCATGGGATGGCAGACCTGCACTCAACAACCTCCTCCATTTAGAGAGGCTCAAACCCACATCTCCTACTTCAGTAATAAGAGGGGAAATAATAATCACCAGGTTAGTTTGGGACAAAACATGCAAACCTGTGCATACTCCCCTATAAAGTCATCGAGTACTTCAGGATTCATTGACCAGAAGAGAGCGCAAGCTCAGGGTGTATCACCAGGAACAACCCAAGCACTGTCGTCCCTCAGGACTACTTCAAATGTGCTTTCCCTACTCAATAGCCTTTTATTCAGTGAACACTTGACATGGTTATCTTACTCCACCCAGGTAACAATCTCTTTGGAAAGGAACAATATTTAACACAAATGCTTGGCTTCAAAGAAAAACCTACTGCCTGGTTAAACAGAAACCAACGTAGGCATCTGTCACACTGCAAATTCAGCACTCAAACTTCAGACAAGAAAAGAGAAACCCCTCTGCTCAGGCTTTTTTATGGGCTAAAGTTAAGCCCCCAGGCTTAGACTGTGATTTGCACACCAACTTGTGACTTCCGTAGCCATTTACCTCTTCCTAGATGTTGTAGAAGTGTCTAAATCAGGAGTACAGGCCTTACCCCAGTAATAGTACTCCTAAGTGTACTGGAGGAACATCGATGAACATCACACCTATGTTCATTTGTGGCACTGGCCATTGTGTTTTCCTAAAATCCTTCTACTCTCCTCAGTACTTTGGATTTTGTACAGGCTATTGTTCAACCACCAGAAAAAGCACTGGCTTACGCTGCTGCCACTGCTCTTTGTTGCTGTCTCTGTGCAATACAGCAGCACAAATATTTCTGCAACTACATGCTGAACTGAATCACAGAACTGACAATAATCTAGAAAAACACTAATTATTTTTCAGTCAGATCAGTTCCTTGACCTGGTTCACTGAGGAGCTGCACAAACTTCTGGTGCACAGGACAGGAACTAGCGGCTTGGCAACTGCTGGAGCCAACCCTGCTCAAGAAATTGTTTGTGAAAYGGCACCCTTCGGGAGGCGGCTTCAGAGGCCCAGGTCCAACCATCTTCAAAAACATCAGTAGCAAGAGGAAGACTAGGGAAAATGTGGGCCCTTTGCTGAATGGGGTGGGTGCCCTGGTGACGAAGGATGCAGAGAAGGCAGAGTTACTGAATGCCTTCTCTGCTTCAGTCTTTACTGCTCAGGCCAGCCCTCAGGAACCCCAGA
>NW_020448475.1:116168-130821 GCF_003343035.1 Apteryx rowi | reverse complement strand
AGAGAGGTGGTGGAGTCTCCTTCTCTGGAGATATTCAAAACGCGCCTGGATGCAATCCTGTGCAATGTGCTCTAGGTGACCCTGCTTGAGCAGGGGGGTTGGACTAGATGATCTTCAGAGGTCCCTTCCAACCTCAGCGATTCTGTGATTCTGATCTGTTGTTGGATGGAAATGTATTCAGTCTCAGCCTTCTCTACTTAATAATAGCTCACTATAGCCTATTAATATCAGGAAAGTGTTTTCTCCCCTTGGCATTTCAGCTATTCCTTAGGTTAACCTGAACTAGAGACTCAGATCCAAAGATCTTTGGGAAACTGAGGAACAGAGAAAGATTCCTAATCATTTCTGCCACTATGATGATATGCTTTTTCTTTTTGCAAGCCACCAATAAGTAACACAGATAAAAATAAACATGAAGTCCATCTGAAAGCCTAAACCACAGGGTTATGAGGCACGTTCTTAAAAATAAAATGTTTTTCTAAACAGCAGGAAAGAAACACCTCTATTCAAGCAAACATCTCACAAGCTACTCATGTCTAATATAGGTCACCAGTTCCTAAAAAAGCCTCATTAGTTCACACTAATGACTAGAAGACTCACTACAAATGAGCTTATTCTGCAATGGATGATTAAAAAAAGCTTCAGAGAGATGTCTGTAATGTTCACAATAAGGCCTATGTGCATATCCCATATTATATAATGTACATAGTATGTTAATCCAGAAGGAAATTATATGAGGTATTGCAAAATATCAAGTAGGTCATTTTATATTTGTTACAAAGTTGTTACTGTGTTAAAGCATCCAGGCTGCAGACCTCCTAAGTTTCACAGAAATGAGAAACAATCCACATTGTGTCTTTTCAACAAACACCTATTCATTGATTAGAATAGATCACTAGGAAAACTAGTGCAAGTTAATACAAACACATATATGAAAATGCTCTAATAACCTGATTTATGAAATCTTTCAAAAGTTCTAACAAAATTTTACATTTAAGATGGGCATTTTCTATAGCACTTTTCATATGAAACAATGTGCCAAGTCTTACTCACTTGGATACTTTTCACAGGAGCAAATGTCACCATGTTGTTTTGGGGAAAAAGACATTTCCCTCTGCAATGAGAAACACTAGCCAAAAATTAATATAAGAATCCCATCATTCTTCTTGTATGCACTGCCACTACAGGAGAACAGAAAGAAGTCAGTGTTGCCATTCTCTAAATATTGCAGTATTATCTCTGTAAATATTGCAGTATATCTGCAATGTTGTGACAGTATCTCTAACAGATGCAGTATTTCTGCATGTTGCATTTTTTAAACTTTTCCTAAGAACACAGGTACTAACTTTTAATGTGAAGTAAATGCTAACAAGTTTAGGTTGAGTCAAAGTAAGTTGTCGCTCACCAATTAGTTAGTCGCTTACACATTATTCACTTTGTCATTTCATCAGTTTTAATTTTTTTTAATGTAGTTACTTGTACCCTTGTTCTACARTAGCAAAATAGAAAGACAGTTGATTCAAATGTAATTATTCTGTATAACCACTTTCCCACATTTATTTGTTTGCACTCTTAGCTGGGAAGTGCTAGCCTTTTTCCATTTTACTGGATTTTTTTCCTCATATAGTAATAACATCAGTGCATGCAAAAGTATCAGTACATGCTGTAAAATTCTCTTTTCAGATAAGGTGATCAAAACTGAATAGTCTCTCCTATCTACCAGCTTATGTCTTCAGATACTCATAAATCTTTTACAGAGGCCTTTTCTAAATTTTGTTCACATTCTTTCTACAAAAACTTTGTGTTTCTTTACACTATAACAGCTCATCTACAAGCTTGGTTTTATGAAGGAAAAGCCAGGAGAAAGATAAGAGAGCAGTGGCCAACATATGGCAATCAGGGGGATAGAAAACAAAAATCACGGCCAGAGGGACAAACGAAGAAAGGGATAAACGTGAAGAAAAAACAGCCAACAATTTCCACAGATATGAATATTTCCCCAGTAAAATAATATTCACATAATTCTGCTTTCTAGAAGCCTAATTTAGCTAGCTAGAATACTATAATCAGTGAAAAAAAGATTCCTCTAAAAGGAGATTCAGAATAGAAGACCTTTATTATAGTCAGTAATCAGGCATAAATATAGTCAGATGATGTGAATACTTTCCTTCAGTCTATGCTTGCCTTGTGTTGCACCAATCTACATCTAGAGATCTGTTTAATGCAATGGCTTTGTATGTATGAAAATGGCAAATAGACCTGTTAAGAGRAGCTTCTGATCTATACAGGCAAAGACAAAGGTTTTGAGGAGGAAAAAAAAAAAATAGTGTAGTCACTTGCCCAAAGTCAAACTGTAAACAAGTGGTATAATCGTGAATAAGAAGGTCTGACCAGCCCCAACCATTCTGCATCTTACCCCAACATCTGAGGTTGTAAAGAATTCCAGGTTGAACATGTCTTCCTCCTTCCTACATCTCAGAAAACCAAATATGATTAGAAGAATGCATTTATTCTACTGTGCAACTCAATTCTGAAAGACTGAATAAGTATCAGCAGGTACAAGTAACTCTGAGGACTTTTCAGCAGTCCTCAAAACACTCCCATTGTCCCAGTATAAATTAGAAAGCATGTGAATACTCACACAGAGTTTAGTAACATACCAAGCACAAATAATATACACTGATCACATGGGGCATTTTTGTCTGTTTGGCATCACTACGCCAGAGTCAGCAAAAGTTCTCTACAGAAAGCAGCAACTCCTGTCCAGTGCAGCCTATATTCCTTTCTCTAGGATGCAGACAACTGGCATTACAATGCCATTCAAAGCTTAACATGGAAAACACTGGCACATTCACACACTAATCCTCCCCAAACCTAGTTACTCAACCTCCCTAAATTCAGTCATGGAAGAAGAGTGTTTGAAATACTAAACTGAGTCCACATCATTCAATATTTGCAAAATTAGAAAAAAAACCTACACCCAACAGTGTGCTGTTACAGAAGTCAGAAGTCTGAGAAAGCACGGCCTTGGGATAATTGCTTTTGCTATTCCAGCTGATAATATCAAAACCTCAAACCTCAATACTAGAGCTGGAGAAAAGTTTACAGCATCAATCCAAAAACTAAAACAGTTACTAATGCAACAACAAGGCTTAATGCAAATAGTATGTCACCAATCTGTGCATTTCATAGCATCTATTCTATCTCAGGACTAATTAATCATAATTTATAGTCCGCAAACACAGTGTACACTAAAAAGCAGATAGCATGAAACTTACACTAGCATCAGGCAGTGACTAAGAGCGACTGCAATAGCTCAACTGATAAAGTACAGAAAACTGCATTTAGAGGAAGCTAAAACCATGAGAGCAGAGTAACAATACCTTTTTGGCAACAGCATTTCCCAGAATTTCAAATACCAGTGGAGGATAAGTTCTTTAAATCGAGGCAAGGATAAAATTCCAGCTAGCTAAAGTTGTAATTAACTTCCTAAAATTGCAATTACTCTGATTAAATATTAAGTACCTACACCCAGGGTTTTTTTTTTGTTTGTTTGAACATGTACATATACACACATTATTTGTTTATACACATATATATATATGCTGAAGCTGGAGATGAATGTCCATTAGTTGGATTGCTTACATTTCCAAATGTACTTCAGAAAGCCTTACAGATAGAAAGAAACAATCTTAATTTGCATAATCAAAAGTTTAATGGCAATGAGGAGAATACTTGCACCTTCACCTGCAGAAGTAGCATCAAGCTATCAACAAAACTAGTAAGTTATTTAAATAAGTATCCTTGTCAGARTAAGCCTGCATTTCCCTTGTCAGCTCTAGGAGAAAACACTTCCCTACCTCAGTAGGTGTACAGAAAATTTTTCTCTAAATGGAGAGAATACAATAAACGATGAAATTGGTTAAATACAGAATAGCAGGGTATTTCCAGAATGATTTTAAAGATTATAAAAATATATGTTTTTTAAACACAAAAAGCTGTTTACTGCAGGTAAACACTCTGACTAGTATTGATACATAGAGGTCATAGACTTTTGAGTCAAAACACCATCTTTTATTTTAAGTATTATGTCAATGGAAACTGTATCTTTCACATAGCTTTAAAGCCTGGGATGCTAGTTTAAGTTTGTGTGCATGAGATCACATGCTGCTTGTTAAAAGCTACATGTGGTCAAAAGCCATAGGCATATATCAATTCCTTGGAGACTTGAGGAACAAATGCTTCAGGAGTCTTGTTGTTTCACTGCAGTGTGGACCTAGATTAGACATGCAGATTAATTTTAAGGTGACCTGGTGACATGAGCCTCTGCTGACTTGTACCCTCCCATGGCAGGATTCAGGTTACATGGCAGTTTTAGCACAACTTAGCCCTGGCAGAGGAACATCATGTGAACTCTTATGAGATTTATGCAGCTCACCCTTGATTTAAGTACAACAATTAAGAGCAATTATTTAAAACAGTCTTTATCAGTGACCTGTGGCAGGAAAGACTAGGTACAAGCAGCACAAAAACATGATCTCAGAATCCAGTTATAACATCCCAGCAATGCCAAAGAGAACAGGCAACATTACACTGGTCAGCACATTCCCTTCCATTAGAGTCTAGCAGTTACTGAGATGAAGTTCAGTTTCTGCTGTTTGATATGAAATGTTTTGACTAATACGTAACATCCCGATTAGAGGTTGGAAGAAAGATGGCTGAAACAACATGTAAACATTTCTCAAAAATTTTATCCCCCACAGGTTCACTTCTGCCAACCTTACCACACAGCAAAGAATAACCTCTGTAGCAAGACTTGATAGAGGAAGCCTGAAAAAGCCCTCAGAATCCCTTTTAAATACCCAAGTAACAGAAGAGTTTTTCCATAGCTACATTGCCAGGGGAAAAAAGACCTAGGAAATCAGTAACATCTATTCACCACATCCACTTCCAGTCAATACCAACAGTAACTAATAGTTGAAAGGCACGTGTTTGCTCTCATGAAATACCACTAACTACACAAAGTCACCACATCTAGAATTAGACCCTGAGACTTAGTCCATTTAAACACAATGTTTCTCAAGAAAGATTCAAGAGCCTTAGCTTCCTCATCTTCAGGAGAGTGACAAGAACATTTATCATATGCAAGATACTACAATATCAAGCAAATAATAAATATCCTTAGATAAGCATTATGAAAGGAATATTCAGCCACTTCTTGCTACAAGCAAATGTCCACTTCTTTAAACTGAAACTTTGCAATTGCTCTGTAGAGTGACAGGGGTAAATACTCCAAGACATTTAAAAACATCTTATATGTCTTTACATCTCTGATTTGCTAATTCTAACACATACAGGGCTACTTCCTTCCTCTCTCTCTCTCTCTTTTTTTAAGATAATCTGAATATTCTATAGAAATGGAGATCTTTAAAGACTCAGTATTTTTAAACTATTCTCTTGTAGTGATTATTGCTGTTTACATAAAGATATTTACAAATATTTATTCATACTTTTCTATTAGCTGTATTACATTTAACACATTGGACCAAATATTGTTTTAAAATACATTATTTATAATCAATTCTTTTGTAGATGAGCACAGGAACTATTCACACATGAGCTGAAATCCCATTCATATCTAGAACCTTCACAGAAGTGTGTCATTTGAAACACAGCACTATCTCCCAAGTTCATTTGTTAAAAAGCAATCAAGATGCATCAGTTGCTCCATAAAAAGTCCCCAAGGAAAAAGAGGAGGAAACAATTCTGGAAGAACAAATAGAACAGTATCTGCTAATACCTTTCAAGGTGCTATGATAACCACATAAAGTCTAGCAGTCAAAATATTTTTAATCTCAGCATCAAGAAAGTTTGACTTGCATTTAGGAGATAAATGTACATATACGTGAGAGGATGTTTTCTCAAATGAGGTCAAAAATAGGTGTGTAGTAAAGACTCCATGTTTAAGACAAGCTGAAAATCATACTTGCTAGTCACACTGAAGTCTTCCTTTCCAAAGCAAGAATTATAGTGAAGTTTCTCTTTCATCAAGGGCTTGCAACTTTAACTGAAGATGCCAGATGCAAATATTACTTTCCTATCTGCTAAAAAATTATAATTGCTTTATGTGCATCCCTTTCAACTTTTGATTGGTTTAGCTAAAGGTAAAAGGATAAGTGATTTGTCTATAGCTGCAGTTTAGCAATAAATAAATTTGATTGCTAAAAATCAAGTTAAATTATAATCCTATTATTTATGTAACTTTTGGATAGTTTTAGCATTTGTATTATTGTGATTTTAAAAAGGTAGGGTAAACCAAAATATTTCAAACAAGGTGACTGCTCAGAATACTTGATATGTAGTCTCTTATTGACCTAAGTATTTAATACCAACTTGATGTTCTATTAAACATTGAAAATTTTAACCTGATGTTTCTTTATCACTGATGATATAGTGATATTTTGGTTGATATGCAAGACTTTACTGATCTTACATTAATGGAACAGCTACATGAGCTACTGTGAAATGTCTTAGGAATAGCAAAATACAGCATTTAGATTCCTTAACAGACCCTTATGAACCAGATGGCTGGAGCAAGTGTTTTATGCTCACTTGAACATAAAATCTTGAAAGAGACATAGAATGTGGTAGTAAAATAAACTTTTCATTCTACTAGTCTTAGAAAATAATGCTGGTACCACAGGCAGCACACTTAGAGGCACAGATTTAATGAACTTTCTTGAAAGTTATTGTTACCATACACTCATGATATGTCGAGGTAACACCTAAATTAATTTTCACTGCAGGAAAACCCCCTTAGGAATGCTGATGTTTGTTCTCAACATTCTGTAGCAAGAAGCAGTGGTTTAAAAACTCACAGCACACACACACAAACTGCATTCATAAGATAACCTTGCACTGTAGCAGCTTCTGAATTAGCAGCAGCTTCCTGCTGTGCTCCCTCCACAGCAGCGGGTACATCTGCAGCTGGTAAGCTGCTCTCCCCTCCAGTTTCTGAGGATACCCCAGAACTCTCATCCTGTGCTGCAGGTCCAGCAGCAGTTACTGTATCAGTCTCTTCTGTGGCTGTCTCTGCTTCAGTGACTTCAGCTGTCTCCTCTTCATCACCTTTTAAGGATTTATTTAATACAATAAAGAAAGCGTAAAGTGCTTGCATGCAACAAATTCACCAACTGCTTTTTACCATCATCACTTCAATTAAAAATGAAAAGCTAAGCTTTGGGGTCAGGAACAAAGGCAAGAAATCAGGAGTTAATCCACCCATCTCACCTAATGTAGCACCAAAAGAGATGTTTACAAGATCAGGAAACCATATTCTTAATTACTGAGTTTTACAACTGCTTTACTGTAGTAACAGAAATAGTGTTGCATAAAGCATGTGACTGTAAGGTGTGGGGTGGGGGAGTGATAGGGACCATGTTAAGTGTCTCTCCAAACCCACTTTACCGAAAGGGGCAGCAACAGCACACATGGACTTCATGGGAACAGGATTCCTGTCCCATTTGTGCTCAGCAGTGAGGTTATCACATGTGGAATAAGACATTTGCTGTCATACTTAAAAGCTTTTATGTAGCTCATTATCAGTCAGGTTCACAGCTTAAGTGCACTGCAGTGCATGGTGTGACTTCAGTTCTCAGGTAATACATAAGCTGTTTTCAAAATGGCTAACTTGGCTGGCGATAACTCCAACAACGCAGAGCCCAACACACAATCCGTTTCTTGAATGGGTTTTGTGCCTCCTCTTAGCTCTACGCTGCCCTATTCACCTTGCTTGCTTTAGAGCTAGATTGAGTGCACTGTGATCACACTCCTGACTGCAGGACAGACATCCAGTAAGAGCCACAGTACTCAGGTAAGAAATATAAAATCTGTGGAGCAGAATAAACAAATAGGATAACCATATTGAAATTAGATGCATAAATAAGAAAATAAATGGTAAGTTTTAAACAGCCAGAGTTAGCTTCACTAGAAGTATGACCACTTATGACTGATCATTTTCTTTTCGCAAATCCCAGCTTTCTCTTGAAGAACTGCCTACCCTGCTGTGGGTAAGACTCTATAGAATCTGAAAAAAAAACAGTGTTTTACAAGCATGCATTACTTCAAACTCAGCTGAGACAAATCATTAAAAACTAACAGCACAAAGCAAGAGAGAAGACATGCACAAACACCATGCAAACATGCACCAAGTTAAACAAGAGGAGGTAATATAGCAAGTGTTCATTGAGAGTTTACCACTAGACCCARCTCACCAGGTGAAAAACAGAACAGGAAATAAAGTTTGAAATACAGTTGCAAACTAAGCAAGAATAGAAAAAGGGAAAAAAAGAAGCTTAAAAAGACATAGTCAGAATTTATTTTATTCTTCTAGATCTGTTTAACAACTGATCATTTTACTTGTCGGTTTTCTTATGCCAGTTCATGGCACAAACACAAGTCTACTCATTGATCAGGAAAAACAACAGATTATATTAAGCAACCTGACCATGTCCCTTTAAGAGAAAGCTATCTTTCAAAAAGCTAAACTGATTACACAAAGAACAGACTAATAGCCAAGCTCAACATTCAGTACATTTTATTGGACAGTCAAATATAGAGTGCATTCATTCAGAACAGCCAGCTTCTCAATCTCAGAATTGCCTTCCACAGAGCAGATTCAGTAGTAGCTCAATATGGTTTGGCCTTGCAAACATAAATATTTCTTTAAAGTCTCACAAGTACGGAGTTTTACAATAGAAGGCATAAAGTCATCCCAAGGTAGGCTGCAAGGTACGCGTGAACAACTGTCCTTTGTATTTAACTTCCTCAGGTTTGGAAAGAGATTTCCCTTGTATTTTAGTCTGGAAAGCGTAAAAGCAAAGTAATGATTAGAAAGATTGAATCAGCTTCACAAAGTTAAAAAGAAAAATCATTGCTAAAAAAGGAGGCAATCAGGAACAAGTTTAAAGGAGACCCGTGAGAATGAAAGACACATAACTCAGTATCTGCACTATTTGCCAAATAAGCAAGTAAAATATTCTGTGAGGCAAACATCATTTTACAGTTCAAATGATGTCCCAGGTTTCCTACTGCTACTTCTAGTCAGGTTTCTTCCAGGGGCTTTTTAAAAATCTATTCCTACATTTGAGAGTAGCTTTCCATTAAGAAGAGCTACAGAAAATTTGTTCTTACATCTTTTTCTAAACCATCTCATCTTTTTAAATACTATTTCAACCCACTAATAAACAAGCAAACCTGGAATAGCATTTGATTGTTTATCTTGGCTGCCTCGTTTGTTACATGCAGTTTTTTTTATAACAAACATTTTGGTTTTGTACTCAAGTGGAGAATTTTCTCAGAATGAGGAATTGGTGGGAGAGTAGGGGCAAACACTGTTGAGTCTTGAAATTCATTCAGATGAGTCTCCCTCTCATCAACTGCTCCCCAACTGTAAGCATAAGTTCTTCCAGAAAACCATAAGGTTTTCTCCACCTTACCACTATACATACAGCAAATATGCCACAAATGTGCTGTTTGACATGCTGGTTTTTTATCCACCATTTCATACTGTTACCAACACTATGTTTAATAGCTTATTTTGAAGTTTGATTTTATGTGAAGTTAAAAAAAATGTTAGATTACTTTTGGAACAGGACTTTTATCACTTAGCAGCAATGCTTGCTGTGAAAAAAAGTATAACAACTAACTGAATCTAATGAATGTGAGGAGAAAGAAGCTGCAGTGGCACTTCTGGGAAAAGCAATACTATAGTAACAGCGTGCAACAAGATACACACAAAAATATGATTATGCAAGGAGTTCGGGGGGGGGTGGGGGGGAAGAGGAAGACAGATGTTAAGGCTTTTCAGAAAGCATGTAGAGGATTCCATAGGAAAAACAGGAGCAGAAACCTCTTTTGGTAGCACAGAGTTGGGAATGATGAAGGATTAAAAAAGAAAGCCCGTAGGAAAAAGTATGTTAAAGCTGATTCAACAGTAGATTTGTATTGTTGTATGGAATTAGTTCAAACATCCAATCAAAAACTTTGGGTTGAACATTTAGTCAGGAGTCTAATATTGAATAATACTTGTAATACTAGAAGTATTCTAGACTTCTTACTACCCATAATAAGGGAGGCAGCACTCATCTGTCATTGATTGTGACATTTCTGCGAGCAAGTTATTAAGTTGCACAAGGCATCAAATTATGGGATGTCTGGAGAGTACTTGAAGTCACAATGAAATAATTTACAAAGCCCTGAGTTTTCTTACCCCAGTCATTTGCAATATAGGTATAGCTTTCAGGGTGTAAACAGTGCCGCTGACTTTGCTGATATTCCACTCAAACATTTTGGTAGACTAGGGTTAAAATTCTCAGTACCTTGTAGTAGTGAACCCTAAGAAAAAAAGAGGAATATAACAACATGATTTTGTGTGCCTTGGAAGGTTCGTCTACTCCTTTTACAGCTACTGTGTTCTTCTGAGTATGCTTTAGTAGCCAACATTTCTTCTCTGAACAGCTGAACACTAGGTCACTAGGAACACCTATCTGCTTTGGTTCCAATAAAGGTTTGGGGGGGGGGGGGAGGTAAGGGGATGACAGGTTGTGTTTTCATAATTTATGAAGGGAAAACAGCATATCGTATCAAAGGATGCCTAAATTTTCAGAAGTCCTGCTAAATTTTTTTGTTTCAGGGACAAGGAAGGATGGCAGTTAAAACCTGGTCAAATTCTTGGTATCCAGAGAGGAAATTTAAAACTTGCATTGTTTTCAGCTAATAAAGAGAAGAGAAATAAAGGTATTTTGCCATTTTAGGCTTTACTATCTTTAATTTTAAAGCTTTAAAACTAAAGCATACATTTTGTAACTTCATTCAAGAAGACTAACAACTTCAAAAGATATAATTTTAGAGGCAGAAAATTTAAAGCACGTTCTCACACTGAAAAGGAATTTTAAAACACAGCACTTTCTATTCAAATCTATTCTTTGCATGCACGCAAATACATTAAATAAATATGGAGCAGCTTCAAGTGCTATGGCTTCATTTTTAAACAAAGACTTTATAAGAACTAAATGTGTATATATATCTCTCTCTATATAGATATATATATGGAGAGGGAGAGAGAGCAAGAGCAAGAGAGAGAGAGCGTGAGATTCTTACCACACCATTTTTAATTGCTTTTCGTAGCAAGACCATGCTTGCTAAACTTCTATCTTTTAGATTAAGTTCATTGTAACACTAATTGAGGTAGACACAAACAACATTCCATCACAAGTATTTGATCTAACTTGGTCTAATTATTTAAGCAAGAAATAGTAAGGAAGGAATTGTCATATTTAGATGGTGCCTGCTTATTAGACAACAATATTGTAACATAAAAATGACAAAGCCAAAGCTGTGGAACTAGAAATGGCTTTTATTTTACAATATTTTAAATATTATCATATATCAATATATATATATTTTTTCCTAGCTCAACATACTGTGATTGAACAAATGCATTCCCTGATGACACATGGCCTGGAGCCAGACTGTTGGCTGAGAGAAAGATATAATCTGCCGCCACAAACAAACAAAAGGACAAAACTGATTTTGACAGCATTATGCATTTAGTCAAGTTTCATTAAGCTTTCAGTCATCAAATGATGATGCCCAATATACAATTAATGGTTCACATATTAACTCTTTTCATCCAAAGAGACTCCTGTAGTTTGATCACAGGACAGATTCACTGCCTCAACATTAAATTCCTCTCCAAAATCTGTTCTAATAGAACACTGTACAACCTTTACTCGCAGTCAAGGGACAACGGATGACACTGTTTAGGCCTGATTAGCTAAGCTAGAAGCCTGCTCCAGATCCATATGCACCTTGGGGGGGGGGGGGAGGAGGAGAGAAAAGAGCTCAACTCACCCTTGTGCGACAGATGTTTCTTTTTGTGCTCCTCAGCTCTCTCATGAAGAATATTCATATGTTCAATATACTTGCTGCGCGATGAACTGACTGTTCTGTAGGCCTGAAAGGAAACAATATATCTAAATTTATTGCTACATCCCTACAGCTACTAGGTTACATGAAGGAGAGAAGGAAAAAAAAAAMCTCAAAAAACAAAAACCTATGCACTTTCAACAAGTGCCATTGCCTGTCTTGAAAGGCATATCAAATCAATACAAACAAGGCAAAAAAAAATTGTTATACTAACATATTCATACATTCTATATTTCTCCATTGTTAGAAAGTAAAATACAAGATAATGTACAGCTTTCACAAAACACTGCAGTGTTTTGGGAATGGAACAGAATATTTAAAAAGATAAGTAAGGACAAGATATTTTTAAAAGGTAAGGTAATAAAAAAGTGACAGCAGTAGAATTTATTATTCTTTTAGATATGCAATCACACAGCTCTACCTTAGAAAGATTTTGAACAAGTAGAAGCTACTTATCATTTAAGAGGATTATTTTGTGGGAAAGGAAAACATATCTCTTTGGGATGTGCTAGTCACTATCTCAAATTGTGGAGGGAAAGGAAGCTACAAAATGGAGGCTTTAGGGACATGAAGCACAAAGTCTGACATATTTAGATGTGAGGAAGAAAATGATTAAAGAAAAGTCAGAAAAAAATAGATGCTTGCAGAATTTGAACATGCTTTTCTAATAATTAATCTTATCTTTTTCTTTGTGCCCCAACCAAACGGGTTCATATTCTTCCCCTTCTGGGTTCAGATGCATCTTATTTCACGCGTGTCTTACCTACTTTGATATGTGTTTAATGTTTGCAGCTGACAAGAAAAAGCAAAGGGTTGGAGGTAGAAGCCTTACTCCATCTCTAGACACACTCATTTCACAGTCTTAAGTATGTTTTCCACTGAAAACTACAACAGCCCTATGCATCAGTGTAACAGTAAAATAAACAAGCAATAGACATTCAGTTTCACTAGCTCTCTGAACTTATTTTTGACTTCTTATAGTTTTGTACTTTAGACTGTATTTAATTATATGCTATATCATCTACATTACATTGATGCAATTTACACCTTCACCATATTCTTTAACGCAGAACACACTTTAAATCAAGTCAACTCGGAAAGCACAAACAGATCTACTTCCAAACACTTACATAATATAAACCACCAAAAGCAGCAACACCAGCCAGGAGATAGTAAATCATGTTCTCTCCAGAAGAGCCAGGAACACTCCCAGATGACATCTGCCGAAGAGGCGCTACGAAAACCATTGATATTAAGGAAGAGTGCTGCTAAAATACGATCACAAAATAGAATTATGGGATCTAAGCTATATTTCTTTCTTTTTATGGGGAGAGATGATTTAAACATAAAGCTGAAGCAGAATTGGAAGGTACGGTTTATCATGGCATTTTGCACAACTGAGTATGACAAGGCGTGGTGCCTAACTAAATGAGATAAAAGGCTGAGGCTGCCCAAAGATTTTCTGTGAGCTACACTGCCTGCCTATCAGCTTCCAAGTAGTGGATTTAGTCTACATAGACATGTCCTACCTAAGGACACGTAAAAGTACCTGTCCTATGCAATCCTGCTGCCATCAAGGTCATCAGAGGTAACAGATCCCTTTCAGTTTAACAGCAGAACACTTTAAGAGAAGGCCTTTCCCTTTGAATTCACATTCCTTCATTCCCAAATAGACTGCTGACCTTAAAACCTGCTAAAACCCATAACCTCAAATACTGGCCAACAGGGCAGGCAGGCAGGCATACACAGTTTTATCACCAACTGAGTACTTATTTCACTATGATAGCAGTGTTCGCTGTTTATTTTTGTTCATCATTTCTGTGATTTTGGTACTTGAAAGACCCTTAGAATTCTACAGTACATCTCAAAAAAAGACCCAGGAATAATAAATATATGTAATTCTGTTCATCACCAAAGCTTTCAGCTGAATTTCATAGCTTCATCCTGGATGAGTAGCTCATATGAGAAATATCTCATGGAAGGGGCTCTCATTAAACATAAAATGGCTCCAAGCATTGCAGTCAGCAGCTGCAGAAATAGTCTCAAACTATTGCTATCGTGTGCCAGATTACATTTAGCATCCTCTGTCTCATGATGTACTTTTCAGACTCTTCTTCAATGTTTAGACATCCTAATTGGTCTTCTAACATTTATATACACAATGCTGCTGTGGTTTCTCATCAATAGTCTACTATTGAAGGTTGTACGTTATAGGTACGACAGGGCTCAGTGAGCCCACAGGCACCCAGCACGGCTGGAAGGTTTTCGCTACTGGTTACACAATTCGCGATGCGGCAAAAGCCATGGCTGCAACACACCCCGCTGATTCACACCGCCTTCCCCAGAAAGCAAGCCACAGTGTTAAGAGACTACAGATGAAACCACTGTATCGATTATCCACCCTTCCCCCCACCACCACCCCTCCCCGGGGTAGAAGGGAAGAAAACGATGAGCTCCCTAGTTTCGGGGCAGGGGAATTTACATCTATAATTACTACAAAATCTATTTTCATCGAGAGGGAGGGGAAGGGCAAGACCTCGCCTGAGCCGCCTCTCCAGAGAGCGAGCCGCAGRGCGCAGTGCCGGCGGAGAACAGACCCTTCCCGCGGAGCTGCCGGCCCACCGGAGGAGCGGCGCTGAGGCTGAAAGGCAGCCGGCCAGCTGCC
>NW_020448475.1:110250-116029 GCF_003343035.1 Apteryx rowi | reverse complement strand
CCCCACCGCCGCCGCCACCGCCCTTCGCGCGCCCCGCGCAGCCCCCCGCCGGCCTCCACCTACCCCGCTGCTTCAGGCGGCTCGCAGCGGACGGAGCCCTGCTCAGGCGAGCGGCCAGCGCCTGCGAGGCGGCCCGGCAGAGGTACATGGCGGCGGCGGGACGCTGCGGAGAGGAGCGGCGCGGCAGAGCACGGTGCCCACAGGCTGCCGGCGCTGCAGGGCTGCGGCTGCCGCGCCAGACACCGATGCCCCCGCCGAGGGGGCGGGGCGCTCGCTCGCCCCGCCCCCTGGCAGGTGCCCCCTCCCGCCCCCCCCGGGCCTCTCCCGCCGCGGGGGCCCGGCGACTGCCGGAATGCATTAACAACATCAAAAAAAATTGTTCTTCCAGTCAGCACTGATGAAAACACTGAAAAATTAAACGCAGTTTGGGGCGGTGAATGCTCATATAGAATGGAATAGCAGGAATTATTTAAAATTAACAAAACCCCCAATACTAGGAAAGATTCAAGGAATTGCAGCTATTGGGGTGGGGGGGAGAGAAGATGAGGAGGAACATAATTACTGTCTTGCTAAAATAAAAAGTTCTTAACAACTGTTTGTTCTCCAGAGATTCCTGGAACAAGGTCAGAAGAAATCAGCTAAACCTACAGCAATGGTCATTTAGTTTGAACATTAGGAAAAAAGACTTAAATATTGGGGAGGTAAAACACTAGAGGAAGGAAGTTGGTCGAGGCTGTAGAATGCCGTTAGCTGTCAAAGTCATGGCCAGCAGCATTTCAGGATCAGCGCTGGCAGCTGCCTTTCTCCTCTCCCACATAATTAGACAGTTGCCCCCTGCTACTTGTCCTTTCTCTCCACATAGCTTTGAAGCTCCCTCGCTGATAGTGCAACACCACCTTCTGCTGGTCACCGCTGTCCCCTTTTTTGTGCTTTGACCTTGATTGACCTTGATTCACTCAACTGAGGTGAAGCTGAAAGCAGCACCCTTCAGAAGGAGGCAGGAGGAATGCTGACATTAAATGATTGACGTTGGCCGTGAGGTCTCACAGCTGAAGTCGCCAAGGTATTTCAGAACAGGGAACCATTCCCAAAATGCAGACATGCGAAGGCCAGCATCTCCTCTGGCTAGGCTTGCTCCTGCCTCTCCGTTCCCCATGGCATACACACTACCCCTGTGCAGGGCCCTGCATTATGCCTTCATCCTAACTTTTGAAACTACAGAATATGTTTCAAGTTTGCATGCAGTAGCAAAAGCAAAGAAAACTTAGGGGCAAGGAAAAAATAATTAACCCCCCCCCCAACACACACGGAATTCAAAGGTTGTCTATCTCTGACAAAGAAGCTTTACTTCTGCTCTAGGAAAAATTAATCCAGAGCAGCACAAAGAACTGAAGGACTCCAGGAACTAGATCAAGCTTGCAAGCAGATGAGTAACTTGAATTATGGCAGCTCCTCAAGTCACTAGCTCAAGCTTTGAAAAATCTAGTCAAGACTGAGTTGAAAGTTTCCTCTTTGATGTGTGAAGTAGCAAATGCACATCCTGGCAATTATACAGATTACAGTTTTGTTAGTTTTCCAAAAAACTCCATTATTTTATTTGTTTATGGTTTATTTTGTAAATTCAGCAACTAAACATGGGTGGGAGAGGGGCTTAAGGACTTCAGGAATATTTGCTGAATGTCTTCTGAACTCATGTCTAGTTTAACTGCATTCTGTAATATACCCTCCAAAACTACTTTCAAAACTATGAAACAATTAAATGCCATATGAAAACACTTTCTGAATACTTGAAGACTGAAATAAACATGGCAAGCAAGTAGTCTCACAAGTTCCTTCCAGAGTTTTTAACATTTATTTCATAGTTGTATGAAATGTATGAACAGATAAATATTTAGATACTTTGTACTTGTGTTATGCTCATTTATTTGCAAAACACAATGAATGATCCTGTTACTTCTTACAGTGTATGTTCAACCTAAGAAAGAGGAAAAAAATTGTCAGTGACAAGAAAAATAAAATATACAATGAAGTTGGTTGGAAAGTTCTCACAACATATTATAGCAGTTATAAATATAACACAAGTATGGGATACATATTTAATAATATATAGATATTACTTATATTTTAACATTTGCATTTTTAACAGGGATAATTATGGTGGAAATAAACTAATACAGAAAAATCTATAGGGCTGCAGGTAGGTGTTTCTTTAAAGTGGCATATTAATTGCTCTGAGGCCATAATCCCATCAGGATTTTTAGCTGGCAGAAAAACAATTGTTTCTTATGGTGAGAAGGACAATAACCACATCTGATTTCCATTACAATATAAGCCTGCAGGCATTGACTTTATGTCATTCTTACATGTAATACAAAAGTGAAACTGAGGAAAATGCTTTCCATGTAGATGTGTTAACAAAAAAATAAAAAAATAAAAAGGGAAATGAAAAAGAAGGAGAAAGACCGACTATTTTTAAGGATCTTGATTTCCTTGCCATTAAAGCACTTACAAGGCATTCTCTTTAGGACCTAAATTTATTTTAGACACCGTAGAAGATATGCTACATGTTCAGTAAGTCTTAGTGTGCAAGACAAAAAGCTGGCAGTGAATACGCACAAAAATGGATATATAATACATATAAATCAGTCACCTTATAAAGAAGCACAGTTATTATGCTTCTTTAGAACTGGAAATGAGTTAGCAGAATGGCAAAAGCTGAGAGGTAAAGTATTAAAGAAAATAACAAGGGAAGAAGAAAAGTCAGTTCTCAAAATCTTGATTGATAACAAAAGTCAAAGATCTGCAGAATTTGTGTTTATCAGTAGCATCTATATTTGTATACTTACTATGAACATCCTGTACATTTATGGTGTCTCTCTTTTTGTCTTCTTTCATATTCCGTTACATCTTCATTATGCTGCTTGAAAAGCTATTAAATAGCAATATATGTTGAAGAGCTATAGATTATACAGCTGGAACAGAGTACAAAACAAGTTCTACAGAATATAAAATTCCTAGCGTCAGAATGTAAGCTAACATGTAATTATTGGGAATTGGGACAATAAAGAATAATTATAATTGTCCAGTGAGGCATTTTTTCACACCTTGCTCAGAAACATTTCAGGCTGGCTAGTGATTGACAGAAAGGGGGAAAAAAAGCTCCCCAAGAATGGGGGGGAACATAGGGAATCCACTCCACACTGGAAACTGATTTGGTCCTATGACTGCTGATTATCCTGCATAACATTTCCTCAAGAGAGTTACTACATCATCCTGCTTGCTTTATCAAGCTTATGAGTTCTCTGAAACAGGGAACATCTTAAATATGGATTTTGCTCAAGAAAAGGGGGTCTTAATCAATTGAATACGATAAAAAAAACAAGAAAAAAAAGTCCAATAAACACAACTTTACTAAGGCATACCATCCCTAGCATATGCCTAGGTCTTCCTGTGTGTGTGTTTTTGTTTTTTTTTTAAGGACCAGCTGGGGAAACAACATTCCTTAAGCCAAGGGACTTGAGGAATTAATTCCTAGGTGGTGTCTCTTTTGAAGTTTGCAACAGAGAGGAGCTTAGCAAGTTGCTGAATTTTATAAAGAAAATCAAAGCACAGACTTGGGGAAATGTAACTAGTCAACATACCTGCTTCAATCTTGACACCTGTTATAGACCACATGCAAGCAGATTGTAGTCTTGCCTTCAAATCACTACCATCTGGGAATAGTTAAGTTTAGCAAAACAAAGTACAGACACTTACTAGAACCCACAGGGCAGCAGTGGTGCTAAAAGCCAAGCCAACTCCAAACCAGTTTGGACGGTCATAATTAGGTTTTCTTGCAACAAATGCAGAACGAGTCAAAACTAAAAAGACAGAAATTTTCAAAGGTGAGTATTTTTCAGGTTTTGACTGCCAAGTCAATCACTGACACTCATACAATTAGAGGAAAAAAATTAAACAACTCCTATTATCTTTATTACTCTCTATTGTATAAGTGACCTCTGTAACATTGTTATAGCTCACCCCTTTCTAGATACAGGGCAGCATCCACTCCCAGAGCCCAGGGAACGAGAGAGCGGACAGGGAAAGCAGGCGGTGTAGCACAGGTCAGAGAAACGCCCTTTCCCTTCCCTCTGACAACCCAACACACCACATTCTACTGCATCGGGCTCTCATTCCCGCTTGCTGCCCCGCGCCGAAAGCTCTCGGCCCTGGCCCTGGCCCCCCGGGGCGTCCCCCCCACTCCCGGAGAAGGAGCCCTTCACTTCAAACACATAGGAAGATTTATTGGCTTGGATTAAATGAAATTAAATTAATTAAAGTCCCCAGCAGGCCGCCGCAGCCCGCCTGAACGCAACGCTCCCGCAGCGCCAGCAGAGAACGGACCTCAAACACGGCCAAAACGGGCTCTCCAGCCCCACACCGCCCACCCTGCCCACCTAAACGCCACGGCGGGCCGCGCCCCGCCCCGCCCCGCTCCCGCCGCTCACCGAGCCCCGGGGCCCCGACCGCCAGCCACAGCCCCTTGCCCCGCCGCAGCGGCGCCGCCATCTTGTCCGCTCCGCCCCGCCCCGCGCCGGGGGGGTGCAGCGCCGCCTAGCGGCAAGGGGGCGGCGGCAAGGGGGCGCCGCCAACGGCCAGCCGCCAACGGCCGCGCGCAAACCACCTCGCCCGGGCAGCCAGGGCCCTCTCCATCCCCTCGCCACACCTTCCCGACCCCGTCCCTTCTCCAAGCCAAATGGCCCGTGTGGGTATTTATCAGCTCCCGCCCCACAAGCTGCCCGTGCTGCATCTCCCCTCAGCACCGTGAGCGGGTGGACTGCTCCTTTACTTCTGTGGTTTTCCCGCGAAGGGGCCTTGGCGGCCAAGCCCCAGCACTCAAATCCACGAGCCGGGATCTGCACTTGGGACCTTTTTTGGTGCTTATGATGCCGCGTGTGGTGAAAGGTCTGACGGACTGGTAGGTGGGACATCCACCTCACACAGGAGAACGCAGTCAGACTGCGTGGCTCTTGCTAAAGACAGATCATCTCACCCATAATTGCATTTGCTTATAACAGAAAATGCTGACACTACACGCTATTTAATTGCTTGTACAGCTACATGTGTAGCATTTGWTATGATCTGCACAGCTCCAGTTCCAGGAAGGAAAAAGGAGAGAACAAAGTGTGTGGCTCTCAGAGAGCAAGAGTTGACTAGTCTACAAATCATCCCATTGCCACAGGGCTGGAAGGGTGGGCCACTTGTCCTATTTGTGCATAAAACTGGTTCTGCGAGACTGGGATGATGTTACAGGAAGAGCAGTGTCACAACTGTGGGCGTAGGCAGAACTGCTGAAAAGCATGGTGTTACACTTATCATCTGCCCCCAGTGGTAATTACTCACCACTTTCTTAAGCGTGTGTATAAATTAAAAGCACCTAAGAAAGTGTTATATTCCTTAGGACTATAAATTGCCACGCTGGGTAGACTAAAGCTCGAAGTGAAAGCACCTGACTGAGTGCAGACGGAGGCACGAGGCCCTCTCGTGCGCAGCGCGCCCTCCAGGCGGCTCCCCAAGCTTTCCAAGTCGAAAACACGAAACTCGGGTGACGGGAGCCGACGCCCCGGCGCGGCCCCGCCCGGCATCCGTTGCACGGGGCGCGGGCAGGGAGGGGCGGCGGCGGCGGCGGGGTCGCGGCGCATGCGCGCGGGGCGCTGTGACCCGGCTGGGGAAGCCCTCGGCGGTGGCCATTTTGGCGGCGCCTCTCTCCGGCCTGCTCAGTTACCACGTGAACCGCCGC
>NW_020448475.1:22857-109584 GCF_003343035.1 Apteryx rowi | reverse complement strand
CGCGGCCTCCCCGGCGGTGCGTGCGAGGCTCCCTCGAGAGCTCGCAGGCGCCGGGCTCAAGGAGGCTGGTGAGCAGCTTCTTGAAAAATACCCCCGCGGCCACTTCATTCATTTATTCGTTATCTACGCTAGCTTTTCTGAACCCTTGTCGCTTTTTGGTTAACTCGGGTTTTTGCCTTAGACAGTAATCAGATTTGTTTGTCAGTGGAGAAGACTGCTTTCAGAGGAGGAAGCGAAGAATGGTGAAGGCTTTTGAGTCTTTTCAAAGTTTAACTTAGTAACTAATTCTTGTTAGAAGACCCATATTCATTTTTTCTGGGCAGCAACCAGCATATGTGACTGAAACAATCTGTGCTAGAAATTAGACAATAAACCTAGTTTTTGGAGTTAAACTAAGATATTTCACCATCAAAATACCACAAAAAAGTGCATAGCTCAACTTATATCTTAAGAAACCTGTTTCAGCTTTGATCTACTGTTGCGGGACGTTTGTGTTTCTAAGGAGTTGGAGTGAATGGAAAATGATAACCTATGTTAGTGACAGGTTTCTGTGACTTTATTTAGAAGATTCTTTTATCTCTGTCAAGCACTATATTGTTCTCTCTCTCAAAAAAGACTTTTTTTGTCTAAAAAGTTTATGTTTGTTTTTAAAGAGGGTTAGAGTACTCTGTTGCATCCTTCCAGAAATCGGAATGAGTACTGTGGTCCTTTTGAAAAAAAAACAAAAAACAACAGTGCAGTTACTGCTCTGTAAACTTCTGTTCTTTAAGTGGCATTTGCGTAATCTGACTGTCATTTCTTTTTTTTTTCAAAATATTCCATGAAAGTGAAATAATTCTGTGGAACTAGAAATCCCTATAAATATGTAGAGACATCTCATCATGAGACACACAACTTCAGTTAAGGTTGAAGAACAGACAGAATGAACTGTACAGCTTGCTTCTGCTTTGAAAGATTCAGTCCTGCCTGGGAGTTAGCCTTGTTCTAAGCACGTAATCTTTGGTGTATTATGAGCTGGGAAGGTAATAATCTTGTTGCTTGTTTACTCACTTCCTTTGCGTTGAGAATGACTTGTGTAGTTACAAAATGAACTGAATCAAAGGAGCCCATCTGCATTTAACTTATTTTTTTTCTGTGCTCAGTGCATGGTTGCTTGGTTATTTGTGTGGAGGGCAGGAACAAGAGACGAGTAAGAGCTTTTGGGGAAAATGCTGGCGTAATACATACATATAAGTTGAATAAAACTTTACAATTTAGTCCAAGTGAGAAAAGATGAAGGTCTGCCCCAGTCCAAGCTGATTTTTGTAGACTAAAGCAATTTTTGTTTTGTCCTCTTTTTAACTGAAAATCTTTAATGAAAATACAAAGATTTCAGGTACTGGGTAAGCCAAAATGTTATTCAGGTGTTTTGATGTTTTCTTGCATCTTGCAGGGATGAGCCTGTGACATACGGTCTAATATTAAGACTGCCCTTTGATTAGGTGCCTTTGTAATGTGTGGCAAATAGAAAAGGCTTGAAGTCAGTTTTCATCATGCTGACAGTTTGGCTAATGACCTAGTGTCTGCCTTATTATAGATAATGACCTTACTTTGTAAAGTTTTGATTACATGCCTGCCATGAATTAATAAGCCATCTTTTACAAAGTCCCATTTGTCAGTGCAAGCCCAAAGAAACATTGCTTCCATATTTCTTCAGCACCTTCACTCCATCTCACTCTTCCTGTCTCTTCCTGCAGCCTTTTCTCATCTACCCCTCATTTTCAGGAGACCGTAATCCTTCATTTATCCTCTGCACCTCTTCCTTTGGCCCACAGGTGGCTGAACAGCAGTAAGGCCAGCCTGACTGAAGGAGAGCCTGAGTCTCCCTGGGCAGCTGGCTCACTGATGAGACCACTTAGCCTGTGCTGGCCAAGGAAGGGTGGTTTGGTTGGCTGGCCTTAGGTCAGCTCATGCTGTCTCCTGGCCTGGGCAGACCCAAGGAGTTGTCCTGTTGAGCATGCCTGGATGAAATTATTTCAGCAGATGCTTTGCGAACCAGCCCAAGTAGCATTCAGAAGATGCATTACCATTCAAATAGGTAACTACTAATACACAAACTGTTTACAGAAATATAAAATCATTTGACTTCTAATTTTCACGGCAATAGTAAACACAGGAGTTAAGTAGGTAAGCAGCTTTTTATTTTTGTAAGTGAAGTATAGAATAAAATATATATATAAAAAATTTCTTTTGTGTTCATTAACTTGAGGCCTAAGCCTGAGGCCTCATTTTTTTTGGCTGGCCCAGCCTGAGGTGGACTTTACCTTTTAGTAGTGAAAGGCTATAACTAGTCTTCGGGGGGGGGGGGGGTTGTTTGTTTTATAGTAAAAATCTTAAGTGATTGGTAAATTTCTTTTGTGTATAAATTTCATTGCAAACCAGCGTTTCCACTTAACTGACAAATTCTGAGTTCATGAATGTGTGCACTTTGCCTTTGTTTGTTGCAACACACTAACTAGACTAATCTCTCCTAGTCATTTTATAGGTATGTGGAGGTTCTAATAGGAAAATTCTGCCATTTGAATGGCATTTCACAGTTTGGTGTTCCTGTAGTGCAAAGAGAAAAGAATCTGTATGATTAGCTTGTATAAGAAAACAGTCACGGCATTAGCTATCACTTTTTTTGCTTAAACTTGCGCTTTCATTAAGAAGAAAGTGTCTAGTTTATATTGTTTCCGAAAATATACACATGTGACCAGGTTTTCACTACTTACTGTTAAGTCTGCAGGTAGATATTGCTGTGCTTCTCCTGCTGCTGCTCAATGATTCTGTGGAATTCAGAAGAAAAAGTGGATCTCCACAATTTCCCCTACTTGCTTCTGATGCTTTTAAACATTTAAAATGAACTGAGTCCACGTCATCCTTTTGGACACAAAAAGTCTCTAAGCAGCACAGAGACTACTCGAGAACAATTCAGGTGAAGGTAAAGAAGAGGGTAGAACAACAGACACAGGAGTTAAGGAAGGAATAAAAAAACAGACCTTTTGGTACCCAGAAGGCTGAAAGCACTATAAAGTAATGGAAAAAGCAGTTTGCTCCAGTTTTTCCCTCTTATCAGCAAAGGTGAAATTAGTAGATGTAGGAAGTAGGATTGACTGAATTTTGTCAATGAAAACTGGTGAATATTACTGGCATTCTGCCAAATTATTCTACAACTGTATCTGGTCAGATATGATTTATCAAATATGTTAAACTTTATTTCGCAGATTCCATTGACAATATTAAATTAACTTTTGTTTGGATATGGATGTTAGATATGTTGAAAATGTATTGAAGAAGCATTAAATACAAAGGGTATGGCATGTGCCAGATGTTATGTGGAAGAATTGTTCAGCTCCTTTAAGCAGCAGAGGATATGGTCCTTGGGCTCATGGCATTCTGGCAGAACGAGATGTGGTGCAAATGCTTCTCGCAGTTGCTGGTAGGCCTAGCCACTAGCTGACTACAGTTTGGGAGCAAGGGGAGAGGGAAATTCCAAGTACTTAATAAGTGAAACGTTATATTTATAATGTGAACAAACACCTCAGGTGAGGCATGAAGTGTATTCAGGTCTGATTTAAGTAGTTTCTTAGTGATTCATAACCCTACTACATTTTGTAGAAGTAGCTTACTTAAGATGTAAAATGCCACGCTGGTCTAGTGTTGTATATGTATATGCTGCATATTGTATACAGGTCAGTGCTTCCTAGTTTGTTCAGCATTGGTGATTTTATGTGGTCTTCCTAATGTCTGGAGAGCCATACATCTTTCATCCTAGTATCAATTGCCTTATGTGCTAGGAGGGTTTGATTAGGCATGGCCAGAACCCGTGGCCTCCAGTGGGGCATTGCAATAATCAAGGTGTCTGTTGTAAATGAGGGAGGATTTGGGTTTCACTTCCAGTTGGTCATTTCTCATGATAATGCTGCTATGCTTGAGCCTGTTTATCTTTGAACTGTTTTTCCTCCTCCTTATTTTGACTTTGATAAGTGCATGTGGATTCTACTAAAAGATGTATGAACTTCCTAAAGACATAAAAAAGCCTGTTGAACAGCGTCTCCTCAGTGGCTCTGCTGTAAATATGCCAAGTCCCTCCTGCTGGGCAGTCTTCCTGTTCCTTCATTCCGGAATCTGCTCCCTGTCCCTCCACTTACAAACTAGACAGACCTGTGCTTCTCCTCCACTAAGACTTTCACCAGCACAGTCTGTCTTTTAAAAGTAGCGTACACTTTACCTCATAAAAGTTTAGAGGCTGACTTTAAGGGTTGCTGAGGTGGCAGACTTGGGATTTCCTTTTAAGTGATCTTGATCCCAGATTAAAAACTGATTTCTAGAATTTCACTTTTATCAGTAACCTGATAAATTAGTGCATTTCTTATGTGATCATCATTACTGTACAATAATGCAAATGCAGTCAAGTGTGTTCACCTCTGCAGTTTCACTACATATCATCTGAAACAAGGAATTGTTAACAAGGTTTCTCCAGTATCTTGGCTGCTGAGATGTCAATCACTTGCTTTTCCTTTGCCGGAAGGAATACCCCGCTTAGCTTTCCTGCTCACAGGAGAAAAAATTGTCTTAGATGGCATTAAAGTACAGACCTTCTGCTTTAGGCAGATGCAGTGTGTCTTACTAATTCCTATTTTTTCAGAGGTGCTTCCCAAACTTACTAAAGAAATGAATTACTGTTTGAGACTCTGGAATATTATTAAGGTATTACTTGAGTAATACTACTATTACTAATGCTTCTTCACCAATTTAGGCCATTTTTCATCATTAAGGGTGTCAGAAATTGTGCAAACAAGATTTCCTGCTTTAAATTTCTTATGAACAGCATAATTTTGTTCCTTAACTGTTTCAGTTCTGAGGGAAAAAAAGATCCATCAGTAGAAACGCTTTTAACCTGATTTCTTAATGGTTGTAAGATCATAGCCAGTCTTACGTTGTTATGGTTATAGAAGCTGAACCCAAAGCTTTTTTTGGGTGATAATCTGAAACTAATCTTATTTGGGGAAATGGACTTGATCCATTTTATATAGTATATGGTGTCAATTGGTACTGCCCTTTATTTTGGTTAAATTTGATCGAGTCACTTTTGCTCCTTTTTTTTTTTTCTTTTTTCTTTTTTTTATGAATTTTTGCTGATTGCACTGTCTGGGCATCGCAGGTTTAAATCTCTAGTCCGCAGCAGCACTGTGTCACTGCAGCTTTTACTAAGAGTGGTGATAAAAGTGTTTTCTGATTTTGCTGATAGGGGATTTAGAGAAAATGAACAATTATTCATTGCTAGTCTTGTAACAGATCTCACTGATCAGTTTTAAGGATATCTGTCTGCTTTCATGAGATCACACAGTCAAGCTAGCAAACCTTGTAATGTTGAAGAACAACCTTTCTTATCTTAATAACCGCATTTGAATATTTTGCAATGGCTAAATGCTGTAAAACAACATCTCTCATACCTCAGAGTTAAGGGTAAAGAGTACTCTGGACATAATGCATAGGTAGAAAATGACAGTAACCTCAGCATATGTCGCAGGCCCCGTTGGGATACAGAAATGGTTTGAAATGTCCAAGTAAGCCCAGAACAACCTGTTGTATAGGCTTCTTTAGCTTTTTTGTTTTGTTTCTTGCTATACCTTGGAATTTGAATTGATTTGCTTAACAGTTTCAGATTATCGTTAAAAACAGTATGTATCCTGTCCATACTGGATCTTTTGTGAGATACTGTCTCAGTTTCATGCTAAATTCAGACCCAAAGCCTGAACATATAAGGGTTCTAGGGTATTGGACAGAAGTCAGCTGATCTTAGATGGCATGCAGCCACATCATAGTTTTCCTAAGGAGGGGAGATTAAATAAATGAGTAGTAGCCAACAGAATTGATGTTGAATAATGGATTTTTCAGCAAGTGTCTTTCTTCAGTGAGTAAGGATTTCTAGTTTTGCTTCCAGGAGAGCTTTTGTCAGCAGCTGTTCCTAGCTGATTTTATCAATTATAGAAATAAAAGACCAATTCAAAAGCATAGAATTTTCCTGCGCCTGTATTAAATGGAAAGATCCACTTTGTTTCTTATCTTTTCCCTAACTAATTTCACCTCAAACCTTTTCTGTTCCTCTGATATTTTCTACCAAGGAATGCTAGTTATGAAGTATCAATCACTATCACAAAGTAAGGCAGACTGCAGGAAGAGGATTTCATAGTCCCTTAAACTAGGCAATTGCAATTGCTGAAGCTGTTTGCTATATAAAAGTTCTGTTCATCAAAACTGTACGGCAAACACAGAGGAAATCTGGTTTTAGTTTGATAGTAAAAAAATTATACAAGTTTGTCTCAGTTTTTTCAGTAAAAATGCATCTCTGCTAGGTTTGTCTAGTTTTTCAGTTGTCTGGTTTATACATCTTGCATTTGTCATGAAACTGGGATCAGTGTGGTGGAAGCACTTGCCTAGAGCTGTTGAGCTGTTTGATATGGTCAGTGCTCAAAGGACCCACTTGCTCATGGTGAGTAGTTACTCTTAATGCTTCTAGCTTTCAGAATCTTCTTTACTACATTTGGCTTGAATTAGTGCACCATGGTGACTTGATCTGATCTAGTCTAGCTGGAGCAAGAGTAACTGTGTCACAAAACCCCCTTGAGCTGCACAGTGACTGGACTTACTAGTCTCTTAAGTTGCTGCATCTGAACTGTGCTAGCAGAAGTAAATGGCGTCTGAGTGCTAAACGTACATATGATGCAACTTAAATGCACACCTTAGCCAATGCTAAGGCAAAGTATGTTAAAGCCATTCTGCTGCAAAAGCCCTTGCTGTATTGCAGCTGCCAACCTGGCCATGTGCTGCTACAAGTGTACATGTTTGTGGCCACTACTGGGAGAAATTGTGGAGTCCCCCAAGGGACCCCTATTGCCACAATTGAAAGGGTTTGCCTGCCTTACTTCTGCTCAAGCCTGAGAGGCCCTCAGGAAAGAGGGTAGCAGAGAGCGAAATCCCTGAACTGTTCTAGCAGGGCAGCCGACTCCTCATCATGCTTTCTCCTGGGGACCTTTCAGATGCAAGTAGAAATCTACCTTTGCATATGTGCATATTGGTTTTACTACTTGATAACTCTGGTATATGATGAGGAATAAACTGTAATACATTGCCTCTTATGAGGACACTTATAGGCTGTGTGAGCTGCTGAAGAAGAGAGGTTGAGTATCAGTGGACTAGCAATAAGAATTTAAGGTTGGTTGTTGGGACTGAATCCAATTTTGGTTCTAGTTTAGTGAAGAAAAACTTACTTTTTGGCTAGTCCATCATAGCATTGAATAAATTAGGTTGCTTGCTTTGCTGGAGTAACTGCCACTGAAAAGTGATTTCTTGGTTACTTTCTTTTTGGGTTACTTTCACTGTATTTTTAAGTGTTAGAGTTTGCGTTAGTTTTGATTTAATTAATCTGCAGATACTGGAATTAAAAATGTGTCTTACTTCCTTGTCTTCTACAGTTACATATTTTCCTGGATGAGAAAACAGTTAAAAGTTCTTTATAAAGTTTTTTGTAAAATTCTGTCTTTCTGGTAGAAATTGCACACTATTGTTTTGTTACTCTTTCAGTTCAAAGAGCGTAATGTTTGGGAATGTGATCCCATCCCACGCGTTTGGGTTTGCTGTATTCTCTTGCCCTGCCCCCCACCACCATCCAAAGATGTTATGTTGAACTTTTCTTATACCCAGGTATGCTGGGTCCAGGTGAGGATGCAAAGAAAGCAGTCCATGGTGCTCTGGTGCGCCATTTGACAGAGTTGGGAAGCAGATGGTACCTTCTGCAGTTCTGTGGTTTGATACTTATTCTTGAGGAAAAGCTTAATTTTTTGCATGCTTCCATGTAAGAAGAGAAAAGGTAGCTTCTCCTTCGTGTTTCTCTCTTATGGCTATCTTCAGCTCACTCATGAGATGCTGTTAGCTCCCCTTCTCACCTGTTCAATCAGGTGTGAAGTCCAGGCTAGATGGACTCCTGTGAGACTTTTTTCTTTTTTTTCCACTACTGCAGAGTGATTTAAACCACTCTTGAATCAGCTAGGCTGGGCATAGGCATCTTCTCAAGTGCCCTTCTTAGAAAGGAGCGCTCTGCCTGCTGTGTTTTGATCTAGGTGATCCTTTGCTCACGCTGGGTTAAATTCGGATCGGAAGTCTGAAGTTGCACGCAGCATGATCTTTTGAGATCTTGCTGAAAAAAGGATGCTGACAGAACTTGAATGAAACCTGACTGCAGTGTGGATCACGGTGCTCTGAAACTTCTTTTAAGACTCATAGTAATTCCTGCCATTATATTTTAGTTATTAAACTTTTGCAGAACATGAAGACTGATTTGTAATAAAAAGGATTTGTGCTCCTGGAAGTGAGTATGTCCAAAATATTTCATGTGTAGTGGCAGAGTTAGGACTGCCATATGCTGTATATTTGATGCTGAGGTACATACTTGCATGTTAAAATGCGGTACTTGACTCTTATCCTTGCTTGTTAGTAGGAAACACATGAACTTGACCATTAAAATGCCTCTACTTTGAGAGGGAACATGTGAGGGACAGGTAAAATGTGCTGCCTGCTTACCTGTAGCAAACAGTTAGAGAGCCTGGTTTTGTAAATTCCAGGGTTTTTCTAACATTGCTGGAATATTCCTAAACTGTATTTGTGAAAATATTTTTTTTATATAGTATATACAGTGCAATGCTTAATTAAGTCTGGATAAAAGTCATCTCAGTGCTATTGTCAGCAGTCCTTGAAAGTGATACTGTAATCAGTAGCATGGCCTGTCAGTTTGCCTTGTGTATAACCTTGCAGGTAACCAGTGGAATTGCTAAGAATCCAAGTCAGTCTTATTTGCTAGCGGTAAGTTTGATAACAAAGTTTAGAAAGTAGGTAGGCTGGAGAGGGAAGACTCAAAACTGGAAAACTGGGCTGGGGGGGGGGAGGGGATCCACCTCCCTCTAGCAGCTAGATAGCTAGGTAACCTGTGAATAGTGAAGTCTTTCCACCTTTCTTAATGGCAGGCACCAAGAAAGAAATGCAGAGGTGACGTTCCACATGCTTGGTATCTCATGGTGAGCAAGGATACATACAAGACACCTGCTGGCCAAAGGCTGATTCTGCCCAAAAGTCTTAGTTTTGCTTAATTTACTTCACAGAACTGTATTAAAGCAGGTGCTATTTTGTTACTATGAATATAGAAAATGAGTTAAAGGGTATGAAAAAGTCTCAGTATGCTTAGAGTATGCTGTAATTCTGGTCACAGCATGTATAGAGAAGCTTGTTAGATATTCTGAAACATCTGGTAGCTTATTGAAAGAAGAGCTCTAAAGGGTAGCAAATCTATTAGTAGAGATGCTGTGCTGATGGAGAGTCAGTTTCTTTTCTTTTAAAGCATTAGGATTAACCTTACTTTTTTGGAAGCTTAGGTTTTACGACTCTGGAGTCAGGCAGGAAAGGGAGTGGGCCTGGTCTTCCATGTTGTGCTGCTGTTGCATGCTGCAGCGCATGTTGTCGCAAGCCATGGCTGGAGTGCCTGCCTGCTGAGCATCAGGAACAGGCAGCAGCCGCTGGCTTTGGAAATACACGTGTGCAGGGGTACGGTTTAGAAGAGGCAACTCTGTTCTTTTAGTAATTGTTGGAACTGTGAAATATGTTACTTCTCTACAACAGCTTTCCCAGTTTAAGGGTTGACGGGCTGGGCATAGCTATGTCAAGCTATTCATCTGGGAGGAGAGAAACTACCCAGATGGAGACTGTCATGGCTTCTGGCAAGCCTATGTCTTTATGTCCTAGGAGTACTTGAAGTGACACCATTCCTACTTCTGTGATTTTCTTACTGGTTCTTTTCCCTCCTCCTACTAAGAAACTACTGACTCCCTTAAGGGCTTTCTCGCACAGGCTGTGTATTACCTTGCACTCATCTTTCCTTGTATTACTCTCTTTTCCTTCCCCCTTTCCAGTGTTTACTGTCTTCTTTTTCTTAAAAGATTTTTCTTTCATGTTTCTGTCCCTGCTCTTCTTCCTTCAAGCCACAGATTCACRAAGGTTTGTACCAGCCATGATGGCACATGCTGCGTTCCTTCCTTCTCTCTCACTTATTTAAGCTTTTTAGTCTGTAACCTCTTTTGGAGAGGTAGGTAAGTGTATGCATGTCCTGAGACAGAGGAATCTGAGTGATGCTGTTGGACCCCCTCTGAAACAGTCTCTTTCTCTTTTCTGAAGAAGTAAAAGCCTCTCTTGATTTGATTTCTTCCCTCCCATCCCCTTCTCAAAGTGTAGACTGTGCCTATACTTAGGATGAGGAAACTCATAAACTTACACAATTCGAAATGTTTCCATTAACAGAATGAAATAGACTCAAAGTATTAACCTGAAGGTGTGGAGAAATTGTATATAGGAAATCACTCATATGTGCCTTGATCTACCAAACACCTGAAAATAGAGCACTGTGATTCTTTCTTGGGGGATATATGTAGGTATGACTGTTTGGTTCTTCATTCAGTGCTTCAGGTGGTGAAAGTACATGATCAGTTTCACATAATTTTTTTTAGTCCAGCTGTTGTTCTCTGTGTTGATAGGAACCTTTTCCATAGACTTAAGTGGATACAAGTTCATAAGGGTTTTTTGTTGTTGTTGTTTTTTTTCCCTCCCCCTAGCGTAGAAGAACTTGTTACAATTTTCATTGTGAGTTTACTGTCTTATAAAACTTATGATGCAAAGTATTTCATATTATTAGAAAAAAATCCATGTGTAACTATTTCTTGTTACTAGCATATATTTCATCTTGGCTGACTTTCCTTAAGCTTCAAGGTGAAAGACTGTTTGTTAGAGTACATAAAATAGAACTGTTTAGAGATAAGATTTCATGTTGATAGCCAGTAGATCATCCAAACAGCTGTACTTAAAAGAAAATTGCGGAACCCCCAAATGCCCCTTCTGCTTGTGACAGTGCCTTAGTTACTCTAGAGACACCTTCTTTAGTCCCTGTGGCAGCAACACTTTTGTAACAGGTTTTACAGCTTTCACACCTACCTAGGTGGGAGCAAATGGTGGTTCTGTGTTCAGGGAGGATGCCTAGGTAGTAATCTGTAAGACTGATTTGAAAACAAAACAAAACAAAAAAACCCTATGCTTGATCTTATCGTATTGTCACCTGTAAGCTCTCCTTGAACTGTGACCGGCGGTTTATTAAAGTGAAGCAGGCAGCTTCTTCAAAGCAGGTAATAACTAAAATGTGTAAATAATAACTAGTCGAGTTAACAAAATAAAACAAAAAAACCCAGATGCCTATGCAGATTTCCTTTTACATAAACCTTAATCTTCTCTTGCTAGGTGGTTGCCCTGCTATCCTGTCTTGGAGGGCAGAGAGCGCCTTATGGTGATTCCTTCCTCTTTGCATCCCTCCTGCTTTGAATGCTCCCTCTGAGCATATTTTATTCTTATTCCCCTTTATGTGGTTCCCTTTTAGCAAAGGGAGGAGGAGACAGGGTGGAGTATGGGGGTAGAGACCCTGTTTGTGATGCTTCTGAGTCTTCAGCCTTTGCTTCAGCTGTATGACTCCATTTAGTATCCAGAAAATAATGTATTGTAACTTAGTCATATAGCTTCCCCCCCCCCCCCGAAGTATATTGCTGGTGTTTCTATCTGTGCTTTGGAAGAAAAAAATGAAAAATAACCAGCACCCTTCATAATGCAACAGCAACATCAAGCAGATAAGTTGAGGTAAATAGACGATTTTTAAGCACTCCCGTAACATCCATGTAACTTTTTTTTTTTTTTTTTTTTGAATCCTGAGCTACAACTCTCTTAGGAGGACTTGAAAATCGTCTACTGTTATGCAGTTTTACGCTCCTGTCAGCCATCCAGCTTCCAGAATCAGTAAACTAGAATCAGTAAGATTCTGTTATGAATGCCSTTCTAATCACCACAGGATTTGGGTCTGTCTTCCAGGGATGAGTGTTTCTTTACTCTTACACTCAAGTTGCAGCATTGGTATCATAGTAAGATAAAACCTAAGAAAGTCTTACCATTTGCTTAAGTGACTTAAAGTGTATGAATTAGTGTTTATAACATTACTTCTTCCTCCTTTTGACTTCTGCTTAAAGATTAGCACAGACAATGGACCAACAGAAGCAAAAGATTAAAACTGGCTTTAAAAATTCGTGTTGTATGCTGCTCTCACATCCCGATCTCCTTGCATAATGAAAGGAGGCTAATGTAAATGTAAATTGCTAAGCATTCCTCTACAGTTTTATTAAATCCAAATCTAGCATTTCACAGTCAGTCTGCTCATGTTTTTAGAGGAACAAAGATTCAATTTTAAGATGTATTGCAGTATACTTCAAGCCTTATTAATTGTGAAAATAAACAGATGTTAATCTAGCTCTTTACCTGTGTGACAAAAAGATACAGTCTCATTCAGGTAAGCACCATAAAATAAAAAAGGAGAAATTTAGAAATATATTTTTCCTCCAACTTCTAATGTAATTTAAATCAGGGTACTGTTTAAGGAAGGCTGTGGTATATGAAACAACTTTGTCTTTGTATTTAAGTAGTAAAATACAGCAGGCAAACAGAGAACAACTCGCTTCAGAAATTAGTATTATCAATATAATGTTTTTTTGTTAATAGTTTCCCCAAAATACTGCAAATGCTTTTCCCTGCAGGCTAATCATGTTCCACTGTACCTCTGAGGCAGTTGTGTGAGCAGAGATTTCTGAGCGCTCATTTATTACCCTGGGGAGTGCAGTGTACTGGATCCTGTTCAGCTGCATACAGGGTTCTTCACCATGCCCAGTGAATTACATTTCTGGGAGCTGCTGCCTTAGAGTTTGAAACTGTCTTGCAAGGTTAGCTAGTCCTCTAAAAACGAGTTGCATGTCCCAGAGCTGTGTAAAATTCTGAGTGTGAAGACTTTATCAAATAACTAATTTTTGCAGGGTTTGCGTCTTCCCCCAAAACCTCAAAGATTAAATTATAAGATATGAAGGTGGGATTTTTCGAACTGTGAGGAAACTTAGCATAGGACCTGAAGTTGCAAAGGCTTGAATGTGTGTACCTTGTTCACGAGTATTCCCATGAGCTTTCTACCCACAAATGATGTCCTAAGGCTGTAGGACATTCCCTCTGCTATCTTAAATTGGCAATACTCTTCACAGGAAATTTTGTCTGTATTTTTGCTTATGCCTTTGTGGATCTATGGAGGAAAGAATTTAAGTCAAACAAGTCCCTCCCTCCTCCTTCCCCCCCAAGTATCCCCCAATTCCAAAAGATGAAAGAATTTTTTAATGTTAATAATAATACCCTGCTCTGGGAAGGAGCTTTCATCTATGTAATAATGAATATCTTAGTAAAATGGTTCAAGAAGTTACATGATATACAAAGAACACATATATCAAGTATATTCAAAGGCATCTAATTATGGGGAAAAATGAGAACAGGAGGGACTGGTGAAGAAGAGACTGGATTAACAGGAAGGATACCATGTGGAATTCTTTCATCATGCTGAGTACATGAACTGTAGAAGCCCATGCTGCTGATCTGTAAAAACAGTAATGTATGCTAAAACAGCACTTTTTTTCTAGGAGTTTTCTGTAGGTAAAATAATAACTRTTAAACACCTTGTGTATGCAAACATGTAGGCGCTATTGGGAAAGAACAAAGTAGTTCAGATATATTCTAAATTGACTTTAAACTTTAAAAAAAAAAAAAAGTGCTTCAAACAGCTCAAAATACCAGACCCAATACCAATTCCCAATTTTGGAAAAAAAATACTCTTGCTAAATTCTTGCTTAATGAAAAGATCTTTGTAGATATGGGGTTGTTTTTTTCACGTTTTCAGTGTCTGTTTGGAAGGATGGAGATTATAAATCAGTGACGCCAAAGACAAGTGATATCAGAGTTTTGACTCTTGAGCAATTCAGTAGCTACTTAGCAAGCGAACACACCACACCTGCTATACAGAGTTCCTTAATTTTTTCAGATCAGAGTAGCAGAGTTTAGGAAATCTATTCCATTCATGTTATAGAGTACCTGTTCTTAGGAAGCACCTGTAGAAAACATCATAGATTGTTAAGAGAAAGAATTGGAAGATATAAAAATTGCTTTTATTTTACTCACTTGTGTAATGTTTTGATGAGGGGTGACATAATCCTAATGTATGTGGAACCTAATGTTTTGGAACCTCTCTATGTCCATAAAGAGCTCCAGTCTCTGACAGACTTAATCAATGAATGTGTGTTGGGTCAATGYAGATTTTGGATTTAGTCAGCTGCACTGTGGACAATATCTGTGCCAATAAAACCACTAGCAATTCATAATTATTTAATTCTTGGCAACCAAAAAAATCCCAAACCCTGTGAAGCATGTTATTAAACATACACTGAGCTTGTAGTGCCCATTTATTCCCTTAAATAATATTAAATCTTTTTCTGGCTAGAAGTGAAGTATAGTAGTGGGTGCGAATAATGAAATGTAGTGATGCAGTTCTGGAGAGAAGTGCAGAGAGCGCCATCAGTTCTGTCTCCAGCAGATTTTCAGTAAGTTGTTCAGTTAGGCAGACCTGGATGGCTTAGTTCAGGAGATGCTGCCAGAGTGATTATTGTCACAAAATCACTGCCATGTTTCTCACTCGTTCACTGTTCATTCAGTCTTAAGAAATTTCAAATAGCATTGGGTAGGAGTCATCAAATCACTTCCAGAAAAGCAACAAACATAACAAAATGTTATGGAAAATCAGGTGAATAACATCAAAACAGTTCTTGGTCTGAACAAAATTCTGTTTCACAAAATTGTTAGATGCTAATTTTGTTCAGAAGATGGTGGAATACCTGCAGAACTTGCCAACCCTGAATTTCTCATTTTAGCTCTCATTCTGTGGATACCTGTTGTCCTGAAAACTTTCTGCAGAAGTAATTTATTGTAAGTTTTATAGACCTAATATACGCTTGCTCATGTTGGCTTGTAAGGCAATTACAAAGGCAATTACAAGCATTGACCCTGCAAGACTTGAGTATTGTCTTGCAGAGAGCTCTTTCTGCGTTGCCAGAGAGGAGGTTAACTCTTCTGAGGGTGCACAGGCTCCTGCTTACCAAACACTTCACCTGTAAATGGGAGAGTAATTAATCTTTCTGTGCTTTTTTTTTTTTTTTTTAATATATACATCCTGATCTTGAAGCTGTGTCTGTAATTAAGCTCAGTTTCAGTTCATGTGGTTCAAATGTTTAAGTTAGCACTGCTTATGGGCAGACCTGCTGTAGTGAACACTTCTAGCCTCGTAAAGGAATGGGTGATTCTGGCACTTGTGATCTTTTGAATGTACCACTGGGATTCAAGCTTTGAAATGTCAGGGTATACTGCATAGTAATTCATATGAGGGGATTGCATTGTAGAGTTATTGTAGTATTTGAGGTTTTTTACGTCATAAATGTGTATATATGTGGCAAGATAATGGTAGTGCATACCAATTTTGAAAGTGCGGATGCATACAGGGTGCATGTGGTGTTCAAGCTGATATAAGAAGTTGCTTTCAGAGATGGTATAAACTCAGTTCTGATCTTTTTTGCCTGTATGTTTTTTGGAGATTCTCATGGTCTTTTTGCAGAAGATAACTGAGCTCAAGTGAGTTGAATGCTTACCAAGATACAGTATTAAAAAGTTTTTTTTTTTTTGTTAAAGGAAACTTGAATCTATTTAGGCACTTACACTTCCCATGATGTTTTACCTGAGAAATTGCTGTGTTGTAATGTGTCTTCAGATATACATTTAAATTTGTGTTCTCATTAACATATATTGTTTAATCTGATGATAGAAAGAATTTTAATTACAGGAAAGTAAAGAGACTTGTTAAAATGTTAATGCATTTTTTAAAGATTCACCAATGCTTAACATGGGGATGCAGGGGAAAGAGTTTCATTCTGCATTTTTTGAATGAACTTATTTTGTTCTTCTTCAACAGAGGTGTTATGAACATAAGCAGTATAGAAATGGGCTGAAGTTCTGTAAACAGATCCTTTCTAACCCAAAGTTTGCAGAACATGGAGGTGAGTTTTCAAATGGCACCTGCTCGCTGTCTTTTCCTACAATATGCTTTAGGATAGAGTAATAATTTTTAAATTTTATGAATACTTGTAGCACTTTGTTAACCGTTTGCCCTTAAAATACATTTTCTTAAGGTAAAGTAATAAGAGCTTCCAGAAACCTACACCATGATAAACACTCATTGCTGATAAAATTTGCAGTTTTAAAGACAGATCTTACCAGCATTTGATAGTGATAGATTGCCATTCTTTATCATGATGCTGCATGCATTCATTTTAGCATGGTGCAAGTTTCTTAAAAGTGATTTAAGCAATCCATACATGTATTAAGGGGAAATGGCTCTCAGCTCATGTGGAGGAGAAAGCGCAAGACAAAAGAGGGGTTGAACAGCACTGAGCAATATATGTGTATTAACTTTGTGGTCTTGTTACTTTTTCTGAAGGGATAGCTTTTGGGCAGAAAAGAAAAAGGTGCTTGTCCCTCACAGCCTGCTTTTACTATGGAGTTGAGACTTTCTTTCCACTGTCCAAAAAACTTTTTTCTTTGTCAGCTAGTTTGGTGTGAATAGATGTGTAGCGGTCTCAAAGTGTGTTGTGAATAAATGCTTGTTTGGTTATAATGTTCTTTTATAGTAAACATTCTTTCTCTCCAAAAGTCTGTAGAGGAGATGAGATAATTTTTACTACCTTTAAAATAAAATTCTGCTGTACTTTTGATATAAATACTACATTGAACTTATTGTGGAGTATGATACACAAGTGAATAATCTTCAAGTATAGCTTTCCTTTATAAAAGAAGAATGCCAGATCCTGATGTTGCTTAGTACTGAGTCTAAAATTGCAGTTACAGATATTTAGAGTTGTTATATTAGGCTTAAAAGCTGTTATAAAAATGAATAACTTATATTTGTTTAATCCTAATGTTATTTAGAAACTTTGGCAATGAAAGGACTAACATTAAACTGTCTAGGGAAGAAAGAGGAAGCGTATGAACTCGTGCGTAGAGGCTTAAGGAATGACTTAAAGAGTCATGTCTGTATCCTTTTTGAAATATGGCATTCATTTATGAATGGGAAAGGTTTGGGGTTTTTTTTGTGGGTGTGGGTGGGGAGGTATGTTTTGTTTTTTATTCGTTGTTTTTTTTCTTTCTGTAACTACTTGATTTATAGAATAACAACAAGACCCTGTAGCAGTAGGCTTCAAACTGGGAGTTCAGAATTGTAAATTTTACATCTAGTATACAGGAATATTTTGTCTAAACTATCTAAAGGACAGATGTTTTGCAGCTATCCTTGCAGTCACCATTGATTCAGATATCATTCTGGCTTGCATTATATTTTTTTATCATTAAACTGTAACTCTAAATTTCAGGATTTATGGTGGGCCCAAATAAGAATAAATGCATGTGGTTTGCTTTAAAAATGTTAGTAGTTGCAATGGCATTCATAAGAACTTGTCATATACTTAAAATGCGGGAAATGCAGGCACTTCAGCTGTCGAATATAAGCCCTTATTCAAAAATGTGTTATGCAAGCCTGATAGTCTTTTCAGAGATGCTACTACTTGATTTCTCATCCCCCTCCCCATACAGAAAAGTAAAATTTATAGTTCATTTTATGCATCCTGTGCACCTAACTGGTGAATAGATCTATATCTTCAGTTAGCAATCTGTTTCTTTGTTTGGCTGAACAAAAGAAGTGTAACGATTGTAATGTTACTGTCTGCTTATAAGCTGCTTAAGAGGTTTTACCAACTGTTGTGTCACTGCTACATTGGATCTGCTTTCTCCCTAATCAAATTCAGTAGTATCCTTAACAGAGTTTTCCAGGTTGGCATGTGTATGGCCTTCTTCAGAGGTCAGACAAGAAGTATGATGAAGCTATCAAATGTTATAGAAATGCACTGAAATGGGATAAAGACAATCTTCAAATTTTGAGAGATCTTTCTCTGCTACAGATTCAAATGAGGGATCTTGAAGGTTACAGGGTAAGTATACATACTACATTTATTATCAGTTTCTCACATCACAGCAAAGGTTGCAAATTGTTACATACAACTTTAAAAAAAAATATACAGAGTTAGATCAGGAAACCCAAAGCATTAAAACTATGTACTACTCAACAGTGTATGAGAGTAAAGGCAGACATACTACTGACCAATTTTTGTAAGATATAAAGATTTAATGGCGTATTAAATGGCTTTATTTTTTCAGTGCAGAATTGTTTGCTACAGGACGCTTTTAATGCTGTAAAATCCAGCTATAGATAATCCCTGCTCTTTTTATTACACTCTTTGAAAGGCTTCTGTAGCTACCAGCTTGTGTTCTGAAGAAGACTGATATTCAGGCAAAGGAGTTGTGTGTTGTGTGGTTTGGGGGTTTTTTTGTTTGTTTGTTTTTGTTTTGTTTAACCACTTCCTACCATATATTCCTCCTCCTGGTTACCCATGGAAACCTCTAACTCAGTAGCTGCCACTCTTCTCTTAGCAGCGGGTAACAATACAAAGTAAGCAGTATGCTGTGTGATAACACATTTTGCTTCCCAGCCGACCCGGATGTTAGTGACAGTAGCTTCCACTGGCTCCAAGTATTTCCTTACGTTTCCTGTGAGCTGTAAGACTGTGGATCAGAACTCTTGAATGTTCCCCTTCTTTCTTGATTTAATACTCTCAAAATGTTTAGATTACTACCTTGTTTTCTTCTCTTTATTTCAGAGGAAAGCTGAACACAGTTTGGTCATTTAGATTGAAACCCTCTTTCTTTTTATGCTTGCTTCTGCAGTGCCCAGTTATATTTGCTTTCATTTGAATTCATGTCAGTTTGTCCATATTTGCACTATCAGGTGTTTAATATGGACTAGCCATTATGAAGCAGTAGTGTCATGGCTGTGGTGCTTCTGTAAAGAATACAACCTTTCTGCTGCTTTCTGTGCTACTCAGTGTATTTAACTTTTTTGTATTTCCTTGAATTGCAAACTGATGTCTAGCTTGCTGCTACCTTTATTTCTTAAAAAGTAGCAACTTCTGTTTACTGTGCATATTGCCGAGTTGTTTGTGTGGTTAAGGCTGTCTTAGTTGCTGCACATGTTTGTAATTTCTAAATATCCTTTTATATTTCTTCTGTCCTCATGCTCAAGACCCCTCCTTATCTTGAATCTGTGGTGGTCACTGTGCAGCTCACTTAAGAGTAGACCAAACAATTATGATAGATGATCTTTTTGTGTTTCTTGCCCAACCATGCAGGGAAAGATGACAGTGGTCACCCTACGGATTTATAATTCAAACACTGACTTATTTAAAACAAGATTAATTTTTCTTTACTTAGATTTGTATGCCTAAGAGCTTGTCTGTTTTTCAGTTTATGTGGGCTGATGTAAGCAGGTATTCCCTTTCTCTGCAAAAAAAATTTGCTAAATTTGAGATTTTATCCAAGAGACTTTGGATAATATTTATTGTCAGGTTTCCATCTTTTCATTTTTTTCTTGGTCCATTAAAGTTGCATTTTTTAAAACATGTTAGTTGGTTTCTTCATCAATTATTTCCTCTTCAACCTGGGGTAATGTTAGTATGCCAAGAACAATTTTTGCTCTTGGAGCAGTGTGGAATCACCAGCTAAAACAGGTCCCCGGTGAATTTACTGCTGGTTTAGGATATTTTGTAATCACTCTTTTTCATATTAGTCACTTCCATGTTTGACTCATCTCTTGCTGAGATATAGTATGCCAAAATTTAGCATAGATTCTAAAGTTCACTTGCAAACTCCATGTTCTTTTTGTTGTAATGGCTTCTGGATAAATTTGAATACCAATAGGTAATTATTAAGCATACAAGTAACACATGGTTATAGAATACGTTACGTATTCAGTGTTAACATGCTTAAAAGCCAGTAATTCATGATTGTTCATACGCTAGTTTGAAGAGTGCATATTTACTCTCAAGCCCTGGAGTAAGCTTTTTCTTAGCTTTACCTTCTGCCCTCTCCCATTTTACAAAAATTTGAGATCATCCTGCATTCTGACCAAACTGCTCTATCTTACTTTATTTAGTTCTTTGTTAGTTGTTGTTTCTGATTGTTCAAGCCTTTTAGTAGGTAGTAAATTTTTTTCCTTAATTCTAAATTACTTGGAGATGCTTTCCAGAGTCTGTAGCAAAACAAGTCACAACTTTCCCCTCAGATTCAAACAGCATGATTCCAAGCAAACCTGTTGCATCTTAGAGTTGTAATTATTCTCTGGCCAAAGAACAGGGATGCACTTACATGACTTAATTTGCCCAAAAACACTTGCAATGATTTAATACACTTCCAAAGTGAATTTGAAGCACCAGTATATAGTAAATGTTCCTGCAGCTCAGACCAAAAATCCTTAATGGCATTCTGTTCATGAGCAGTAGGACAGGAAAAGCAGCATGTATGCGGTACTTTAATAAATTAGTCTGACTCCTCAAGCTTTTCATTTGGAAATTGTGTGTGGGGGTTTATTTATTTTTAATCAGAAAGTACAAGAAAAAGTTTGTTCTTTCTTTTGGTTATATATAATATAGCTACATACATGAAACTATTAGTGACATTCTTTAAATATTTGAATACAGAGGGCAGAGTATTGCATAATGAATTCTACAGAGCATCAGAATTGAATCAGGAAAATTAGTAGCTACTCTTTTGCAGGAAACAAGGTACCAGTTGCTTCAGCTCCGACCTGCRCAGCGAGCATCATGGATTGGTTATGCTATTGCTTACCATCTGCTGGAAGATTATGAAATGGCAGCAAAAATCTTAGAGGAATTTAGGAAGACGCAGCAGGTAAGAGGAAAACATGGAATTCCTGTATGGACTGCTGCTTAAGCCAAAAAGAAAACACTATTTTCTTTTGTGATGTGAAGACTTTATGCAGTTTCTTTAATCAAATTAATTAAATTCCAAGTGTGTTCTAGAAGGATGAACTTTCTCTTGTGTCTTACTTTCCTACACAGACATCACCTGATAAAGTGGACTATGAGTACAGTGAACTGCTTCTGTATCAAAATCAAGTCCTCCGGGAGGCAGGACTATATAAAGAAGCTTTGGAGCATCTTTGTACCTATGAAAAGCAGATCTGTGATAAATTGGCTGTTGAAGAAACTAAAGGTAATTACTTCTGGAAGGTAGTATTATTTTGTATACCTGCATGTTTCTGTATAATGAATATCATAGATAAAATAATTTTAGAAATACAGTATTTGTTCACTGAGTTACTTAATGTCAATTTATACCTTACTATCAAGATCATTTATCTTTAAGAAGCTAAACTTTGTTTAAAAGAGCTTGGAGGCTTCTGAATTTTAAGCATTCTTTGTAGTGCTTTCTGTCTGTATCTTGCACAATCAAGTAAGTATGTGTATCGAAAAGCAAAACAAAGTAGTCCTTTCCTGTTGTGCAGGTTCAGAAATAACAAAGATAATGGAAATACCGGTTCTTTGCATAAGCTAAGACACTCCAAATAAAACTAATAATTTTTTTTCAGATCAGCTAAATGCATGGTATACAATGGAATGCCTGTACTGTCGGCTTTTTCCTTCTTTTGCAATTTCATCTTTGCTTTGGTTTAAGATTTATTTAATTCCTCAGTGGTAAAAGACTGCCTGTCTTGCAGCTCTTTTATGTCTATCATACTCCTCTCCCAGGTAGATAAGGCATGAGCACAGATGTGCTCTGCTGATACTTTTGACCGTTTCAGACAGAAGATCCTGAGTTGCTGCCTGAAAATTCTGTTTGGGTGGTGTATCCAGACCCATCCCATTCCAGGCTTGATAGTGGTTCTGACAAAGAGACCACTTGTTGAAGGGGCAGAATCATCTTCTGCAAAGTAGGAAGCTTTTAACTATACTCGCTTTTGAAATGCATGAAAATGGATTCTTCAGCTGGGCAACCCAGTAGAAGCATGTGTTACTAATATTATAACATTATAGTATTAGAACAATATAAATTATATTTCATAGCTAGAACTGCAGAATGGTAGAGGCTCGCTCTTGGATCTCCATTAACAGATGCACTTGTTCAGTAGTGTGCCATGTTCCTCTCCTGCTTGATGTTTGCACTGTCCTGTCACTGTTTGTGAAACTTCCTACCTATTGAAGGTACTGTTAGTGGCCCACACTAGAATCTATTTGGATGATTGCTTGAAGCAAAGAGAAGGTTTTTAACTCTACAGTATTATCCACGTAGATTTTGTAGCCTGCTTGTTAGTCCTCTTAACAGTAATCTTGTGGTCTTGCAAGAAGAACCAAGGAACTGAGCCACTTCAACAGTGTGGCAGGTGTGTGGATGCAGGTGCTTCCTCAAGGAAAATTACTGCAGGCAACTCACCACTGTCACTCACTGATAACTTGGTTTGCATGTAAATAGTAATGGGTGTAGGGATGCTGTTTTTTCAGACATAGTAGGTCTTTTTTGGCACACGCTGGAGGAAATTACTGGAAAAGAAGTATTCTTTTCACAGTCTGGTTACTTTCAACAGGGTACTACGGATTAATTTTTTTTCAGCGCAGCTCTTTTGATGTTGTTAGTGCTTAGCTATTGTGCATACTACAGAAAAGCCTGCTACTGAATGACTGTTGTCTATGAATTTTAAATGCACAAACAAAAGCCATTGTGAATGAAATATGACTGAGTAACACTGGAAATAGTATTGGTATTTGTCACCATTAGATTTAAATTAACAAAGCTAACTTCCACCTCAGGGGAGGAATTTAGGATTATATTCCAGATTTCTGTCATTATTATGGAGGGAGCTATTGATGTTTTCCCTGGCATTTGATACTGCCTGTAGTTCCCAAGTTAGCCTCTCTGTAGGTAGCAACGTCTTTTTACAAAATTATATATGGCAATTATGTGGCATGGAGAGGAAGAGAGGTAACACTGACTTTTGCGTTTTGCTATTGAAACAGGACAAGAAAGTCCTATTTTAATCTAGAATGATACTGTAGGACCTCTTGTGTATAGTCTACTTCTATTGCTAACAGCAGTAGATGCTGTATACAGTCGTTAGATCCGAATTTTACTTTTAACCATCGTATCTTATAACAAAGTATGATTAAAAGCAAATGTGCTTGCACAGTCTTGAGAGTTCATTAATTGGATTGATAGCTTGATTTAAAACATTAAGTTAGTTTTATGAAATACCAGACTGAAGAACCATTCTTTTATTTGCAGCTCAGCAATTTCAATTTGATTTTCAAGATGCTATATACATGAAATACCATGTACTGCTTTTAATTGCCTTCTGTATTAAAAACTGCACTTAAAGTAACCAGTCACTGCAGTTAGTGAGAATAAACGTGTGCATCTTGCTTTTAACATTAAATATTCAAGTAAGTTTTACAGAGTTGCTGGCTGAGTTATGAAAACCTATTGTAGATGCATCTATTGTCAAAGTAAAAGCGTATCTGTCAGCTAGTTTGTGATGCCACAGTGATGATTTGTTTCTAAGAAATTAGAATCTGTGTGAAGTTGAGGATTATCTAATTTTTACTGTAGAGTGATTAATATTACACAGTTTTATTCTCTTGTTTCTTTAATTTAAAACTTCTTGGACTTTACACAGGAGAACTTCTGCTCCAGCTTGGCAGGCTTGAAGAAGCAGCTGAAGTCTACAAAGGATTGCAAGAAAGGAATCCTGAAAACTGGGCCTACTACAAAGGCCTGGAAAAGGCACTTAAACCAGGTAATGATTTGATATATTGTAGTAAGCAAGCCATTTCTGCACAAAGGGAACTTTATATGTATTGAAATGTGGTGAACTTACTGAAAGCTACTTAAGTTTCCATTTAAGTTCTGAGTTTTAGTTACAATGTGTATTTCTTTTTTTAAGGAAGGCTTGAATTATTTCATGTATTGTTCTTACCGTCTCTTACTTAAAACCAGAACAACAAAAATGCGGTAATCTCATTGTGCATGGCTTAGAGAAGAAGATTTCTTAGAAGACAGTTTTAATTTAGAATTTTTCTTTTGCTTTTTTTCATCTTAATCTTGTGTTGTAGGTAACACAAGTTTTTGGACAAAAGTTCAGTTCTCCTGAATGGCTCTTTGTTCAAGAGTTTAGCACAGCATTGAGACAGAAGTCCGTCCATCCATCCATCCCCTTTCTTTATATAAGAAAAATGCAGTCATAACCACTTGTTGAAAGAACTTGCAGACATCAAATATCTGAAATCATTTATTAGTGCAACTTCAAAAAATGAAATGCAAATTAATGTTCTTTAGGAAGTACACAGCAGTTAGTTGCTATATATTCTGACTTTTTTTAGCTAGATATAATTATTTCACATATCCTTCCCCCCCGCCCTCCACTTTCTGCCAAAAAAGAAGGAAAAAGTAAACTGTACATTTCTATTCCAGCCAATATGTTAGAGAGGCTAAAGATCTACGAAGAGGCCTGGACTAAATACCCAAGAGGACTAGTTCCAAGAAGATTGCCATTAAACTTTTTATCAGGTAAGTGCATTTTTGACAAGCAGGTAGTGTTCAACACTTATGTTCTTTTCTTAGATATTGTTTTGACAGCATAAACAGTTTAGAATTAATAAGTAATGCGTGGTAAAACAAAATCAACAGGTCTTTTTCCTCTCAAGGTGAAAAGTTTAAGGAATGTCTGGACAAGTTTCTAAGGATGAATTTCAGCAAAGGTTGTCCACCAGTCTTCAATACTTTGAGGTCGTTATACAAAGACAAGGAGAAGGTAGGAAAACTGTTCAGCTTTTTACATGAGCTCTCTCATAGCTGTTATGCTTTGAAAAGGTGAAACTAACCTTTTTCTTCAGTGCTTACTCTGTCAGCGCTGTTGTCTATTATGACCTAGTATTTCTAGAAAAATCAAATGCAAGCAGACATAGCCTTGTGCCAAGTTAGTGTAAAAAAACAAAATTTGCTAATTATAAGCTGCTTAAGTGTTAACACAGAGAGGCTTTCTCTAAATTAGTTGAAAAGAGAGGTGAGATTGAGTGCATTCCCAGATGTGTGTTGTAATTTAGAATATAGCAAAGGTCTTTTGCCAAGAACAGCTAGTTTGGATTACACCAAATAGTTCAAGTTAAAGTGAAATACCATCTTATTTAGAGATTTTTTTTTTTGTCTTGTCTTGCACATATAGGTGGCAATTATAGAAGAGCTTGTGGTAGGTTATGAAACCTCTCTAAGAAGCTGCAGGTTATTTAACCCAAATGGTGAGTGCTAAGAATGCAATATTTTATGGATATACTGCCTGGTATGAGCAATATGTGACCATTCAGAGGCAGGAATTGGAGGGCAATGAAGAAATGGCGATACCCCTTGTATCTCTTTTTTGAAAACACAGAACCAAACCACAGTTGCTTAAAATTGGACAGCTGTAATCCATTCGACATGTATACTCAAAATCCACTCGCTTGTTTTAAATGTTTTGCTGGATCCAGAAGAGTAATCATCTCTTTGCATGTTTGAGTCCAAGAGTTCTATTTCAAGACCTAAGTTTATCATTCTCCAGGAAACTACAAAATTTGAGATTTATGTAATAATGTTTATTTGCCGCAATATGAAATGAAAAGGAATTAATACTGGTTTGGTATGATAGTACAATATTCAGGTTTTCTTGGTTTTGATTTTTTGGGGGGATTTTTTTGCTCATTTTTGAGAATTAAAAAATGCCTTTTTCCATGTTTTTGGCTGACAACTATTTTGTTCTGTGGTATGGTTCTACGTATATTGAATCTAGCCTTCATAGTTTCTTCTCTGGGGGTTTTATGATGTTTCTTTTAGTCATTTACCCAACTGTTTTGTAACAGAAATTCTCTTTTTAAAAAAAAAAAAAACTTCATAAAATCTCAATAAAAGATGATCATAAAATTTTGTAAGGTGATTATAATAGTGTAATAGTTAAGATAACCTGAAAAACTTTAATGTATGAAGTCATTTATGCTGATCCTAATTATTAAGCACATTTTCACTGAAATTGTAAACAGCTATTTCCCTTCTTTGCAGAAACATTAATGTGATGCTTCCTTATGAAACTGTCATCTAAGTTGCCTGTTAACTTCTTCCCTTGAATTTAATGCTGTAATTTACAATATAACTATGCAATACCTGTTTAAATTTTTCCAAGCCATTCAAACGCATTCATGCTTTTCTGATTTAAGGAAATGGGTTGCTGTGATTTCAGTTTAATTCAATATTTGCTTTGATGATAGTAATTTCTATTCAAATAAGCAATTTTCCACTACCTTAAAATAAACAGCCAAATGCATGTAATTGCAAAGTTAATTTATATCGTAAGCTGAAAAACCAGAACCTTTCGGAAGGACTGCCACACACACACCCCCCACACACCACTTTTCTTTTCCTTTTTCCTGCAAGATGCTGTGCATCATAGTCATAATTAAGCAGTGGACTTAACTTCTAAGACTTCAGAACTTTGGATTTCAAGCAAAGCACTCTAACTTTCCACACTGACGTGCATATAGGAGTGTTTCCTGTAGACGTATCATAAAGATACGTTTAGGTGAAAAATGACAATTTGTCAAAGGTAGAGATGAAAAATCTTTTTAAAGGTTTGGAATAGAAAGGGACTGTTTTGTTTGAAAAATATTCAAATCTCTTGGTTGAAAACATATAAATGCTGAATGTGCTGGAATGTTTGCCTTGTTATTGTACATTACTTGCATTTAGCAGGACTCCCTGCTATACCCTTGACCCAAAACAATATTGAATAAAAAGCTGCCAAGACTTTYGTGGAATAAATGTTTTGTAGATGTCAGATGTATCAGGATATATCTGTACTATAGGGCATGTGTGCTCTACGTCATGCACTGAAGTCCTGCACCTTTGACTGCCCAGATTAGTTGGCACTAGTTGGGACATGTCGCAACTCCCTGCTGTGACCCATCAACCCATATTTTCTTTCCCTTAAAATCAGGATATGGGAGGAGTACAGTAGGTGCTCAGGTCTTGCAAAACATGGGCTTGGTGCTTACCTGGACCTGGGGGTTTGGAAGCACTTCAGGATTTGTGCTGTAGCCTAATGTAGAGACAGAGTTAACTTCAGTGACTGTATTTATAGGATTTTCCTTGTGCCATGTTACTTGAATAAACCAGACAGGGAGGAAAAAAGTCCACTATTTTTCTCCCTCCAGATGATGGTAAAGAAGAACCTCCAACCACTTTACTCTGGGTCCAGTACTACTTGGCTCAACATTATGATAAAATTGGACAGCCATCCCTGGCTCTAGAATATATAAATGCTGCTATAGAAAGTACTCCCACTTTGATAGAGCTCTTCCTTGTGAAGGCAAAAATCTATAAGGTAAGTTTGTTTGGCTTGTTCTTAGTGATCAGAAGTTATTATTTTATGCCAGAAGATTTATTATTTATTTATGCCAGAAGATCTTTACCGCTGCTTGTGCTTTCCAGTTATGATTTTGTCATGAATATTATAGTGTTAAGTTTTTCTTGAGCAAGACACATGTAGAATCTATGGAAAAGTTTTGTGAATTTTAGTGAGTTTCCAGATAAGTGGGATTTGGAGTTTTTTGTTTGTTTGTACTATGTATGAATAAGCCCACATGAAGATTTTTAAGTGAATAAAGGAAAAGTATACTGCAAAATGTGCATCATCATCAATTCACAATTTATTTAAGCGTTAATAATCACACTAATGAATTGAGTTAATATTTTTAAGTGCCCTCCCCCTTTTTAATTTTTTTTTTAAGATTCAAAAACAATTTCTCAAATCCACTACCATATTTTATCAGAGTGGGATTAACCAAAGTGTCTGTTAGGCATTTTCAGAAAATTTTTATAGTGCTAAAAGACCTGTAACTCCATAATAGGGGAAAGTAATTATTTTGCTTTTTTCTTTAAAGATCTTTTCTTTTCCTAAAGAGAGCTATTTATAAAAAAGAAAAGTCTAAAAATTTTACTTATGGTATTGAACAGTCAGTGGATAAAATATGTGTGTTTATAATTATTGAGCTTAAATTTAAATTTTTCTCTTTAAGCATGCTGGGAATATTAAAGAAGCTGCAAGGTGGATGGATGAGGCTCAGGCTTTGGACACAGCAGACAGATTTATCAACTCCAAATGTGCAAAATATATGTTGAAAGCAAACTTCATTAAAGAAGCAGAAGAAATGTGTTCTAAGTTTACGAGGGTTGGTTGTGTTTAATTTATAGCTCTTTTGAATAATATGTAGGCCTAATCCCCCATGGAATATTTTGTTCTTGTTAACTATCATCTAACTTTTATGATCTTTAAGTTCCCTTTCAGGGCAGCTATGGTTGCTTGCTTCACTAACAGTAGACAATAGGTGGTTAGAGTTACTCCTTGCTAAGCAGAATTCCATAGTCTTAAGTGGAAACTCAACATTAAAACTTGGATTTGATCTCTTTGCTAGGTAGGAAAAATACAGCCCTTCCTAGAAATAAGTACTTTGGAAAAAATAATTCTTTGGATTCAATATTGATTCTCTAGGACCCTTAAAACATCTGATAAAGTTGCCCATATCTCGTATTTTGTTCAAAATGATGTTAAGTTAGAATATTCAGACTTCTCTTATAATGGAATTTTTGTGCGGCTGGTGGCTGAAAGATTTCCTAAGACATCATCTTTTCATGAACAAGACCTAACCCTCAAAGCCATATTTAATAGTGATAAAGAGAAGCTTCACATTTTATCTTTTTTTTTTTTTTCTCTCTCCTGTGGCTGCTTACCCATGACCAGTTAACTAGCATAAAAAGTTTGCGTTATGCAAACTTTTTCATTTGATGCATCGGTTTTTGTCTGTGACTTGCCTTCTTTAAAAGGATCATTTTTAAAAAGGACACCTAATGAATTTTGGACCTGTCTGCACCTTTGTCTTGGTTAAGGAAGAATCAAAGGATCTTCTAGTGGGGGTGAGAGGACAGCACAAAACCTCCTCGGCCATGTGATTTCCAGAACCTGAAGTGGAAACAGAAGTTACCTGCTCTCACTATTCCTTTACAGCCAGCAAACCAGCTTCAGTGTCCCCTGCTCTGTAGTGCTGATCACATAGGAAATAACCTATTACTACTGTCAGTTGCTTTCAGGCTTAGCTCAATCAGCAAGTTTCTGGCAGAAACAAGTGGCAGTTTCAGTAAAAATGCCTGTAGGTGTCAGTGTCATGCCACATGTTAGAACTTTTCTGCCATTTGTCTTCTTGCTGCACAGCATTATATACTTGTACATAATTTAAAAAAACATTGAATGAATGCCTTTTCTATCTTAAAGATGAGGAAATGTCACAGGTAAATGGTCACCATCTGGCTATTCATTGTGCATTTCTGACTCCCAAAAAGTTGAACATAGAGGAATGATTTTCTTCACTTTGGAACCCCGATTAATGAACCAAGCAATTCCATCTTGTTCTTTGCTTGAGGTAGTGTTTGGGTGGAGGAAATAGAAACTTCAGCGGAAATGTGGGACTACATAAATAAAGATTATGTCAGAGTACAAACACACAAAAAGGCCATATTAAGGGATAACCTTAATTATGGCAATTTCTAACATGCAGGAATCCAATTTTGAAATTTAATATTTTTGATGGCCTTTTTATGTGTGCTTTTAACTAGAGAGAGATGCAAGAAATAGCAGTTAACAAGCTGAGTGAGATACATTTTTGATAACACTGTTTTTCCTTTCAGGAGGGAACCTCAGCGGTAGAGAACTTGAATGAAATGCAGTGCATGTGGTTTCAGACGGAATGTGCGCAAGCTTACAAGACAATGAATAAATTTGGAGAAGCACTTAAGAAATGCCATGAAATTGAGAGAGTATGTATCTGGTTAAACTGCCTAGGCTGGAAATGCTTGCTTAAGTTTACTGTGCTGATATATTTCCTTTTTGAACAGTATGCTCATAAGTATTCTTCCTGCAGCTCCTGCAGAGATTTTGCTTCCTATTGAATACTGGGGGATTGATTACACCATATTTTCTCATAATAAATAACTTTGTAAAATATGTATTGGAAAGAGAGATTGTGTTAAGTATTTTGAAGATGCAGGAAAGAAGAGAATATTTGCAAAAGTAGTCCTTATTTTAGGCAGGGTATGTGAAAACATGTATTTGGGTACAAACCAAAAGTATATGTACTTCAAGTCCAAAACAGAAGATCGCTGAACTCACAAGCCTTGCCTTAAAAAAAAAAAAAAAAAAAAAAAAAAAAAAAAAGGTATTGTCTCTTTAAGTATAGTGTCTTAATAGAATAAATGTAAAAACCTATTTAAAAAACTGGAAAAGATCCTCTTCCTTTAGAAAAAAGAAAAAGCTATAGATTAAAATGAGCTATTAGAAATATAAAGATGTCTTAAAGTAGAAATTTTATCCAGAAAGGGGAAAAGAGAACATTTGCACATTAAATGCAGATCCATAATAAGGTAAGCTAAAAAAAAGTTTGGATTTACAACTTCCTAAAAAATAAAAATAAAAAAAACAATTTTTTCCAAACACACTAGGAGCCAGAAACAGGACAAGATAGTTGAGGTGTAAAGGAAGTGCTCAAAGGGGAGTGCTTAGAAAAGCTATGCCTTTTTGCAAATGGAGGGACTTAAGGAGATTTAAAACATTCTGTTCACCCCAATCCTGTAAAGGAACTTGGTTAGGAAACTGCTTAAGTGCTACTCTTGTAATGTAAATCACCCTGGGTACCAGAAGAGGGTAGCAAATGTAGTGCTGACTTAGAAACAATTTTGAGAATGGCATCTAAGGAATTAAGTCACTACATTTAATTTATTTATTGGATTAATCGAAGGTATAGTAAAGATAGACAAATATGTTGTATTCCGAAAACATCAACAAGGCTTTTGTAAGAAGCAGCATTGCCTCTTAAATATGTTTTAGAGATGCCAGATATGCTTAAGGCAGTCTAGTTGATTAAAATCTGTTCTGGATTTCAGAAACGCTTCAGATGTGATCCTTCAATTTCCTTTCTTTTTCCAAGATAGCTTAGTCCCTTTAAGATGTGATCTCATGGATTTAAGAGCTGATTGGTGCCAGGGAAACAGAGTAGGAGCAAAAAAATCAGTTTTTACATGAAAAGGTGTTTACCACAGAGATTGCATGGCCGTCTCTATATGGTATCCATTGTTTAATATATTGATCAGAGAAAGCGGGTGAATAGAGTGAGGACATTTACTGATAATGTAAAGTGATTTTAAAAAAAGTGGCTGCAGAGAAGGTTCTCACAATACTGAGTGATAAAATGACACGTGAAACGTAATGTTCAACAACTTAGTTGGGGAGGAAAGGACAAGAACCCTTTGCATATGCATAAGTAGTAACAGGCCCCGCATGAATTATTGCCGCTCAGAAAAGAAGTCTTGGAATTATTTTAGACAGTGCTGCAAAAGCCATCATGTTAATGTAGCAGTCAAAAAAGCAAACCATGCTGGGAATTATGAAGAGACTAGAGAATAAAACAAAATATTTTCCTGCCACTGTATAAATTCATGGTAATGTTTACATTTGAATATCATACTTGGTTCCTGTCACCTCCTTAAAAAATGAGCTAGTAAAACATGAGCTATGGAATAACTCCCCCATTAAGAGGGTGCAGTTAGCTTATCGCACTATTTTATCCTCAGCTTTGACAAGCAACAACTGAGTTAAGGTTAGGAAAAAGTTGTATGTGGTAATAAACACATGGAGAAGTTGAAGAGGGGAAGGACTTTACACTGTTTCACAAACAAAAACAAAGGGACATCAGGTGACAATGAGGCAGCAGATCTTAAACAAAAGGAAGTACTTTCTCACACCACATGTGATTAAAGGGTGGAATTTGTTTCCACAGTATTTTATGGAAGTTAAAGGTATAAACTAAAAAGCTAGACAAGTTCATAGAAGAAAAAGTTTCAAGTACTATTTAAATATAACAACAAGGGCAGAATCTTTTCCCCTAAACTGCAAATTGTCAGAGGGTGGTTACTATTAAAGAGGTTGTGGATTGGGTGAATCTTGGTTCTGACCTAAGATAACTTCTGTGCTTTTTACTATGACTTAATTTTATTTTGTTTCAGTTGCACATTAATTTTTTGAAACATGAGTTACTTGTCAAACAGCAGTCTTTTAGTAAATTATTCCATACATTTTTTGGAAAATGCATATAAATAAATGAAGGTTTATTTCCGATTGCGGATGCTTGCTAAATAACGTCCTGTTGTGTTAGCATTTTGTAGAAATCACAGATGACCAGTTTGACTTCCACACTTACTGTATGAGGAAGATTACGCTTAGGTCTTATGTGGACTTGTTAAAACTAGAAGATGTACTTCGACAGCATCCGTTTTACTTCAAGGCCGCACAAATTGCCATAGAGATATATTTGAAGCTTCATGATAATCCCCTAACAGATGAAAATAAAGAACACGAGGCTGATACAGGTATTTCACCCTCAGGATTTATTGTATATGCAGTTTCTCTAGTTAGTGAATATTTTACGAAGATCTAGTAGTCTTACAGTTGACAGATCCCCAAAGTAAGGGGTTTTTTTGCAACTAAAAGTGGGCAAATTTTAACTTGGCCTGCAAGATTAGTGTAGTGAAAGTTAAACTAATACATATTTTTGTTTATCTAGGTATTAAACAGCTGTATTTTTGTGTTGGTGGTCATAAACATATTTCTAGCAATTACAGAATTTCTTGGGTAAAATCATGTTGTTTTTATGAAAATACCTGAGAAAACATGGAATTCTCATGGTGATTGATCCATGAAGAAACAGACCAAAGCAGGTGTGCTTGGAGTGACTCTTTCTAAGCATTTTATCAGTATGCAGAAGTTTGACTAATTGCCACATAAATCGTGTCATCTTTTGCTATTGATGCAAAAATAATGTTTAAATCCTTTATTTTCTTTTCTATGTCCATTTTCTGATTGAAGAACAATTTAAGTGGTTATGGACTGGGGCACCTCAAGTGGTATGAATAGAGGCGGCTGAATCCCCCAAGAGGAATTTGTCAAGTTTTAAGATTTACCATCTCAGTCCATTTGTGTAGCTTCAGGTTCAAATTAAGAAAAGTGGAAATGTAATAGAATTTCTCATGGCTGATTTTTGATGCTTTTTAAATTAATTCTCCATACTTTAAGAGAGGGATGATCTGAATGTGAATCAAATGTAAAACATCTGTAGGGTGTTAAAAGCAAAACTGGGCATTAAAAGCAAAACTGGAACTGCCTATGCTCAAAATGACTGTTTCACCTTATTTTTGTTAAACCATTTAACCACTACATTAAACATATCTTTCCTGTTGTATAATGCCTAAGGAGTAAATCAGTGTGTATTGGTGTATATTTTTACTCCTGACACTACATTTGTGAAGTCATGCAGTAATTACTTGGTCCTGCCTTCAGCTTGCTATACTATTGTTCTAATTTCTATTGCCCTGATTTCACAAAGGAATTTGTGAATTGTGAAGCAGTAGCATAGACTGTCAAATTTTTGTATTGCTAGTAAACAAACTCTTACAAATGCAATGGCAGCCTTACTAGTTAGTAAATATGATTTTAAAATAAATACAGTAACTGACAACTGATTGAGACGGGATAATATTAGAAGTCAATATAGTCTGTGTTTTGTCCTTTGCTTGTTTACAGCAAATATGTCTGACAAGGAGCTAAAAAAGCTACGAAATAAGCAGAGAAGAGCTCAGAAGAAAGCACAGCTGGAGGAGGAGAAGAAGAATGCTGAGAAAGAGAAGCAACAGAGGAATCAGAAAAAGAAGAAAGATGATGATGATGAAGAAATTGGAGGACCGAAAGAAGAACTTATCCCTGAAAAACTGGCAAAGGTGCTTGCTAATGTAATATTAAGCAGTTGGTTTGGAGAAGAGTCAAATTTGTAGAAAAGTTACTATGAACATGCACACAATTTGAGAGCCATTCAGATAACGTTTGGTTTTTGTATGGCTTCTCTTCACAAGTGGCATGTCTTAAAAAATAAATGTTTCTAGGGTAGTTTGTTGGATATACTGTCAAAAATGTGACAAATCACTGCTTCTCATTCTCAAAGGCAGCAGTCAAGAAGTCATAGATGCTTTGCTACAGATGGAATTATCTTCATATATGAATTACACTAGCTTGCTGATTATATCCTGCTTCTAGTTAAGCAGATGGAAGTCTTTCTGTTTTGTATGCAAGATGGTTGTCATTACACTCCTATGGTCCACAGTAATTTCTGGTTTATATGAGCACAGGCAATCTGTTGGAGAGATAGGGCAAACAGGAGACACTGAGAAACTGAATGCTTTAACAGCATTTGTTTGCAATTTGTTTTGAATGCAAACAAATAAAAGGATAAAGAATCTGTTTAGAAATAGCAGTAGACAAGGCTAAGATGGATTTTGAGGTTTGAATTAAGAATGTAGAGATGTGTAGAAGGGAGATGATTCAGAAGACTGTGATACAGGTTGTACCTGGAAGGAGCAGGAAAGCATTTGGAAAAAATGTAGAGAATGGTATTGAAAAACATAGACTGGAAAAATGAATTTCTAGTAATAGCAGTAGGATAGTATACAAGTACTGATAGATACAGTATTCAGTATCTTCATGTCACAAGGATAATGACTATTGCTGGCTCTTGGGGGGCAGTATTTGAAATCTGAGACAGTGAACTTCATTGCATAACCAGGAAGCAAGTGGCTTTATAAAAACTAGATTAGTTGTTTAGGAATACTGTCTGGAGTATTCCCATTGTTTAGCTTGCTGGTTGCAAGAAAAAGCCGTCTCATTACAGTGCAAATTAGGAATGAAGCTGCCTCAATGGTGTGTATTGAAATTGAGTTCTGGAGTAGTGGGATATCCCAAGAAAATCTAGGCTGCTGCCAAGGTTGCAGGGAAATAGTTACAGCTGTATAATGCAGCCCTTTGGCAAATCTTTCCTACTTACTGGAAACACTCTAGAGAGCTCCAAGTTGAGTTGGCCAAGGTCCAAAAACTATTTTAGACATAGTTGGTCACCTGTAAACCTTTTTTCTGGAAAAGTTACGCCTGGACTTGGTTGGCTGATATGTAGCCTTGGCATTAAAAACATAGCTTTGAAATCTTTTGTAGTATTAAATAGTTTCAGCATGCAGTTGTAACTGATACACACAAACTCATAATGGCATGTATAAATAGTTTAAATATTTTATGAAAACTGCTAAAGTATATGATTAGCTAGGAATTATGTAAGGTGTCCATCATTGTCTTCAACTCAGTTATTTGTGCAGTGCAAATTAATGTGTTAACGTTACTAAATTGTCATTGACAGACTATTGAGTTTTGTAACTGATTCCTAGAGAGTAGCTATACTCATAAAAACATAAATAAGACGGACAACAGATAGTATCTTAGCTGAGAATGTTGCCATGACTGGGCAGCCTTCAGGAACCTTTCTGAAGCTTGCACGAACAGACTCAGTTATGAGCATAAAGTAGTCATCAGCATCTCTGTTGCCCATGTGTGTAGATTTGGTGGGTTGCCTTCTGAGAGTAACTCCTTCTGATGTGACTCAAAATCAGAAACAACTAATTCCTCTTGTTGGAGAGTTGGTCAATAGTTTTAAGTTTTGTGGCTTAGCTGTGTGATGATTCTTTGATTCTGTAGGTTGAAGCACCTTTGGAAGAAGCCATTAAATTTTTAATGCCACTGAAGAATTTAGTGAAGAACAAAATAGAGACACATCTTTTTGCCTTTGAGATTTATTTCCGAAAAGGTAGGTGAGAAAACTAATGAAAGAAAGTAAATTGTGGTTCTTAAAGTTGTATATTAGAATTTATGCAAAAATTCTTGATGAGATATAAGCAGTCAGCGCCTGTAGATGCATATAACTTTTCATTGGACAGACACCCCAGCCATCAGCATTCTGTGAAGAATCAGAAGTTTGAAATGCTAGGTGATTATCCCGTTTCTTTGCTGTGTTTAAATCCATGAGCCATGAGACTGAAGCATTAATTCTCCCAACTTGCATTTCTCCTAGTTACTTGTTTTCATCTATAGCTGTTCATCAAATTCAAGTGTTGACAAAACTATGTGCTGTAAATTTAGAAATGGCATGCAGTTGCTATGAAAAGTGGGCTTTTGAATTACTTAACTTTTGAATTCTTCTGGTATCAGTTAAATATTATGCTTTAAGAGCTTGTGTTCAAATGTAGTCACTAGTTTGAAAAGTTTAATTCACTGGTTAAAGGAGTGTTAGAAAAATGGCTTTTGTAGTATCCTCAGCTTTTAATTTGTTCTGATCATTGTAATTTCAAACACTAAATACTCCTTCAATGCAATGCAGTTAGTTCCAGCTACAGTTTTTTGACCCTTTGTCAATGCTTTCTTTTCCAGAGAAGTTCCTTTTGATGCTTCAGTCTGTGAAGAGAGCATTTGCTATTGATTCTAGTCATCCTTGGCTTCACGAGTGTATGATTCATCTCTTCAGCAGCGGTATGTATCTGATATGACTTCATCTGTACATGCCTCCAGCTGATACCTAACTTGCATACAGTCACTGGTTTTAGTTCACAGATTGTTATCACAATTCATTCAAAATATTTAATATGCATATTGGAAAGCTTTTTAAACAAGTGACTTGTGTTAAGATTAAGTATATTTATTATGACTACAGCTGGGTTTAGTAATTAGTTCAACATGGTTAGTAAGTCTTTTTAAGACTGTAAAGGAGTATGATGTGCCTCTGAAAGAGTGAGTGAACTCACTGGTGGTTGTAGAAATGGGAACTGCAGAATGAAGAATGTGGCTTCTCTGCTCGCAGCCTGTGTCAGTGTATGAGGAGAAAGTTAGAATCATGTCCTGTTTTGTTAGAAGATTGGAAGGATTCTGTCTTTTCTTGCCCCAAAGGCCACTTTTTCTGTTGACGACTAAAGACAAGATACGTATAAGAACAARTTTTTATGACCTCAATCTTTAGGCCTAAAAGACTAATCAGTAAGGTGGGAAAGGAGTGTATTTGAGCGAAAAGGCTTTGGATTTTTGTAAGCATCAGAAAACTGTCACAGTTGAGCTTTTTCCAACCAGCTCCAGTTATTTACCATTTTTAATTTTATGCAACTGCCTTTGAGATTTGTTTTTTTTCAATTATACTAATAATGTAAATGCACATTAAATCCTTTTATTTTAATATTTGTTGAAGTAGATTGTACTGTGATTGCCTGCGTCACCTTCTATTAAATTTTTTTCCCCCAATTTAATAGTATCTGAAAGTAAGGATCTGCCAGATGCAGTCAGAACAGTGTTAAACCAAGAAATGAATCGGCTTTTTGGAGCAACTAATCCAAAGAACTTCAATGAAGCTTTCCTTAAAAAGAACTATGACTCACTACCACATAGGTTATCAGGTATTTTGCCTCTATCCTTTTTCTCTCCCCTTCTCTTTTCTGTGCTTATCTAGCCATGACTTCTGAGTATCTGCAGCAATGATGTAAAAAAAATCACTCGCCATCAGGAATGCTTTTCTATCTATTTGAGTCTTTGTGAAAACATGACCATTCAATTTGTCTGTGAGTTTCTTCAATTTCTCCTTCTGTGTGCTGCTAAAATACAAATTTTTGGACTTTCCCTGCCCTGTTTTCATTTCTGGTACATGCTAAATGTATCATAAGACTTCTTAAAGGTAAACATATTTAATGCGTTTGTGGTAGAGTTTGTATGAGCCATGGTATGTGAAGTAATATTTTGAATTTATGAAGCTTTCTGATATTTGGAGAGATTTTTCTGGTATGTGGAGAGGCTGACTGCCAGCACAAATGTGCTGAGTGCCCAGCAGGCGACTTAACACCCAGAACTATTGGTGTGCCAAACAAGAGGAGCTGAGGTAGTGCTGGTTACCACAGCTGTCATAAAAGACCATCTGTCAATAGTGATCGCATATTACAGTGGGTATTATAGTACCCCATGAGCAACGGGATGTGTACCGCCGAGGGCAGCATTGCTGCTGTGGCTCGGTCTGCCTAAACGTGACCCTGAAAGCAGTGAGTTCATTCTCTGCATCTCTTCTGACATCAAGCCCCTTCAGCTACATCTGTGTGGTGGGACTTGGGACCGTGCCATGTGTGTGTCCTGACACTGTGTTACAATGAGAGCTGTGTGCACTCCATCTCTCCTGTGCCCTGGTTCCTGTGGGAAGGAAGCCTGAGCACTGCTGCCAGAAAGCAACTGTGGTGTGCTGCAGCAGGTCTGATTTGTTCTCTTCATTATCTTCAGGATTACACAGTATACTGCAAAATGCTCCTACCCTGCAGGGCAGACGTAGCCTAGTTGTTTCAACGCTTTTTCCCTATACCTTCTTAAGCGTTGGATAGTAGACTTGAAGCTCCGCTTCTGTTTGCTCTGATGTCAAACTTAACGTTCCAAATGTCTCCATTTTGAACTACTGCTACAGAATTCAGTATCCCCTTTCTTGGTCTTAATATCTTTATTTTATGGTTGTAGATATTATAAGACTTATTCAGTCTTCTACTGAGTGATGAAACTTATTTTTCTCCTGTAGCTGCCAAAATGATGTACTATTTAGATCCTTCCAGTCAGAAAAGAGCAGTAGAGCTGGCAGTGACCCTGGATGAATCCCTCACTAACAGAAATCTTCAGGTAACAGTCATTTATAAGTTGTAAACAACTTCTTTTGGTATATCTACAGAAGTTTTATGCAAGTTGTGAAGATAAGAGGAAGCTGAAACTATTGCTATGCATATATAGTAAGGAGGTTGGGATATCATGTGAGAGAAAGGTATAACGGGTTCATCTGAACTGAAGCATTTAACCTCCTTTTTGCACATTTGAGTTAATGTAGCTTTGTCCTATATATGATATGAAAATAGCTAGCTAGCAGAAGAAAGCATGTTGTTGCCAGAAGTAACAGGAAAGCATAAGAGAATTCATATAGCAAAAGATGCTAAAGCTCCCCAGTAGGAAAAGGTTGTAGTCTGTCAGAGCTTTAGCTGTTTAAACAGCCAAGAACTCACAAGGCAGAGTCTCTTCTAAACTATTTCTTTACCCCAGTCAACCCATTTCCTTTGGCATCAATATGAGAGTGCCCAGCACATTTAATTAAGTATTAAAGAGATTTTTTAGCAGGCATTGCAACCTGTAGGATGCTTCATTTCTCTCAGTTCCCCTGGCACTTTTTCTTTATTGTGCTCTTTATCTCTGGGGACTCCAGGATATTTAAACCTATTGCAAGTAGAATTGGTAAGTTTTCCAGTAAAATGTATTCTTTGGTTGGCAAAAATGAGCATTTTCTAAAAGTCACATTCTTGGGAATATACTAGGTTCAACAGAAGTTTAACTGTGAAGGATTTTGCAAGGCCACACTAGAATTTTTGGACAAAACAGAGGGGACAAAGAGGCAGGAAAAGACAATTTGCCATGGTTTATAAACTTGCCTTGGATGTTGAGGATTTAGATCCTTTCTCTAGCTGATCCGTCTATGAGACGTAAATGTAGATCTTTCATATCCTAAGTACATATTTAGCAGGATATAAACTATTTATTTGTTTGTTTTTTGTTTGAGCTGTCTCAAAGAGTTTAAGATGGATTATCAATAGACGTAGAGAGAAAACAAAAAATTAAATTTTCTTCAAAAGCATTCATTGCCTTGTAGCTGCATTTCTTGCCCAAGAATGGTATTCTTTGAATTGGACTGGGGGAAGGATTAGACTGTAACCAAAAATACTGGGTGTTTTTGGAGGCATAACCTTATTTTGTACACACCACACATACGCACGCACTTGCAAGTCAGCCCAGTTCTTGGTTGCCAACCAGTAAAAATCAAACTTTTCAGGAAAATGAGGAACAGATTAAAAAAAAAGTATTTTTTAGCTTCATTTAAGTTTTCTAGCTGTTTTTTTTAATCACTTTAAATTGAGTTATTTGAAATCATGCTAAACTGGTATCTCTTGTTGTGTCTAATTAGAAAAATGTCATTTGATAGAAACCTGAAAACAGTGCTTCTAATATGTGTGTTTTCTTTGGAGTATTCTATTTCTTGTTTGTGAGTATTGAGATGAATGTTTAAGAAACCATAACATTCTTTATTTTTCTCTTTAATTAGACTTGTATGGAGGTATTAGAAGCTTTATGTGATGGTAGCCTTGGAGACTGTAAAGAAGCATCTGAAACTTACAGAGSAAATTGTCATAAGCTTTTCCCTTATGCTTTGGCTTTCATGCCCCCTGGATATGAAGAGGATATGAAGATCACAGTTAATGGAGATAGTTCTGCAGAACCTGAAGAACTGGCCAATGAAATATGAACAACCTTATTGGAAAAAAATAACATTGGACCATATCTGGTGTATAATATTTTTGTCACGCACCTGCTGAATTGTTCTAACTTACACAGAGAATGGAAGGAAAAAAAACGTTGCCTTCAAATAGTTTTACTTTTTTTTATCCTGCTGACAAAGTATATATATAAAATATCTAACATATTACTGGATATAGGTTGTTCGGTTTCTTAAAAATTAAAAGCTGCTAAAATTGAAGAAAAAAAAAACCTTATCCTTTCCTACCTACCCATGTTTTTAAACTAATTTATATGAAATCTGGAGGCTCATAGCCATCAGAGCAGGTGTGTGGCAGAAATATTACTTTAAAATTGTCTTGTGAGATTACTGTTATCTCAGACAGCAAAAATGCTGTTTTAGCACTGGATTCTTTCACTGAGCACAAAGAGTTGTTGGGGCTTTAGCATCTGACTGATTTTGATACGGGATGATTCTGTCCATAGGAAGTATGCAATGTGAATCAGAATATACAGAGAAACCTACAACATACATATGATGTTGTGGATGCTGGGACATACAGATACCAAGCAGAATTAAGAAACATAGTGTGTTCAATAAGCTTGTTGCGTCTCTGAAATTCACTGTACACGATCAGTTTGGTGTTCTTGCACCACAGTTTTTAACTGAAGGAACCAGTTAAAACTGTATCTGTATTGGAATTAAAATTAGGGGGGTGGGCTGGGGGGGAATCAACGTTGCTGTTTTTGAGATGAACCTAGCAGCATAGGTTGGCCAAACTTTTTAAAACTGTAATGCAAGAACCAAATAAAATTATGCACTGTGATGTGGCACCAACTAATTAGAAAGATAGCATGCATTTTTCACATAGAGTGAAAATAAAATGAGAACATAACTATGGCTTGAAGTTGCAAAGAGAAGAACTCCTGACTACCATTTTGACTGATCAAGAGACTAATAGTTTAAAACCTCAGCAGGCCTTGTTCACGTTATGCAGAAAAAAAAGTGCTGCAGTTTAGATACCTCTGGAACTTTTCCACAGTGTCACAGGTTTGTAATACTTGAAGCCCTACATTTCTAAGAATATATTTCTTGCTCAGTTGTTTCAGGCAAGCCCAAGACTTTGTAACTTTTAAGGGGCCCAAGATTTTTTTTCAATAACAGACCAGCTTCTTATTCCTGCAGTTACAGATGTAATTTCCTTTGTCAAACATAAGGTACCAAATATAATGCAATAAAATGTTTTGAAAAACAGTTGTGTGAATATTTAAACCAATCTCTGTTGTACTTTGAAAATGAATGGGTTCAGTAGAGTGCAGCTCAGGGTTGGCTTACTGTGCTGTCCAGTTATGCTAATAATGTCATTGCTGATGTGTGGATGTTGAGTATATATTAAGTTTAAATGCATTATATATGAAGGCTGAATGTCTGGGAAGTCCCATAACACAGAATGCTTTACTACTTGGCTTTTAAGTTCCACCAGTGTGATGTTGAATTTTATTTTCCAAGTCAAGCTACAGTCTACAAGTCTACTGTGTCAATAATATAGATAAGTGCTCAAATGTTTTTATAGGCTCATTCACATAAAACCAAGGAGAAAATAAACTACAGCTTTTAAAGTGAGTGCCTTCTTTGCTGCAGGATTTTAGTTAGAGTATCAAGTGCATACCCGGTGTTCCTCTTCCACATCATGGAATTCAATGATTGACACATACAATTAAACTTTGGAAGATTATTGGGGTTTGTAGTTTTCTAACTGTAGAAAGAACAATTTTTTGTTTGTTGTGCATTCAGCACCAGTTTCTTGTGGTTAGGCTATCCTTGTGTATGTTTATGCTGTAGTTCATGTTCGAAATATAAGTTGCATTGCTATATTTGTGTGTTTAATCAGCCAGGCTTTTAGGGGCTAGAATACTTTTAGAGCATTTAGTTGACTCCAGTCAATTAATGGTCTGGTCAGTTATGACTGGTCATAAATATGTCTAGATCTCAGTCTTTTGTGCAGCCTGAGATACTTGGACTGCATGTTTTCTGCAACTACTGAAGACAGTTCAGTCTTGTCTACACAAGCTCTAAGCTTTTGGCCTTGCCTCTTGAGTATTGCTGCCATTTTCTTTGCTTCTGATGCTGTAGCTGGAGGCAGATGAATGCTCACATTTCTTAACAGATTGTGAATTGCATCAAGCAAACTTTTTTGGGTGCTGCCTATAAATGGGATTACTTCCTGTACTTTCTCACTGCTTATTTTTGTGCTGAAGCAGRTGAACTAAAAGCAAGAAGGTATTTGTTATCTTTCATTATGCAAGTGGGAAAGGATATTTTTGTGGACCTTCCAGAAGCCTCCATCCACACATCTATTGTGATCTCCCCCAAAGATGCTTCCTTGTAACCTTGCTGAAAGGCATCCCTAGTGCTTCTGAGATAATGCTTTCAGATTAAAGAAAGGTTCCTCATCCCCTTCCAGAAGACTGCTGTCCCAGGAAATGAGAGATTAAATGAAGAGTTTCCCTGAAAAACAAGGTTCTTTAAGTGGCATAGGAATTGTTATTCCTTCGTCTTCACATCTCTCATGTCAGATGCAATGTTAACTTTGAGGAAGAGTTTAAGACCTGGAAATTAATTATAATCCAGTGCAACTGGTGTTTTACAAAGTAGTAGAAGTGTGCTGTGCTACAGTGAAAACTTTCCTTCATGTTCTGAGATCCAAAATCGTAGTCCCTGGTGCTAGGCTGCCAAAGCTGGTGAGCAAACAGAGGGCGTCACAACATGCCGGGATTGCCGTCGTGGTCAGTGACCTACAACAACAGCTTCTTACTGACAGAATTGGGTTCAATACTTCAAGACTTCCCCTGGAAAAAGAGGTTTCCAGCATAAATGGAGCCACTGGTGATGAAACATGCCATGGATATCTTTTCTGTGTTTAAAAAAAAAAAAAAAAAAAAAAAGCTCAGCAAATTTTCCCTAGACAGAGACTGTAGACTGTGGTAATGCACATTGCATGAAGCAATGTCAGTGTCAGAAGTGGACTTAAATTGTTAGTAAACAATTCAAAATAGTCATTGGACCAAAATGATACATGGGGTGCTTAGCTAACTCCAATTTTTGACAATGCAAATGTGTTCCTTGTTCATTTGGAAAGCTAGAGCATTCAGACAAAGAAAAACATAATATGTGTGAATGAACAGGTAAAATATTCTGGAACTGATCCATTCAGGAACTCATTTCTTTGCATCTTAAATGCCTTAAGAGCCTCTATATTGTCCTAAAGTTAAGTTTTTCAGTACAAGTTTTAATATTTCCATGTTCGCAGGGGAGGAATCAAGGTGTGATATGTCAGTCAAATACAGAAGGCAGTTTGTTCAGTTTTTCTCCTAGAGTAGGGAGAAAGTTCCATGTAACTGGCCTAATAAAATTTCTTTAGTGTTTGGTTTCTTTTTACAGGTCTGGAGTTGCTCCACTGTACAGTAGACCCTAGAAGTTGGTGTAACACCTTGTTCCTCTGCCAGACCAAATTGTCATCATCTTTATAGAAGGAAAACACCAACGAGAGTAGGGGGAGATCAATCCAAGAAACCAGAGGTGCAAATACAATTTCAGTATCATATGAGCAAGTTCAAATACAAAAACTTCAGATCTTTATCTTACACGATGCCTTGAGGGAGGGCTGGAGCAGTGATGCCACAGTTCCCGCAGTGCTTGCTTTCCACGTGCCATGGGTGTGCTTTGGACCTGTGCCACTAACGCTAACAAAAACACTAGATATAATAATCCAGCTAAATATATCTGATTCAAAATGATTTTTTTTCCATTTTCATGTTAGCTTTAAGTGTTTTTGTATGTGTTCTGTGCTGAGTAGCTAGCTGGCTTTGAAATCTTTTCCCTGTCTTCCCCCCCTCCAAGAAAGTTTGTTCTATAAATGCAGTTTGTACCTGACTGATAAATGTAAAATAGCTCAAACTATGTGAGAGTTCTGCTTGCTGATACATAATAAATTCTGACCTACTGCTTTGGGATTCTGTGGAGGAAAACGATGCAGATGTAGAATAATTAGTAATATCAGTGAGGAATCAAGTAGCTTATAAGCTCATTAATGGAAGCTGCTTCAGATGTAGGAAAAAATGGTTGCTGAGCTTGGGAAAGACTTGCTTCCAGGTCCAATTATGAACTGCTTGATATTTTATGGAGCAAAGGCATATGCTTTCACAAAACTCAGAGTCACTTCATTATGATTGTATTTTCCTGGAAACTAAAGCTACACTCTGTAAGCACCAATTTTAATGCCTGTTTTGGGCACAGACTCTCCCTCCCAGGACCATACAGCCAGCATTGAGAATGGCAAAGAAATTGATAAAGCAGCTGGGCAAAAGGAGACTGTAAGGAGTTATGGGAAGGTGGCATAATAGAAATTCCATTTTAGATTAAGTGCAAAGTAGCTTTTTTATTATTACTGGAAAGATTACTGAAGCTGTAAATACTATAAATACAGTCTTCCTGTGTCAAGGAAGCTGTAAGGGAGTATTGCTTTTAGAGTGGTACAAGCAAACAGTATGTTCATAGAGATTCTAGCTTTGTATATTGGTCTTCAAGTAAATCATGGCAGAAAACTCAGAGGGCAGAGATTGTCAGTTTACAAGGGACCATATCAGAGGGTTTGTAAGAACATTGCAAGATAAGTATTACTAGAAAATCCAAAGCATCTTAGAATAGCTCTCCTAAGGTGTTTGTTGTTTTAACTGAAAATGTTACATTTGCTAACTGTTCATAACAAAAGGCAAAAAGTACTTTTACAAAATATTTCTGCCTGGCACTGCCCATTAAATATCTACCTCTACTAGTCCTAGTCTAGTTCAGTGGCTGCATAATTTTAGCCATTTAGTATATAACACATGAAGAAAAATGTCATCTGCCTGGCTGGTGAACAAACGTATGATGATGGATATGTTTAGTTTTAAAATGTATTGCAATAAATCACAAATTTAATGAAAGTCCTATTGTTGGTTCAGTGCAGCAGGATATTTACTGCTTCATTGCTGATCAGTTCAAAAATCTTAAAACTCCACCAAGTTATTTGCAATTGTACTGGGATTTGCTTTCCCTTCCAGCCTTCGTAACTGGTTGACAATGTTGTACTGTGTCTTTACGCTCTTCTCTGGTAATAGCAAATATCAAAACTGGCAGGAAGTCAATCAATGAATAAAAATGCTGAGTTCTGTTTGTAAATGAGTACTAGTGTTTCCTTGTAGGGTTCAGCGTCCTCGTTAGATGCCTAACACCTCTTTAATAAGGGTCTCTTGAATGATAGCAGTCTTTAATAGTTCCTGTTATTCCTGGCCCTCCGTGATGCTGGCAGCCCTGTGCATTGGGGCAGGAGTCTCATAACAGGGAGGAAGATCAATCACAGAAAGCGTACGGTTACCTTTGGAGTCAGCCTGGAAAACAGCCAAGCTGGCAGGCAGGTTTCTTTTGAGTCTTCCCTGCCTTATAAGCTAATTTTACATATGTGAAAAGGCCCTTTGCTCCTGCACACTACAAAGACCCAATAGGGGAGTTTAGGAAACACTCGTATCGAATGATTGAATAAAAATGGGCGTTCAGAGGTAAGTCGACTGAAGAAGCATTTGCTTTTTCCCTCAGATCTGAGGGGAAAAGAGCTCAGTAGCCTTTTCCCCACCAATAAGACCACAAAGCTTTCCTGGCTCAGCATTCCCTAATTTCTGTTTCAATCAGTAGTCAGACAAAATAATATGGTAACAGTGATAAATGACAGCAATAGTAACTAGTTAGTAGCAGACAAAGCAGCATAATAGCCCATAGTGTGCTGTGAACTTGACAGCTTAGACTACCTGGAAAAATTGTTAGTAACTATTGTGTGTAATGAGTGACAACATTATGATTAACACTATCTACAGCTGAGTGCAAAGGATTCCAACAACTCACGCATTTTGTGTCTTGTTATAAATCCCTGGTTTCTGAGATACTGAAGTGATTTCAGAAATTTTCATATTCACCCCTTCTGATAGGAAATTAGCACTTGTTGCTGTAAAAGTTGCTTTACACAAACAGTACTCTTCTGCCTAAAAAATAGCATGCCTTCCTTATAAATGTTCTCAGTGCTTCCATGTTTCTTTTGTGAGAGATGGGTGTTCGTGTTGGGTAACTGTCTGACTTGAACTTAATACTCTCGAACTTCACACTTCCATTATGGTAATGGCACCTCATGGCTAGTTTACAGGAGGACTTAGAGCACAGAAGATTTATGAGGAGCCGAGGTAGTCTGGCAGTTTATACATTATTTTATCTGCGTGAAACTGTCAGGGCTTACTTCTCTACTCCATCGTGTATAATGGATCTTTCTACCCCGTCATTATGCTTCTGGAAACTGTTTTGAAGGTGACATGCACAGCAGCAGAAAGACAAAACCTCTCTGCATTTGCTCAGTCCCTCAAAATGCTGAAGAGATGCATGCTGACTGCATAGCCTCTTTATTAAGCAATGCAGTTTTAATAATCTGTATGAAAGTAAAGGTCCCATTTGGGTTGCATGACTTCTGCAATGCCTAAACTGTCCCACAGCAGGAGGAGGGCGAATCCTGCCTGGTCTACACTTTATCTGTGTTGTAGATCAAGTAGTCAGTGGTTCTGCAAAACTGGACTCAGTTGTTACTTTACACATCTTGCCTTCATGCAGGCAACACTGGGGATGTGAAAATGTTCTTTACTTAAGGGGAAAATAAACAGTTAACTAAGGTGAGGCTGTCAACTGCTTCATTCACCAACACCAGCACTTCCGTGCTAAGTAAGTACAAGCACTGACTTGTACTTTCTTTGCCAGGGCTTTTTTCAGGACCTTCCAGTGTTTGGCATTTTCTCCTGAACTTCCCAGCACCAAGAGCCATTGCTCCCTTGTTCTAAGACCACCACAAAGATGGTGTGCCGGTCCCTGAGAGGAGGAACACCTCTGCCTTGAGGGATATATTTGGTATGAATAAAACCAGATATTCCTCATAACATACTAAACTGCTTTTGTTCATTATCTGCTAATTTTTCTTTCAGTTCTCTCTTTCATTTAGAAGCATTTTTTGTAAAGTTCTAGGAAAATGTTGACTTCTGGCTGTTCATGTCATGTTTTTGAGCRTTTTTTCTCATAGGAGTCATCAAATGTTCATAATTCTGCATCTCACTTCACTTGCAATATCAATAAATGTCTTAATGAAATATAATTGGAAAGTGTTTTTACGTATCTGAGCTGGCAAAGCAATTTTTGCTTTATTGCAAAGTAGACGTGTTTGTACTCTGAAATTCCTCTTTTGTCCCTTGATGAATGTCTTTCCACCATGTATCCCTTACTTTCCATTTCATATTGCAGGCCTTCGTGGTGGGGAATGGTTTCTCCCTTCAGTTACATCTTTATACTGTTTTGCAAAACTGGATCGAGACTTTGTTATGCTGCCGTACAGCATCTCCAGCGCAGCACCAACAGGCTGTCCCGTGAGCCGCCTCACCGACAGCAAATGCAGTTTGTGCAAAGGGCCTGCCCCAGTGATCTCTTTCCTGAATTCCCTGACGCTCCAAACTAAAATACAGAGAGCATAAGGGAATAGAGCGAATATGATTTTTAGTGCCTGTCATTCTCAGGAAAATAACTTTTTCATGGAATGCATGATTATTTTAAAAGCTTGTGCCAGTTCGTTTGGTTAACGTGAATCTTGAGGAATGAGGGGAGAGCAAGTCTTGTTTGATTCATTCTCTGATTAACAGTATCTTGTTTTTAATGATTTTATTTTGTGTTTTCTACAGAAATGAAAGCCAAAGGAGACTGGATCAGAAAAGAGTTTATGTGATGGAGGGTTTCCTTGCCATGAGCTGCTGCGCAGCTGAAAAGCGGGAGGGAGCAAGCAGTGCTGGAAGGATCAGGTTAGTGTGACGAGTTTTCTCTTTGAGAGAGCAGCGTTGCTGGCTCACTCGGTGGACGACAAGAGTGTGAGTGAGGCTGGCAGGGACTAAAAAGTGAAGCAATGTTGGCAGAGCTGGGGCAGTCCTGCTGCTACTGCACATTTCCTCAGCCCGTCTACCCTGTCATGCTGGGATTTGTGGGTGGCCAGTAACATGCCACAGGGAGGACATGTGTGGTGACAGGCAGGGGTACAGCAGTCAGGAGCATGACGATGTTTTGGGATTGGCTCTGGACACATCTGTCTGCCTTGAAAGTTGCATTTAGTCTACGTGAAGTCGTCTCCTTGTTCAGAGGTGAGCTGAATGAGGCGCACAAGGCAGCATGTGTGGTGAAAAGAAAATCTCCGCATGCAGCCAACAGAGAGCACAAAAGGATGAGAGCTACTGACAACGCCGGAGTTTTGAACAAAATCTGAATCAACAACTTGAGAATGCACCAAGACTTCTGGCTTGGTTGCACTGAAAGGCGCAACTGAGACGTGCGGCCATTCTGCCCTTTGTAAGTTATTGAGAGGTGCACAAAATGCAGATGTACTCTGTGAATGATGTATGGTAGCCTAAATTTACACTTACATAAAACCCTGAAAGAGAGAGAAGGGACTATGGAAGAAACCCTTGTCCCGGGGATATGATAAAATTGAGGAAGCAAAGTGATCTGAATTCAGGGCTGTGAGTCATAGGTCTCAAGACACAGGCTATTGCTGAATTTTAAGAAATGGCAAAAGAAAGGCTGACACCAGTGGTATAAATAAAAGTGGGAACTCTGAATAGAGCAAGAAATTTAAAAACTTGATAGCAAAGGCAGCATATTAACACTGCTGGGGAAATATAGCTTTTACCTCTTTCCCTTGTTAACAGTATAATCAGATGTATGGGCACTGTCTGTTTTCATTTTCTGCTTTTTTAATATACTTTAGAAATTATCTTTTCTGAGGAGATCACAGTATTTTCATTAGCAGAAATGCATTAAAGCATTGGTTTCTAATGTCCTTTTATATCTAGCCTTCTTAAAATGCAGATTTGTGTGACTGACACCTTGAAGACTAATGTTGTCAGATGAAATGTACCCGGAGCAATATTTCAGCACAGCTCTAGCTGGAACCGTGTTCCTGGAAAAGAGCCAGGTTAGCCATCAGAACTAGTTCAGTCTTTACAGCGTCTGCTTGGAAAACAACTACTAATGGTGGTTGCAATGTTTTGGGGGGGGTTGAGGGGGAGGGGGGAGGGAAGAGTAGGGCAGAGGAAGGGTTTGTTGTTTATAAAAGTAACATTTATTTTAATCAGAACATCCATTTTTATTCTTGCTAAAAACAAAACTGATGTCGATATCAGCGTAAGCAGGATTTTACCATAAATCACAGTAAAGAATTGAAAAAAAGGGATTGGAGTGGGAACAGTTCCCAGTTTTGCCAGTGGGTGGGATTTTTTATTCAATAATTTGATTAAAATGGGAGTAGGACTATGCCTTTGATAACAAATGAGAGGTTGAGAAAAGAAGGAGAAAAGCTTATTCTTGCAGAAAGAAGTAATAAAAACATATTCTGATATCATGCCATTTTAAGAAAAACCTGTTGACAGAAAATAAAATGCACAATATATCCCCACATCAAACACAGTTCTAGAGATCAAGGTCTTTAATTTGGAACTTACACACACAGGCAAACTGTTGGCAGAGCAGAGTACAAGTAGCTTTATTTGTTCTCTGCTCCCCAGGAATGATTTATTGAAGGCCATGGTGTGCACAGGTAAATATAGAAGCTTCATGACATTTGATGGACCTTTCTACAGTGCTCTTTGATGCAGTCGGAAAGCCTCTGAGCACAGCGTGTGAAAGCAGGGACACGACTTGTGGTTTTAAACGCATGTACCAGATCAAAACACTTCAGAACAGCTTTCCTGTCTGCATGGTGAAGTGTGCCCCTACTGCCAAGACACACCCCAGTAAGTTCCCCAATGTCCTGTGGGTTATTCAGCACACCAAGGCGGAGGGTGCGCTGAGCCATGCTCGCTCAGTGCTCCAGGGCAGGGAATCCGCAGGCAGCATGTGCACAGGTTTTGCATGTGCTGAGAGCTCTTGTTTCAGTGAATATCTTCTGACGCAGAAGCAATTCAGTCATCACCTCAACTTCTAGATAGGCCAGACAGCCAATTATTTCAGTCACAGTCGTGCAAGAGTCGCAAGACATTACCTTTCTGTACAGACCCAAATGTCCAAACATTGTTTCAAGTGTTAAAGACGCAACCCAGCAGCTGCTCCTGTTCATAGGAAGAAGATCCTCAAGTGATTCCTCCGATATTAAAATAATACTCGTGAAGCAGCAGGTGCTGCTTTTAGCACTATGGGTCCAGTTTTTCTCTGCCCACATTGGGCAAATCCTCATAGCAGGGCATGTAACGTTTCTTTCAGTAAGGGCTGTGATGTCATTTCCAGTGGATGAGGCCTATCAATATCCAGATGATCTAAAATATAAACTAATTTGAACAGTAAAGCCCCAATCTCTCATCAGGCATCCAACAAAAATAAAACAAATCAAAAATGGAAAATCTTTTGTTTCCTTCCATTTCATTGAAGCTTTTAGTTTTATACTTTGGACAAGACTTAAGGGCATAGAAGAGAATGAGAAGGTCACATTCCAGTAACTGGCAGTAAAAGACGCTGGGTTAAAACTCTATTCCAATACAAAGAAACACACATTATTGTGGTTTAAACAGGATATGTCAATACTTGCTTTTCCAGTCTACTTTGAGAACATACATACAACTTTCCACTTCACTGGTAAATGCTATCTCCTAAAAAGCTGTCCTCATTAAATAACACGTTAATGGCAATTTGAACTTCTTTTAGACTTGCAGAGAGCCAAGTCTTGCAATAGCAGGACTCTTCCTTGCAAAGCCACTGGACTTTTCCCTGCAAAAACGGAGGAGTCAAGGCCTCGCACTAAAGGCCAAAGCTCCCAGAGGGAGTTCGGAAGTCAGAGGTACAGTGCATCTGTAGAAATATGAAAAGAAATTTTAAGCTGTTGTCAAAGGATATGGATTAATTGAACAATAAAATTAATTGCTCATTGAAAATTAATTGAGCCCTTGAAATTTCCACTTCTGGAGAAGACGGTTCAAATGTGAGCAATTACTCTGTACAGAACTTCCACTGATGTAAATCAAACACAGGTTTCTGGCTTTTAAGGTTGTCGCTCAATTTAGCTTTCTGGTGGATATGTGTCCATCAAAGCCCCAAAGCAGGTAATCCACACTGTATTATCTTGACATGAGGGGCACATTGAGACACCTCAGTTACCACAAGGCACCTGCTGAAACAAAATTTGATTTTAGACAGAGTAATATGTTTGTCATTCAACTGCCAGAATCAAAAGGACACACCTGGAGAGTTTTTGATCCCTTCAGAGAACAAACAGTAGGAGACATTCTTAGACTTGCACTTTTTTTCTAATTTGTTCCTTAACTTAAAACTCAGTGGGCATGATTTTTTAGATGTAGAATACAGTTTACATTTTCATGTAACTGACAAGTTAAAGTATGTCTTCAAGGGAAGACAGGAATAATCATTCTTGAAATGCTGAGCAAGTTCAGAATATCTTGCAACTATTTTCAGAATCCTCCTTTTTAGAATCTTCTACATCTGCTAAACAAAAATATCTGTGAACTTAGGCTCTTGTACATTCATTCACTGAACACATCTGAATACTATATTAAAAGTACTTGTCCTTGCAAAAGAAGAAAAACAAAAGCTTTTTCAAATGCTTGAGTAACAAGAAGCATTTTTAATTTATTCTGTTACTATAATTAAATTCAACTAGATTTGCTAGTCTCCAGATATGCAGAAAGCAACATCCAGAAATAGTAAGTTCTGGATTAAATATAATGATTTATTCAACAACTTTATCACTCCATATATACCTCAGAAGTCGTGAAATTTCCAGTACTACACTGAAATAGCTCATACAAAAGTAACTCAAGCCCAAGATATTCTCCTGAGATTGCACTGCATGGGAGTTACTGTATTAGCCTTTTTTTTTTTAACCTATCACCACTGAAGAAGTTCTTGCCCTGTAGTCTGTTTTTTCACTTCTGAGCACCTCTGAGGAACTGTATGATCATTCTTCTCTGTATACAGAATTTGCAAAGAAACAGCACAGCTCTGAGTTGCTTTGACCATATTCCTGTATTTGCCAGAATCGGGAGCACTTGCATTTGCGGGGATTTCCAGGGATGCAGTTGCACCTACAGTACTTCCAGCCAGGCTGCCGCATCCATCTTGTTCCTTTCCTTAGTGCTTGCGCAGGTCAATAACACAGCACAATGTGCAGCATTTCCTGGAAATATGCAGCTAATGTGTATCTGCTCCATAATGTCTCAAAACCAAATCCGCTGTACAAAGTGTGCAATGTATGCACAGCAAGCCCAGTGCTTCCCAGAAGGATTGAGCTCACCGTGCACATGCTATGTGCTGTCTCCACACGGGTCTGGTCTGGGAAAGTCCGGATAAAAATATGGCGGTCCTCTGCCTGTATGGTTTAAATCAGGGTTTAACCTCTGTTCTTCAATTGTTTGCCTCTTTAATCTGAAAAATCCTGGGATCAGATTTACAGACAGAAAAGATATATTCTAATCTGAAAGTAATATATTTATTAGGACAACAATTACTGTAAACTACAAAAGAAAGATTTTTTAAGGCAAAGAGGGAGAAGGATTAGGAAGATGTTAACTGCCCTTTTTTCTTGTATCATTGAAAACATCTCTAAAAATTTTGGAAAGTATTGTTACATCTCATCTTTGGAAAAATATTGTAACCTAGCACATTTTACTCAAGGTTGGCCTACCCTGCTAAAAAAGGCTGTGTACCTCAGGGCAACCCACTGGCATAAAATATTCTGAGGTAGAAAAACGCAGTGTAAACAAAAAACTTCAGTTTCACTGTGGATCAGCATTGCTGAGGCATCAATTAGGGATATTTTGGTCACTTTACACTGTTGTAAAATGAAAAGCCTGGGCTTTAGCTTTTTTTTTTTTTTTTAACTTCTGGATTGCTGTTATGGTCTAAGCTGTGTCTTGTTGCTAAAGTATCTTTTGCAGTGAGAAGAAGTCATTTCAGATCTGTGCGACTCCAATTTAAATACTACTGGGAATATTCTCTACAAAGAAAACCAGAAGGAATTTTTATCAAGTACTTCATAATGTTCAGTATTTATTGACTTTTCACTCTTGTTTGGAGCCCAGGGTCATATGACCTTTGGTTTTCCTTTTTTTTTTTTAATATATATATACACTTAAAAAGCAAGAGTGACCTAGTTCTGGGTGCTCCTGACCTAACCACAGTGAGAGTTTCTGTGTGAGAGTTTCTGTGTGAGTAAAAGAGCTTCATAGATTGATCTAAAAATTCTTCAAGCTTTTAAGTGTATTTGTAAACTGCTCTTTGTAGTCACTCCAGAATAATAATAATTCAAAAAAGAGATCTCTATAACATTGTGATATGGTTTAACTTTAAAAGATGCTTTAAACACAAATAGATTTTCTACTTTCTGATTTTTGGCAGAGTACTTTAAATCAGTTAGAAGATCAGCTTTAAAATAAAATTCAAGATCAATTTTTAATTTACAAATGAAGTATATTAGGAATATCTGTTCTTATATGAAGGTAGACTTCCATTAGAACAGGTTAGATTCAATTGCTGTTTGTGAAAACCATCACCACTGATCAGCCAAAATTGTGAGGGTGTAAAAAACAGGCTCTCTTCTCCCCTTGCTCTTATATTCTTCCCTTAAACTTCCTCTTCTCAGAGGAGACAGGATAGCAGACTGGCTGGATTTTTGATCCACTCAAGTTGAACAATCTTATAATTTTCGTACCAAAACAATACAATATTAGTTTTACATGGTTTTACGTACCCCAAATTCAGCAGGCCACAAACTTAGAGCAGCTGGTTACATGAATCTCTTCATATGTAAACTTCCCGTTTCACACTACTCTAGCTATAACTGATAGAAATATAGCTTTGCTCCTGTTGAGCTACTGCCAGATGGACTAAATGACATGTATTGAAGTATACTGTACTAGAGAGGAAAACTTTTAACCTTTAACTTTAATGGATGTGTTAGCATATCCAGGATACCTGAAATTTCTGTTATCCCTTGGCTGAAATGCATAGCCAGTAATAATTACTGATCACTATGGAATAGATATCTTTCAGCTTCAATTAGACTTGAAAATGGTGCATGTTCTGCCTGCTATTCTGCAAAATAGGATCTTGGCATTTCTGCTCAATTGATAAAATACGCAAAACAGAACAGTTCCAAGAACAGAGCCTGAGGGAAGTCCACCCTAAACACCAGTACCTTTGTTCTATGCAATGTGGTTCACATCCCTACTATGAATCAGGCACAATAGGAAACTTAATTTAGATTTTCTGATGTATTTTAGCCATTAACTATTCTGTACTTTTCTTCTCTGGGTATGACTACAAATTCCATTTTGAATCACAGAACACTTTTCTGGGAAAATTTTAGTCACTGTAAATACATTCTGATGAAAAGATTAAATTTTGACAAACTACAATTTGGTTGTTTAAGCAATTTAGATATTTAAGCAGTCTCTATATAGCTTAGGAGCTCTGCTTGGGACTATGAAGTCTGCATATGTCTGTCCATGCAAATTGACTGACTTTCCCATCTTCATCCTAACTACAATTTGAAGGGGCGGTAGCATCTGGCCACCCTGTGCAGTACAGAGGCAGTAATTGCTGTCCCCTTGAAATGGGGAACCACCTCACTCCAAAGCTCGTGCTCTGGAGGTACAGATTTACTGCAGGACGGAGGAAGGGATGGGATGGGTGAAGTTGCATAGTGCCAAATCTGTTGAGGCTGATCTCATGATTGGAATAACAGGGAAGTTACAAAAGGACAGCTAAAACTCCCACAATTACAGTTACTAGCTCAAGTGAAGGCAAGCTGCTACAAGAACAGCAGGAAAATACTCAGTACCACCAATAATTCTTAAGCAAATAAGAAGCTTCATTAACTGCAATTCAGGATTTTGTCCCCTGGATGAAATGTGCATTCTTTTATGTAAAGAGCACTTGTACCAGGAAACCCTGATCAGTATCTCCTTCCAGGTMGGTTAGCACACCACCTGTCACAGGTCCTGAAAAAGGGAGCCTCTTCACCAGAAACGCTGACAGCGTTAGAAGGACTCAGGGGCATGTCTGGAGATTTTAGAAAATAAGCTGTTGGAACAGGGCTCCTAAATGCCCAAAAGTGGATGTCTGTGAAGTCTGCACTACATGGGAAGGCCTAAAGATCCACATCAGGGACAGTATTTAAAATCTGCTCAGTGCAAGCCAGTGAAGCATTTTCAGAAGCAGGAGTCCCTTATAACAAGTCATTCTCCAATAGGGAGCATTAGCAGACTGTAACAGAAGTTATTTAATTCAAGTCCATTCTTTCATCAGCAGGCTGCACTCAGGAATATTGTATGTAGGTAGTTCTGTTTGTCTAATGGATAACAAAGCAGAAACTTAGATTATAAACTAAAAAGGTGGTTGATAATCTTTAGAGGTAAAGTCACAGGCAAGGTGCCGGGTGTCTGTTATATAGCACAGAGTATAAAAATGTAATGACTCAGAATTTGTGTGGCCACTAGATGGTGCATAGATTCTGCCATTTAAAGAGGCTCAGTTGTTGAAATAAAAGATGTTCAGAGCTGTTGAAGAGCTCAAATCTAATTATAACACAATTTGGCCCTGTTGGCATAACCCAGATCAAACTCAGTTAAATGAGCTGTTGGCGAATCTTGCCAACAACTCTCCGTTTTGCATGTTAGCCAAACCCCAAATCAGAGTATCTCCCACTAGAATTAGGAAGTTTCTACTTCTTCTTTTACCATGGGCTATAGAGATACACTTGCTTGTGCACCCCTTCCTCAGCCAAACACATTTTATGTTCTTGCTGTAAAATGCAGCACTTTCAGTGGAAGGGACAGTAAGAACTCAATGGTGGCACTACCTCCTCATCTTCCTTAAATCTTCCTTTAGCTTACTTTCAGCCCAGAAAAAAAACACCACCTCTTCAGTTCTTTGACAGAATAAATGAAGACAACTTGTTTCAGGAGAGAGCTACTGGGTGACAGGACCTCTCTACAACCTTGAATTAGGTTGGTCCAAAGGGGGAAAGAGGAATAACAGGGACTGAGGTCTAAACACTCCCTGGAGTGGTTCTGCTGATTGTACTAAGCTCCTTTCTTGGAGCACAAGGTTTTGATACAGTTTGGTTTGTTTTTACATCACACTCTTGAGATCGACTCCTTAATTTTTCTGCCTAGGCTATAAGGAGAGCTGCTCCAAACTCGGTTTTCATTCCTACTCCACAGGGTTTTTGTGTGGGTGCTTTTTGATCTAGCCTATAATTCTTATACCTGAGCAATGACAGGCTGCTCAAAGCACTGCCCTTCCACCACACAAGAGTTGCTCAATATGAACCATACCCAAGGAGTCATTTTTTATTTGATTTGTGCCTCTGAGTGTTCAGAGGCATGCATTAACAGATTAAACAGTCAGACTTCCTATGGCTATTAAGTATCTGATCTAAATCTTAATAATTCTGGCTCAGCTATCACTTTACAGGTCAGACAGCTACCATAAGGGCCACAGTACTCTTCTGTCTCATCTACTGCACTTCCCTTTTACTTTTCAATGTAGAGGTTTAAGTTGCAGTTTTTGCTGATGGAAATAGCTTAAACTTGATTTCTACATCATACCTCTCTCCTAGGTTGTAGCCCTTGGTGAGTTTATTAACAGATTCTTGAGGCAATGCCATATTTCCCTTCCTATTGCGAGATCTGTCAATCATTTTTGGCTCATGTGTATCTCTGTCACAGATGAACTTGCTGCTGTCTCATTTATTACCGAAGATGACACCAGAACAGTCACACTGAAGAGCAGCAAGAGCATAAGACTTTGCCAAAATCCACTTTTCCTTTGCTGACCAGAACACAAATGCAGTGTCAACATGTCTACCAAGCAGTAGAGACAGCCTGCCCCACAGCAATCCTGCGCCTAAGGGAATTTCAGCATGAAATTCAGCATTGCCTGAGCATGGTGCCTGATGTCACAAGGTGACTCATGAAATTATAACAGAAAATTTCCCCCGTGATTAAAAATAAACCCTCATGATTTCAGCCTTCCTCTTATTATTTTTGGCACTCGGTTAGGACCCTTGTCCATGTTTATTCGTGATAAGCTGCTCTCAGCGTCCTCAGTGGAAGCATGACACATGGGGCTAGATGAGCTGGGAAAACTCACTTCTCCGAGCCCAGTCAGTGCCTGAGTTACCGCGATAAAAACGCAAACACGAGCGCACCGGGAGCTCTTACTCCCCGAGACTCCGTTGCCGTATGGCACTGCGACGGCCAGCTCCGCTTCCCAGGCGGAAGAGCGCTGCCGAAGCACGGGGTACACGGCTCTCCCCCCCGCCAGCCCGCCCCTGCACCCCGCTGCCGCACCGGCGGAGCCCCGCGCCGTGAGGGAGCGCGGGCAGCTCGCCGCGCCGCCCCAGCGGCCGCACACCACCAACGGCCGCACATCACCAACGGTCGCCCACCAACAACGGGCACCCGACTCCGCGGCCCGGCGGGCCTTCGCGTGCAGCACCACGCCCTGCGATTGGCCCAGCGGCTGGCGTCAGGTGGGCGCGGCTAAGCGGCCGCGGCGGCCGGAGCCGCCCCGGCTGGTCCCGCGGCTGCTGGCGGCGGCGCCGCGCTCTCGCGATACTCCGCGGCTCGCCGCCACGAGCCGCGAGACGTCGCCGGCCGGGCCGCTGTCACTCGCGGCCAATGGGAGTGAGCGGGCCGAGCCGCCGTGACGTGGCGCGGCGCGGCGCGGCGCTACCAGCGGCCGTTGGCGGCGGCCGGCAGAGGGGTGGGCGCGTGCGCGCGCGCTGCGGGCAGCCGTTTCTCCGCGGGGCGGCGGTTAACGGCTCTGGGCGCGCGCGCCTGGGGCGCGGAAGGGAGGAGGGCGGTAGCGTCCCCGAGCTCGTCCGCCCGGGCCCCCGGAGAGGGCGGGCGGGCGGAAGGGCGCGATGATGGCAGCGGCGGCCGACCTGGAGTCCTCGCTGGAGCTGAGCTTCACGGGCAGCGGCGCCATCCCCGGCGGGCTGCCCCCCGCGCGCTCCCGCATCTTCAAGATCATCGTTATCGGGGACTCTAACGTGGGCAAGACGTGCCTCACCTACCGCTTCTGCGCCGGCCGCTTCCCGCAGCGCACCGAGGCCACCATCGGCGTGGACTTCCGCGAGCGCGCCGTCACCATCGACGGCGAGCGCATCAAGGTACCGGCGGCGCGCCGGGCCCGGCCCCTCCGCCCGCCGTTAGCTCCGCGGGAGGATGGGGGAGGCTTCTGTGCACCCCCCTCCCCCGTGCTCGGCGCTGCGCACCGCAGGCAAGACCGACTTCGTCGGCTCCCGGCGAGCTCTGCCCGCCGCGGCCTAGTGCTGGGCTCTGTCCATGCTGCGGGCCGCCATGCCCCGGGGAGATGCGGTGCCGCTGCTAGCTGGGCCGGGCAGCGGGGGCCGCCCCCCTCCCTCCCCGGGGAAGGTGCTGGGGGAAGGTGCACCACCCCCCCCCCCCGCCGCGCCCCTGCTTAGCTGCTGTGCTGGGGGCAAAAGCGGGCGGGAGAACCCTGCCTCTGGGCTCTAGCATCACTGTAGACAGCGGCGGGAAAACCGTGAAAAGCCCCGGGAGGGAGAGGTCCGGGTGCTGCCAGATTGCAGGTTGGGGCTGTCAGCCTCTGTCAGTCCCTGTCAGCCCCTGGACAGCTTTGCTCTGCACAGTGCTGCAGGCAGCTGATGGCCTGTATGCCTTTGGCATGTGGATTGAACATCCTAGTGTTCATCGCTGCCTTGTCGCTCACAGGTGTAGTGCTGCATATTAGGGTTTGTAGACCCATATGGCACATCTTCGTATCCTAGAAGTTCATTGCAGTTGTGTCACTTAGCCGGTAGACTCTGTTTTGGCTTTGGGTACTCTACAACTTTGTTTAAAACTATTTTGCCTTGCCTATATTGGAGTTGGAAATACTATGGAGGTGTTTGCAATGATGAAAGTTTTCTACTATTAGGCAAAACCTTTGCTCAGCCTTTGGCAGGTGTTAGTCAATAGCTGCTCTTCAGCTGCAGCTCTTGGACTTTTAGGTACATCTCTTACTTGCTGGTATTTTAGTGTTTGCTGTGTCTGGCATCAGCAGCTTGCTGAGTCCCAGAAATTCTGCTTCTGTGTTTGTTAGGAATCGCGCTTCATTGGCCTAACTTTCAAGTCGATGAAGTTATGCAGATGACACTGTTCTGAGGCATTTTGATCTTATGATGTTAAAAAGAGTTACTATAGTGATTGTCTGAAATATTTTTTAAGGGAAACTGCATATGTCACACACAAAAAATTAAAGGCCACTTCAAGAAAGTGAAGATAGAAGAAAAAGACCAAATTTATATACGGGATAGAATCAGTTTCAAAATTCAGAATTTTTTATGCTGAAATTTAGGGTGGAAATAGTGAAAGTAACAAATTGCATCCCATTAAGAAATAGAACAGTGTTCAGGAATGAGCTGTTGTGTCTATGATACTAATGTTTTGCAGCTTTTTTTTTTCTTCCTATTTAGACAGCTGCATGTTAGRGTAAGGTGGTGCAGAACTGGACAGTAGCAAATTGGATTCCTAATCCACGTTTGACCTTTTTTTTTTTTTTTCAATTATGGTTATAGGTTTAGGTGAAGCTTATTCTAAGAAAACTAAATTCAGTGGAAAATTAGATGTGAGGAAAAATGTGATTTTGCCTTTAAAGGCAAACTTAAAGACACTGTAAAGCAAATTTAAAAAATACATGAAATATGCCTAGTTAGCCTGGTAGATATGTGAACACTAGCAATGATCCTAATATTCATTTGCTGATTAAACCACTAGTTGCTTACAAATGCAGTTTATTTAGAAGCAATAATGTGGTTTAAAAACTCAAACTTTTCCCTTTCTACTTACATGTTCCAGTTGGTTTCTAGGAACTGAGTTTTAACAGGTGCTTAAAAAAGGGAAAATATTAGTCTTGGAATTGTACTTTTGAATACGTTATCACCAAGCTTTGGAATTACAGCTGACAGTCATAGAGCTGAAAGCTGTAGTCTGTCCTTGCTCATTTACTGATTAAAGAAATTGTGGAAGACTTCAAAGTCTTTTTGCCTTACTTTTGGATTTTTTTCAACCCATATCCTTCTTTATAACTAAAAAGGAAAACTAGTAAGAGTCTTTCTGTTATTCATTCCCTTTCTAAAACTAATAGCACTTTGGCTGATAGCTGAGATTCTGTACTCTCAAGTCTGTTGCTATAAATAACTGAAGAGAGAACCTCATGAGGGACATCTTCTTGTCAGCGCCATCTTATTGACTGGCTTTTTCACTGCCTCTGCATTATGCCTGCCCTTTGCTGAAAAAAGTGAAGAAGAATCTAGCCTGGTCCACAGTTCTGAGATGCTTCACATAGGTGCCATTATGTTATATATGCTGTGGTAGGTGATTTTTGCTGTGTTGTTGAGAATGTTGCCTGTTTAATATCCTGGTTTTGGTGAGAAGGGTGGAGAACTGAAGAAGACTCTCTTCAGACACCTTCTTTTCGAAGAAGTTCTATTTCAACTTTAAAAGGAAATAAAGTTTCTTAACATTATAGCCAAGGCTCTAGCTGTTAAGGGGATGCTACATGCCATCACACTATGTACCAACCTCTTTTTTTTTTTTTTTTTTGTCACTTCCTCTCACTCATCTTTACCTTGTTTGTAGCATCTCTCCAGCAATGCCTGTTGAACCAGGAAAGAGAGAAGCTGTCATGAACTGAACTATTCATCTTCTGCTGTTCTTGCTGTGCCCTGAAGGGCCTGCTAAGTAGAATTTTCCGTATTGCTTTGAAGGAAAGCCTTAATTAGTGTCTTCTCATTCTCTCTTGTCCCTTCCCCCAGCCAGCTGGATGGTCATTCTTGTGCTGCTCCAGTACAGAGCATTTCCCTTGCAGCTGGAAAAACGCCGTGTCATTGGCATTAACACAGACACAATTCTTCTCAACAGGGGTCTCCCACACAAGAATTTTTATAATTCTAAGACATAGGGACAAGTGTATTCTTTTGTACAGTAGCCTAACTGATTCATCTGAAACACTAGTGATTAGATGTAATGAATAGATTAAAATTGTCAACACATGAATTTTTTACATTCTAACTTTTGCTCTTCCTAAATTGATGTAAAATTGAAGAAAACAATGATGTCACTCCTTTGTGACCTGCATTAAAAGAGCAAAGGCTGCAAGTGAAATACAAAGGAGAAAGTCCTCATGGCATATTCTGCACTTTTGAGCTCTTCAAGTTCATATTTTCTTTGCATCTAATAAAAGGAAGCATGTTTTACCAATTTAACTTTATTAAAGGCCAGTTATGTTTTTAGCAGCATGTTATAAACCATGCATGCTGAGGCAGTCCTTATTTAGAAAACAGCCTTTCTAGATACACAAGAAGGAATCAGAAGGTGGGAGACGATAGTTGATATATTTAAATGCTGTTTGTCACTCCTAGGAAATGTGATGAGTGATTCTGTCCTCAGTTTTATTAGTTGAATGTGCTGTTAAACCAGGCTTTTAAAATGCACATTTTAAAGGGCCATTATCTAGATCACATTTGAAATAAAAATGTGCTACTGTGATGGATGGTGTTTGAATAATAGGGAAACAGTGATGTTAAAGTGAATTCATCAATGCACATCTATCAAAGCGATCATCGTCAGTATTTGTTTTCAGTCGGGCAAATAATCTTGCCAGGTATGTTTCTTGGCCAGAAATGGAACGGTGTGCTGAAGTTCACCTGGTAACAGGAAAAAAGAAACTTCCAAAGTATGAAACTTTCAATGCTGGAGAAAGATTTCTCTCTCCATGCATTTATTATTTCACGCCAGTAATATTAGAATTTTTTATTTGAGATAATATGTCCTAGTTTGAAAGCCACATGTAAATAAAATTTAGGTGAAACTATAGTTTAAGCTTAACTTGGAAGCTATGTAAAGCTTTAATTTAATTTCCTCATTTCTAACCAAGCTTGGCAATAACCTTGTGGAGCTCTCCTTGACCGAACCCTTGCTGATTTCTGTTCTCTCTGAGTGAGGTGGGGAGAGAAGTGTATGCTCAGATTCTACAGCTGTCTATGAAAATGAACTCCCTCTTTAAATTAGATTTGATATAACATTTTGCATGATTATATACTCCTTAGCTGTATGTTGACTGAGCATAAAGGTTACCTGTCTGTGCGTCTTTATTCTCTCTTTAATTTGTTATATTCCAAATTAATGAAAATCCTGCAGAAGCCTCTTGACTGTGGTGTTTTATAAGCGCGTAGAACTAAAAGTGTCTCTTGTCTGGGTAGGTGAATGAATCTTACCCAAACTTAAGTGTCTATATTTAGTCTAGGTATCTAGGCTCCCTTTACAAACCATGGAGCTGCAGTCAATTGTGCTTAGAGTACAATACAATTGGCAAAAAGCAGGTATTTACTCTAAAATGAGATACATTGCAATTGACTACAGCTTTCTTCAAACARACCCTAGCAATTTTCCAGTTATATGATATGGTGCTCGTGCTACCAGATAATTCTTGTGTTAAGTGACAAAGCTCTATGAAAAGCCAGTTTTTTCCTTTATTTCAATTGGAAGGCAGTTCCATAACTTCACCAATTTAATGATTAGGAACCTTTTTTTAATTTCTCATGTACATTTGTTGTAGCTAACTGATACATCTCTTTCTGCAGCAGCAACATTATCCTTTAGCTTAAATAGCTCTATATATAGAGATAAGAATTCTATTTCCTCCTCATCTGTTTTGCTACACTAATTTTTCCACTTTTTCAACTTGTGCTCTCTCTTGTCTCATTTCCCTAAGTGTTCAATAGAAGAGTACACTGCTCTGCAGGAAATTTTTAGGACTATTGATGACTTTTAAAATTTTTAAGATTATTGGCATTATTATCTTGTTTTTCTTAGTAATTTTAATGACCTCCTTAGAGCAATACCTGGATCTTTATGTGCCTGTAGAGCAGAATTTGCAAATAACTGGACTAGACTACATAATCCAAGCTGTTCTAATGTTCTCATGTAAATTCTCTGTTCCCTTGGTCAAACCAGTAAATGTCAATTCCACCTGTTAAAATTTGAATTTTTCTTGGGTATGGATGACCAAAGTTGAACATAATATTGAAGAAAAAGTCGCACCATCCTGAAACATCACTTACTTTTTCCCTTGGCCATATCATACTGGTGATTCATAACATCCTGTGATTTTATTTGTGTATCTGGATTGTCATCCACTTCAGTTATTTCCAACTGATGAGTCCCCCACTTACAGGAAAAGTCTTTTTTATTAATAGCAGTTCTCAATGCCTTGCATCTGGTCCTATTAAATTTTGTTCTCTTTCTACTATTCCAGCTATTAGATGATATTCTAATCCTTCTCTCTGTCAGTGATGCATCCTAGCTTCTTGCCGTCAGCAAATTTCCCTTGCACATGTTTCTTTTTTTATCTCAAAGTCACTGGTAAAATGCTAAACAAGATAACTTAATCAAGACACTTGTAATTTAGAAATCAGATTTACTGAAACATTTGGATCAAACGACTGCAGAACTGTGGTCATGGGAGAATAGTCTTTGTCAAGGGAAAATACTAGGTGTAGAATAGATTGTGGAATAGATTGGATTTTCAGTTTACCTTCATGATTTACAGAACATTTAATGCTTCTTTAATTCCGTGTCTGAAGAACAACTCTCTCCTCTCTCTCCTAGGGAGGAAATATTTCTTTCTAAGAGTTCCTGCTCAAAAGTTAAAAGCCAAAGTATTAATCAAACTGCTTCAATGGTCAGGAATCAACTGTTCAGAACAGAGAGAAAGTTAGGATTCAGCCTTGACCTAAGAAATCAAGTGTTAACTTTCAGTGTTAACATGCTAAGGTGTATATGGTATAACCATGTGCTCATTTATTTGTTAGCATATACAGTTAATCTGGCATTGTGGGTGAATTGGCTCTGACTGCTGAATGTTGCAGTCACATGTTTCCTGAAAAGCTGATTTCTTAAATATTACCATGTTCAATAATTGCATGATTTTACAGCGTATCCTACACATCTGAGAACTTCAAGCTCTCACTCTATCAGAGTGATTGATACATTTAACATCTTTGTTAGTACTCTGGTCTTTACATCTGCTGGTGCTTCAAGGTAGTTTTATCTGGACCTGAGATATTTGAAAGTTTTACAGACTGAGTGATTTTTGTCTGTTTACTATATAGGCTTGTCATTGACTACATAGGCTTAGAAAAAATATTGACATTTCAGTTTATTTAGGATAGAATGATGTATACCTGGAAAGATCAGTATCATCTTAAACTAACATAAAGTTTATGCTGTTTTTATTTCTTTTATGGCTGCTCATACTTGCATACTACAAACCACAGTATTGTCCTAGCTTAATCGTTAAATAAGTTTAAGATAGAGGTTCATAGAAAGGAGAGTTTGATTCCAATAGGTATACTGCAGATACAGATTTTTGTGCTTTTTTGTTACGTTTTTTGTTCATGCATGTTTTGATTTCTTCTTACCCTTATGGAGTCTACCACAATTGGCAGTTAACTGGATGCTAAGAACAAAACTTTGAGGAAGATGGTGTTATTTGTGGCAACAGAAATTCATGTCAGCTGAGAGTTGTGCTGAGAAATGTATGTTGCTGTTTCCTCAAATAAAAACTGTATTGGCCAGATTTCAATATTTGTTTATGTAAAATCTTACAAATTACCTACTCCAGTAAACTTTCAGAAATTTGTATTAGTGATTAAGCCGCATCATAATTTCTTCATAGCTTCAATTGTAAGCAGATGGCTCAGAAAGCAAAACTTTCTGAAATTGTTTATGGGAGAGCCCCAGTTTTCTTCAGCACAAACTTTTCAGTATGATTATTTCAGAGGAGTGAATTTGTGCAACTGTGATGTTCCTAGCTACAGTTGACTGACTTACATAATTTTCCAGCATGAATAAAAAAGCAGTTCTGCTTTTTTCTCTTGTTGTCTTTCCCCTTTCAGATTCAGCTATGGGATACAGCAGGCCAGGAGCGCTTCAGAAAGAGTATGGTGCAGCATTATTACAGGAATGTACATGCCGTTGTGTTTGTGTATGATATGACAAACATTGCCAGCTTTCACAGTCTGCCATCGTGGATAGAAGAATGCAAACAGCACCTTCTTGCCAATGATATACCACGGATTCTTGTTGGAAATAAATGTGATCTGAGAAGTGCTATTCAGGTACCTACGGACTTGGCCCAGAAGTTTGCTGATACTCACAGTATGCCGCTGTTTGAAACCTCTGCCAAAAACCCGAATGACAATGACCATGTGGAGGCCATATTTATGACACTGGCTCACAAGCTTAAAAGTCACAAGCCATTAATGCTTAGTCAACCCCCAGATCGCGATGAAATACATGTAAAGCCTGAACCAAAACCTGCCATGACCTGCTGGTGTTAAATCGTGCTATTTATTCAGCTATCACCTTGTCTGTTTACATATGCTTCAAAGTTGTGATCTTGGCAAAGTTCCAGGTTTTGGTAGCAATTATAGCAAATCTCTTTGGCACTTTAATGTGTTTTTTCTGGTGTAGATGTGCCCATCTCATTTTCTTGCACTTTGTAATGTACTTTTTGAATTACTGATTTTTCACTATAGATATACAGGAAAGTAAACTTTCAAGTGAAGTTTTGACAAAGCAATTCTACTTGAGCTCTTGCTGCTTGAGATCATTTTTGTCACTTGTGGTAAGGTTATAAATAGTAAGCCTGTTTACTAATGTTTTCGGTTGGTACTTCATTGGAATAATGTTGGAGGAAAAGTATTCTGAAACAGACAGGTAACTTGTTTTTTGAGTCACTGATTAGGGTGATTTTTGATGTCTGAAGAAATATTTGATGAGTGCTAGCAAATTTCTAAGCAAGTACCTTTTTCTTAAAACAACAACAACAACAGGGCTGTCAGATAAAGATTAGGCTGTCAGTATAAGCGCATACTGCAGGCTTTAATGCCCTGTCTTCCACTGTAAACTTTGTCTGTTTCTTCATGGTAATGATAAGAGAGTTGAAAAACTTGTCCCTACCTCTGGATAACTATTTGATACTTACAACTTCATTAATTCTTCACAATTAGCATGTAAGACTAAACTATGCATTCCTTCTTATGGAAATTATTGTAGCATAGGATTTGGGAAAATTTGGGATTATAACTATCCACAGTTTTTCTGACCTAACTAAAACTTCCATGTTCAATGAGGTCTTAGTTGTAAAGATGCTGTATTTGAGCTAAGCATCTGAGCATAAGTTAAAAATACTTGAATGAATTAAAATTTGAGTGAAGTTGGCAAAAGCATTCTGGTTTTCAAAGGTAAGGCTTTCAGAGGATGTTAGTCATGATGAATGTTTTCAAATATCTTGAAAAACACAGCTTTTTACAAATCAATTTGATTACGTTTTAGGGATGGGAATGCTTAGGAGAAAATGTTACTTCTGATGCCCTTTGTGACATACAAAGTTGTGCCTTAGTCATGGAAAATGTGAAGGCCACCGTATATTAATATGGTCTGTATTGTTCTGTGCCAGAACAACTGATTTGAAGGCTTCTGTTCCGTGCAAAGGAGCTTGACTACAGACTTCCGTAATTGAAGGTCAGTTTGCTTGCATAATAGTAAAACAGTACCTTCTACTTAAAGAATAGGGAATATGGGAATTCTTTAAAACACTTCTGAATATAAAATCAAGTCAATTCTGAAATATGGAGAAAATCTGCACAGCCAGATCATCTGTTAAAGATTTTGGGCTAAAACCTGCTTCTATGATATTATGGATTTAAGTTGGGCATCCTGGCATTACTAATACGAGTTTTTTTGTTTGGCTTTGTTTTCTGTTTTTAATCAGAAGAGAGAAACTGCTTTTTTAGAACCATCTTCCTCTGGATTCTCTTAATTGTAACTATTTTACTTCAGTTCTGTTGTTTGAAGGTCAACTTCTGTAATGAAAATGATGCTAGGTTGCACAAGATTATATAAAACAAAAGGAAGTGTAAGCCATAGAATTTAATCTATGGCTTCATTCATATGCCATGATGAAACAATGTTTTGTGACTTAATCTTCAAAGGAATTGAAATAAAAATGAGGATTTTTGATTTATAATGTGTAGTGTGTGATGCTGACTGGAAGATAAATGTAAGGGCACATATAGAAGCTGCCATCCTAGTGATTACATTAGAAATAATTAAATTATTGAAACAAGATAACTACTATTATTTAAACTATTAAAATTAGTACAACATAATTGTATTGCAAGTTATATTGATAAAAGGAAAAATGCATTGACTTTTCTCTAGATTTAGAAAGTGTTCAGTTTGGCCTAATATAATTAGGATATTTAAAAATTTCTGAACAAAAAATGCTAAACATTTTTTCTGTATAAAGCTGCTATAACTGCAACAGTAATTTTGTTTATGCAACATTGTAAAAGGGAACTTTTTCATCCACTCTGAACATTAAATGACTAAAATTTGGTTTACAGTCCTTTCACGAACAATCAGCTCTTTAACACTAGTGTCCTTAATGATTTTTTTTTCTTTTAGAAAAGAATTGATCTTCAATTTATTTGTATAGTATTACAAATAAATATGGTTTACAGTCCTCTTGGACAATTTATTTTTCACTCGTGTCCTTAATCCTTTTTTTCAAAAGGATCCATCTTAAGTATTTGTATAGTATTAAATATTTCAGCAAACTTTCTAATCCTTTTTTTATTATTTTTTAAAATAAGAAAACAGAATGAAGAATTCCAAAGTCAGTCAGTCAGGTTGGGGGTTAAGGTAAGGAAATTATGTAGACACGATATTAATGTTAAATTTGACATCAAACATCTGTAAATCTATTAAGTTTTATTTGAATTATTCACAACCTGTAAATAAGGGCCCTTGTGTCATTAAAATTGTTTGGAAATGTAATCTTGTCTTCAACACAAAGCATGTTTTGATGGTTCTCCCATAACCATAACGTGGTCATTAATCCAGAATCTGATATGCTTCCTGGCTCTCAGTAGTAATGTTCTACCCACAAAATTGATGTCAAAAGTACTGAATACTTTGTATATGTATTTTCACCTTACCAAATTGTAAAGTTGGGCTATTTTGTATGTGGGGTTGGGGGGGGTGGGGGAAGGATACAATCCCAGAAACCTAATAAACTGGCTTTGCCACAAATTACTGTCACTTGTTTTCAATATTATACTAGAAATTATGACATCATTTCTTGGTAAAATCCATAATAAATTACAGTAAACAAGGAAGAAAAAAACAGCCTGTAGTTTTTGTTTGCCTAGGCAGCAGTTTTGTGAAAGACTCTCACAATCCTTGGATTACTCTCAGTGCTTTTTTGCAATGTATCATCTTAGTTATTTTGGAGCATCTGAAACACTCACCTGATGTTTCAGAGCATATTTCAGAGAAGTCTTCTCCATTACTCTTCTCCTAGTCTTGCCCCATGTCCAGAAAAGCTCTTAACTTCACATACACCTGTGAAATCTTAGTCATCTCAAAAGATAGTCTTACAGTTTGCATACACCCCACCCCAGCAACAAATTGGTTCCGGCTTATGTTAAGCTGTTTTTCTGGTAAATGTCATAGCCTTTTCTCTTGAAAGGAATGCTGAAATTGTTTGTGTTGTCATATACTATTTCACGAGTGTACTATTATGTTCTTCTAATTCCACACGTAATAGTGTATTTAAAAAAAAAAAAAGGCTAAACATTTTTCAGAGATGTTTTGCATTTTTAAAGATGATTTGCAGTCATCACTGGTTACACAGACTTCTAATTCTACTGAATGATTAAAAATAAATGTATTTAGTGAATGCATATGCCTTATGTTTTTGGACTCTGGGATGACGAATGAAGGCCTTCATAGACTACCAACAGTGTGGTGCAGTTGTCAGTCCCTCTCTTAGCCTTATTTGCAAGGCCAGTGTGAATCTATTTTATTAAATTACTTAGGAAGGAAGCTGCTTCCTGCTTAGGAAGGCAAGAAGCTGACATACAAACTCAAAATGTATATTAGTATACATGCATATACTTATTCTGTCTGTGTTAGGGTTTTCCCATCATCTTCAACTTCTGCATGGTGCTATAGCTAAGAAATATCAAGATAAGTGTGCAGGGTTTTTTTAACAAACAGGGTTTTTTTTTAAACAAACAAACAAAAACTATGTCAACAAAGGGTCTGAAGTAGGCTGTCATCAAAGAATTTTAAAGTTATGTAGCTCCACCCTTGTCATTTTTCCAGCTTTATAAACCAATAGTTTAAAAAGACAACTTTCCACACTTGGTGAGAAAAGATGAGGAGCCCCCATGAAACTAACATCCTTCACGTTAACCTTGTTTCATCTCCAAATATTGGCTTCATGCTCTAAGAATTAGTTATTTAGCTCTGATTTTGATCAAAGGGAGTAATTTAGGCGTCCATACAAGAATTAGCATGTGGGCAGCCTTGCCTCCTAATCACACTTGGACTGTGACTTAAAGAGGTTTTACCATACAGAATCGGCAAGCTTGTACATCAGAAGAAACATTAGTAACTGTTTTCCCTCACATGTAAAGACAAAACTAGTAAGTATAACACTTCTCTATGGTTTTCATTAGCCTTGAACCAAAAGTTTCTGTTACTCACTGGTTTTGTGTTTGTCTCCCATAACAGGTGATCATGCATTTGGCTGGCAGCTACCACATTTGGAAGCTGGTCATAGACTGTTGTTACCTGTTTCATCCATTACTGTATGAATTAGTGGTGACAATTGTCACTTTTTAATAGTAACCTTGCACTCAAATGTTCACTGACTGGTCATTTATTTACTTGCTGCTTTTACAGCTTCATTGGAAGTCATGTTCCTTGCCCACTTTTGGTGAATATTTTCAGTTCCATTGGTGTACATACCTCTAACAGTCTTTTTCATCAGAGTCCTGCTTTCAAAGCCAGTGACCTATTTTTCATAGGATCTTGACTCCCATATAAAAAGTGGAGCCATATGTCATTTTGAAGTAATGTTATTTTTAAAATGGCAGTGTGATTGTATATGAAAATCAGATGATGTGCATCTGAAGTCAACAAAAATCAGACATAATCTTAAACTGTATCTTGTGGATAGCATTAGCAACTAGCATTTTTACAGGAAAAACTAAACTGCTAGGTCTGTTTCTTAGATGCACTGAAGTCTGTTATAAAGAGACCTGTAAGGAAAAACAAGTCTCAAAGTCTTATTTCTTCATAATGCACTTCACAAAAAATGCTGTTTTGGGGTAATTGGTTTGGGTTTGAGTTTTTTGGGTGGTGGAAGGGGGTCTGTTCACCCTGCAAGTCGTGATGAGGACTCATACAGCTGGAAGGAAGCATCAGTGAGGCCCGTGACACAACATTGCTAGGGAAGGTAATTGCTGCTGCTTTCCAGGGATCACTTGGGCTTGGCTGAGCCATACACACCCGCCCAGCTGCAAAATCGAAAAGGCTGACAGCGTATTGAAGAACATGCTTAAAAACAGCTCCTTGTGGTTTAGGAAGATGTTTCCAGAACCCAAAGAAAGGCTGCCAGTGCAGCAGGGATGGTGATTGAAGCGCATAATCCTGCTCAATGCTACTGTTATTTAAATGTATTGTTTTTTTGCCTTTGTTGAATCACCACTGGTTAATGAGAATTTTGAATGATGATAGAAAACTTATCTATCTAATAATGTAAAAGGAAGTTTCCCAGCAATATCGATGACCATTTAAAAGACTCATAACCCTCTGCCCTTCCACTCTCCTGCTCTTCTCACCCCTGAAACACAGCACAAAATTGATGTAACCTGACTGAGGCTGAGGGACTCCTGGAGGGCAGGTGCACTGTGGTCTGGAGGAGATGTTGTGAAGATCGTGACCAGCTGAGGGATGTGGTTCTACTAGGAGCTTGGCAGCAAGGGTGGCAAATACAGGCTTCAAGTAAGTAGTCTCAGTAATACATGTGCTCTTTGAATGCCTCTTAATACCAGTATGGGCAGTCCAGGCTTGGACTGTTTGAAAAGAGGTGATCTCCCGCCAGTCACGAGTAAAAAGGCTCCATGGTGCCTCCAGCAATGGCAGCCACGGCAGCCCAACCTGCCGACAGCAGAAAGGGCCCTCAGCACTCAGGCAAATAAAACTTCCCTATCACCCTCAGCCCCCTTTTTTTGTTCATTTGGTTAGATATGGGTAGCGGAACTTGCACCTGACTTTACAATCAACTGTATGAGACCTTGTGTTACCATCATCAAACATTCAAAAGAATTGGCCTGCTCTCTTTTCCTAAATTAATTATAGTAAAATTTTCTTTGACATACATGTTTGGTTTTTTTTTAAAGAACTATGTTTTAGCTTTGTGTTTACTTGTCCGTTTTGAAATATGTAGGGTGCACTTGGGTCTCATGTTCTGTTTTTCCATGAAGTGGTGGTGGAGTCTGGAAACAGACTTTGCTTACAAATTAAAAAAAAAAAAAAAAGGAAAAAAAAATCAAAATCTCAGGTAGTGACTTGATTCTAACAGGAGGAACAACTATATCTGACACCACTGAAGAGCTCAAGTGGTCTCTCTTCTATCTGCCCATCATGATCCATCTTCCTGCACAGCCTGTTCACTTCAGGTCTTTGTCCAAAACAAGTAACTCTTTATAGCACTGCGAATAGCTGACAGTGCCATCTAAAAGCATTAGGTCTGTTTCTGTGTTTGAGTGTAAAAGCAGTACATTAGCTGTCAATGCTCCATTTTGGAAGATTAGGGGATGTATATTTTTTTCTATGCAATACTAATATTTTCAGTTGGAAGTATATGGACTGCCAGGTTAAAAAAAGGATAAGTATTGTCTTTGTAACAGTTAAGAGGTTCTCTTAATAGATTTTCTATGTTTCAGACAACTCCAAAACCCTGGAGGAAAAAGTGGAGGAATGTTGCATACGTATACCTATAAATATGCAAAATGTGATTAGAAAACCAGGATAATGTGGTGCCCACAGATCCTGTGTGATTACATCCTTTTTTTTTTTTTTTAAGCACACAGGTGCTTACACACACACACACACACACACACACACACACACACACACACACACACACACACACACACACACACACACCCCTACCTACTTACTTAAAAAAATAGAAGGGAAGAGAGAACTAGTGTGAATGTGGGTGTACAAAAAAACCCAAAGGTCATAAGACAGTGATCTTAGCTCAGTACTTCCTTGGGTTTTTTTTTACTGTTTGCATATCCCCTTTGAGAAGGTCACAGCCTGAAAAAGGCCCTGCTGCGAGGCAATAAACTAAACTCCATCTTAATGAATATTTTTATTATTTACTTATAAAGAAATTGTACTGCGCATCTAAATCATTCATAGTAAAGCAGAGGCCATGGTTGAAGCACATTTTTAGCTCTTGCGGGCAAGTAGCCTATTTGGGTCAAGTCTGTCATTTTTAGTGCAGGCCTGTGGAGCTGGAGATGCTTTTAGTCACCTGTTTTCCCCCCTTCCTCATCCTGTTTTTACTGTATAACATTGCAGTGCTGCTAATGTACAGCCTGCAAATGCTTTTTAACTGCCATACTCAGTCTTCAGCAAGGGAGGGGGAAAAAAAAAAACCCAAAACCTAGGGCTACAGGTAACAAACACAAACAAAAATACGTGTTCCTTTCGGCACCACAGTTAAACTGAAAGTCCTTGCCATGGATGTTGGGACTTGGAAAGGTCTATGTGGGGTTAAGAAAAAAACTATCCTTATTAATGGAGGAGAAATTTATTGTGCGTGACTAAATGGGGGTTGGGAGAGGTCTCCAGGCTACAAATAGTCGGAGGTGGAGAAAGGGTGTGCTGTGCTCACCCTGCGCAAAGGCGGCGGGCATCCGGTGCTGCCCCGCACGTGGCGCCTGCCTCCCGGGCAGGTGGGCTCCTGCTCCAGGGCTGTTGCTCAAAGGCGGAGGGTTAGGCTGACTTTCTTAGCTGCTCTCATGTGAAAGCCTGGTCACCCCACACAGGTAAATGCAAACTACTCAGGAACACGTAAGGCATTGCTGTTGTCTTTTTTTTTTTTCTTCTTCTTTCTTTTTTTTTCTGTTGGCCTCAATCCCTGGTTGCTTTGTTTATTCCAGGAAGGGCACACAATGAAAAAAAGGTTAAACTTACTCTGAAATATATGCAACAGCTTTGCCATTTACTTCAAGCTATTTTTAACCCACTCATAAATTGGAGGCAGTGAAGGGCTGCTGGCTTTATCAACTGAAGATTCAGCTGCAGAGAGAAAAGAAAAAACATTTGCTAACTGAGGTGTGAGTGTTCAGTTCCTGTATATGATTATTCATCCTCATCATTACCATGAAGTACTAACTTCAATACCACGTGAGTATTTCAGTCACTGTGAAGCTGCTGTCCACAAGCACAGTGTTGGCAATCGTCGTTGGTGCCTAAATCTTGCAATAGTTGTGCTTTTCTTAAATGGCAGCAGCATCTGAAGCTAAGTAATGTGATTCAAAAATTTCAGATTTCATTAAATATGTGTGTGTATATATATATGTGTGTGTGTGTATGTACGCATATGAAAAATGAAGCCAAGAAACTGTATGTGCATGCACATATATTTTCTTGGCATCATAAAGGTGTGTGTGTAGTCTCCTGGCCCGGTGGTGCAGGGCGGCTGGCACAGCAGGGGCGCGAGGCAGCTGCAGGGGCCGTGGGAGCCCCTGGCCCTCAACGAGCAGCACCTGGGAGGTGGCCGCAGCTGCTGCTCCTGGAGGGCGTTTGAGAGGAGCTTTGCAGATGGTTCATGAGGGTTAGTTGCTAGAAGAATCATTTTTTCTTTTCTCTGTTTTTTTAGCGGGGAGTGTTTAAGGGCCAGCCTTGTGGTGGCGAGGGGAAGGTGTCAGTGAGAGGAAGGGCCGCGTGGCCTGGGAGCTCGCCCTGCGGCAGCCGGGTTTCCACGTGGGGCTGCCTGGGCCCAGGGTGGGGAGCTGTGGCCGCCCCCAGAAACGGCTCCTAAGCCCCGGGCTCGCAGCCTGCCGTGCGTGGCCCAGCTCAGGCCCATCCGGTGGGGAGCAGGAAGGCGAAGGGCTCACGTTCCTGAATCAAGGCTATGCTGTCTGCGTCTCCTTGGCAAAGGGAGCTGCGACACATGTGGCTAGGGCAAGGGCTTGGCAAGTGAGACTACCTCGCGTAATCCTCAGTCAGCATCCGAATTGTTTTGTGGTGCAGGGGAGAGGGAACTTACCAGTATTTGCATATACTGGTTGAATATAAACGCTACATATATAGGAACTAATATTGAATAAAATCAGTGTGACATGTATCTTTAAAAATTTGCAGTGTCCAGAAATCAGAAGATGAAAGATGAAAAAGAAACTTAAGTCTTTTTTTTTTAATATTAAAGCAACAAGTACAGTCAATTAAAGTAAATCTGCATGTTTCTGATAGTACCTAAGCTGTAACTACAAAAGAAGAATTGTTGCAACAGCTTATAAAAGTACTAAGCAAAGCACAAGTGAAACTACATGGTTTATTGGTTTATGGTGGTGTTTCAATTAGATTGACCTGAAGAGGTGCAGGGCAATGCAATTGATTTCTTTACAGAAAACCTGCTGAGGAAGAGTAGGAAATGTCATTTGCTTTGATAGGCTTTCCCTCCTCAAATAAAAGTTAAGCCTAAGTACTAACCCCCACATTTATGTGCTGATAGCCTTGGAGAAGAAATCACTACAGTAATTTATGCAATGTGTCCAAAAAGTGTATGCTGTACTTTGCATATGTTAGTTGGATTTTCTGTTGACTGTACAGAAGAAAATAGAACCTTCCTCCTTACAAGTGCAGGCCGCTACCTCTTTCAGTTTTCAGAACACACCTTTATTTTGATTAGTGCCACTGCTGTGCTTTCCCAACTCTTTTAAGGCTCCCTTCTGTAGTCTTTTTCACCTAACAGCTATCATTAATTTTGCATGTATTACAGGTTACTGGAGAAATGAACAATCAGCCAAGGAGGTTCATGCAGGAAACTGCCATAACAGAGCCACTGAGACCGAGGAAAGGCTTTGGTGAGAAACTCTTGATTTATTAAGCAGCCAGATAATTCTTCTGCTGTAAACTAGAACCTTTGTGTGGTAAATAGCTTATACATTTTCTCTAATGAGCAGGAACTATGCATTACTGGAGTCACTTCCCACATCAAATATCATAGGCCACTTCATCTACTTGTACTGAATTTTGCCTTAAAAATATAAAAGTGCTTCATGCTAGAGCTGACAGGTATATGGGTCTCACAGAGCTGTGATTCCTCCCCCCAGTTTCTCGCTGCCCTTTTGCTAGCAAAGGGGACCAGGTTTGTGTCCAGCAAAGCTGACGTCCTTCCCCAGCCCCAGCCCCAGCAGCTGTCGCCCCAAGCGCTGCAGCAAGAGGAAGCAGAGCACCAGTGACACAGCTGGAGCTCGCAAACCCACCTGAGGCGCGAGGCACTGCGAGGCTGAACCTGTGCGTTGCGAGCAAACAATGTCCAGGGTATGCCAGAGCAGCAGGAAACCCTATTACTAAATGAGGTCGGGGAGCAAAGTAAATCATTGCTATTGTAGGAGAGTGCTGGAGAGTGCCCTTACACACAGGAGAGTGTGTAAGCACTGGGTTACGAGATTGGAAGTGAATTTGCAATTAAAAAAAAAATCATGTTGTTTGTCAAAAAAAMCAAACAAAAACACAACACCTCCCAAAACTTGTCTCTTAGCCTCAGTGTTACAAAGAACCTTCCCCCCACCCCGCCCCCGGCCAGCACTCTCCAGGCATTACTGCAGAGGAAATGGCTTGAGCAAATACTTTGCCCTTAGTTGAATGTTAACTCACAGAAACAGCTTCCCTGATTAGCCTTCTGATTATACCTCTTTATCATTAACTGTTGTGTGCCTTGACTATGGAGCACTAATGGGGGGTCTGGCGTCCTTTGGTTTACAGCCCCGGGATTCTCTACACTTGCTGTCAGTGAATAAGGTAACATTTTGCTAAGATTACCCAAAATAAGAAAATATTTTTAAACTTAAATGTCTTATCTTTTTCTAATATAAACAAAACTAACATAAGACAAGCATGAAATGCTTGGTAACCACATAATTTTTATTTATAGGACCACATAACGAGGGTATATAACTCAGTACACAGGCGAGATGCTGATGCCCAGCTTACAGGCTGCTCAAGTTAGCCAGGCAGAGAAAAAGTATTATAATATGTCCTAGAAAAGAGCTAGATAATAAAATGTTTGGCCTCGAGGAGATGTGAGGCACATTTGCATGTGTCATTCCCCTTATAAATTCTGAGATACTTGCATTTCTTAGTGGTGGAAACATACAGTGCTTGTGAATGAGGTGCAGCACCTGTGTGCGCAGGGTTTTTTGGTGCAGAACGAGCTGTGAACCCAGGTGCTTTTCCCCCGCCTCCACCTGGGCTTTGCTTACATTACTCAGCAAGCATGGTGTTAAGGTGTATCAGCTGTTACAATTGCCTTTTGATAGGCACCTGCAATGTATCAATCCCTGACTTCCCTCCCCCTCCCAGCAAAACGGGCCTTTGCCCAGGACAAAAGGGAAATGTTTCAGTGCAACTCCAGCTTTCCATGGCGGGAAGGAACAAGGAAGTTGTCTGGGTTTCTAGGATCTTATCAGCAAAAAAAAAGAAGGTCTGTGGGGACCAAGTGAAGAGGGCTTTGCTACTGGGTGTTACTGGAGATGTTATGGCTGTATGTGCTTGTAATAAATAAAATCCATCTGATTTCCATCAGAGAAAGCGAGGGTTGAGGCAAGATGTGAAATGTCTCTGGAGATGTTGCTGGGCTCTGAGAAAGAGCCATAAGTAGCATGCAGTACAGACTACTAAATATAGCACTGGCATGTGCAATCATGAATCTATTTTCTGCAATGCTAACCAATTAGAGGGAGTGACATTAAATTGGTATACAGGTTCCACCAATTTCAATATTGTAGCTGTTTCTTTTGGTAGAAACTCTCCTTTGGTAGAAAGAATTGTTGGATTTGTGACTATTTAAGTGATCTTAGGTGTCTTCATGCCAGTGTTGTGATAGCAATGTTGCAATTGCACCATTGGAAGGACTGCAAAGGCAGATTAGAAAAGAAATACGGATATAATCAAGGGCTTTACAGCTGCTGCTGAACAAATTACATACATTTTTACTTAGAAATAGCATAGTGCATACTTCTCTTTTACATGCTGGTATTTCAGTATATACCATTAAGTATGATTCATAGTCAATGGAGTATGTTTGACGCTGCCAGAGGTCTGCTGGGCTCATCAGGTAGCTAAGCGCCTCTGACTTATAATAGCCTCCAAGCTGGCTGAGAGGAACGAGCCGTGTCCTCGGCGCGTGCATGAGAGTCCTCCCAGCAGAATTTGACTTGCATCAGCTTTGTTTGTATCCGCTGTACAGGTCCGGTGCTGATTTCATAACCTCGTTAGTAACTCCTCATTTCAGGAGTTATCCCTCTGATGTGAGGAAAATATTTCTGCATTAGAGCCAGTTTACTTTACTATTGAAGTTTACTCTCTGCATGCTTGTAATAAAATCTAATTGCTTTGTTAAGGTATTTTGAGCACTGTTGAATTATGCTGGGTATGTATCATCTCATACTATAATGAATAGTTAGAGAATAATGCTTCTGTCTGGAAGTAATGTATTTTAGCAGCAAACTATTTCTATTAAGTTGCTCCTTCAAAGGAAAATTCTGTTTCAGAACAAAGAAGAATCAAAGCCAAACTGTTTTTATTTTTTTAGCAACCATAACCTCTCAGGGAGTCTTACTTTCTTTTAATTTCTAAGAACAGTTGTTTATGCTGATCATTGAAAAAAATTATTTCATCACCAGTTGCTTGGAGTTATGCCAGAAGCATCTGAGGATGGGGAAAGTAAAGTAGTCATGCTTCATGCTTTGATGCTTGCTGACAGGTACTATGCCAGAGAAAAAGGCAAAGCATCACTTTTTTGCTTTACAATGTTGTGAATAACTGCATTAAAGGCAAATAATGTAAAGAGTCAATCATCAAATGTAGTCAGGGTTAAGTTGAAAGTGGATTTAAATTGGCTAATTACCAATAGTTACCATTCACAGTGCTACAGTTTTTTGCTTTTTTAATTACATATTTTTCCTCCTTCTCATACAAATGCAAGTGGGAAAATGCTAAGTATATACAGATTGAAAACATCAGAGGAAATCCTTTTTATCTGTCAGTTCTGTAGATCCCTGGCTTTGGTGTAACAGTTGCATTGCAGGTAAACAAACAGCTATATTCTTACAAAGTTTAATTTTCTTTAAGCCTGCTAGAGCAAGTGGAAGCTGAGCTGCTGTTTCCTGTCCTGTTTTCTTCCCCAGAGCAGCTGTCATGTAGCTCAGGGTGCAGGGCACGGCACAGGGAGGTGCCGGCAGAGTTTCGAGGCAGCTCCTCCATCTCCGGCGCTCTCTGAAGAGAGCATTTCTTCTCCGAGTCAGTGTGGGTTTTTTTTTTTTTGGTACTAAGATCTATAAAATCCAACAGGCTGTAAGAAAAGCTATAAGCTGAATAGTTTTTATAAAGTCTAACATTGTTTTCTTTGGTTTGATCTCCAGGTTAGGTTCAGTGATTTAAAACGCTGACATATACTGAATGTATGAACATATGCTGAACGTCTGTAACTACCTGGACTGTGTTTTAGCTGGTGTAGGCAAACACATAGAGGCGTTTAGAGCCAAATCCAGAAAGAATTTGGCTATCTTGGTGCTGGGCCTAACTTCTGTTTGTCAGAGTAGGAACTACTGCCCTAAACCAGACTGCTTTCCTGACCGCTAAGGCGCCGGTGCAATTCCCCTTGTCGAAGCAGAGGGGTGTTATGCGGCCGGGGAAAGGCTGCGGAGAGGCCGGTGCGCAGGGCTGTTGTAGGTCGGTGCCTTGCATCTTCATCGCATAGTTTACGTTGCTCTGGTATTCAGAGCAGAGACGAGACTTTTGGCTGAGTGCCTTTCTTTATAATCCTATGCCACTAAGGGTTACGGTCAGTTATTGAGACACTTGCTAAGCACCTTATGTACAGAGGGGACCACGCTGGGGTGCAAGGGTCTATTAGCAGTTGTTCGATATGCAGCTTGGGGTGTTTGCTTGATATTACAGCAAAACATGATATATTGTACTTGAAGATGTTTACTCCTTAGAGTTTTACAAACAATTTAATAGAAACTAACTTTTCATCTCTGCACCTGACCAACCCCAAGAGGCCAGGGAGATTATAAAGAAGTTAGTTGGTCAGGATTTGTTAACCTGCATATACCAGGATATGTACTCACTTTAACTGAATATAGTAATGCTAATTCTGATGATTTAACTAGAGCAAGCTATGTTGGAACCAACAGCATTTTAAGTGTGTATGTGATAAACACTAACTCAGAGGAGTGACTGGCACTTTGCCTACGTAGAGGAATGCAGAGCCTCAATTTAGGTGTCTGGGCCTCTTTACTAGTGATATGAAAAAGCTGTTGGTGTCTAGAAAAAAGGATTGCAAGAACAATTTAATTTCTGTTCCTCTTGGAATGGCGAAGGCACCTTATACGCTGCAATAAGATAATTCTTATCTGAGCTCATTCCTGGAGTTACACACCTAATAGCAGGCATTACTTACTCTACTGGTTACAGCAGGTAATATCTTACCCAAGATGAGAACTTACCTTCCAAGTCCTGTTCAAGTTCATGTGCTGTATTAATCTATGTAGTGGGATAAGTAATCTACCACTCAGAGTTCAAGGCCTGCAGGCACTTCTGAGCCTACCTGAAAGCGAACTGTAAGTGCGCATGGGATTTTTAAGCACAGCAGGAGTCAGTGGAAGTTGAGTGGGAGCTGTAGTTTGTCCACACAGAGGACCAGGGTGTAAAGCCCTTGGACTAAATCTGGTTTAGCAGATTTTTTTAAATCCCAATCTCCAAATTCCAAACAAAACTCCGAACTGAATTCAGAGTATCTAAGCTACCCTGTAAGGGGAGCTGCTGCAAATGAAGTTCTTACCATATTCTAACATTATACTTCATCACTAAAATTAGGTGTACCTAAACACTTACACACCACTGAATCCATATGTTGATAGAGGTATTTGAATGGCATTGGCAAGACTTCATGTCAGAAATGTTTCCTGCCCCCATCCCTGCCAAGAGCAACAGCTGAATAGTGAAGTGGATCCTTTGTGATAGATAATTCAACAGGGGAGGGGCAAAAATCAAGACAGTAGTTGAGGGGGAAGAGAATGTCCCACAACCCGTTTCTTTTAAAAAATAATTGCATTTAATATTTGAATGTGTAAGGCTAGCACTGCTAGACAAACTGCATGATGAATTCTACTGGAATAAAACATGAATGAAATACAAAAGGTGGAGAAAGTAAGCTCATGCTTCCCAGAGGCAATGAGATATTTTAACTCTGCAAGGTCTGAATAGTACAAAAATATTGGCAGATCTTTCCATTTGCACTGTGGTCTTTCCTGTGGTTTTTTGTGAGTGCTCTCTTTCTGTGCGAGTTTTATTAAAAGGCAAAGTGCATAACCATCTTTAAAGATGAAGAACTTCTTACATCTGTCTTGCCACACTTTTAGACAAGTAGCTTTAAAACGTTCATCGCTTTTTCAAGCCATTCTGATGTATGGTGGAGGTTTGGATATGTCTTCCTCTGTGTCCAAGTCTTGAACAGGAAACTGAACTGGGGAATTAAAAATGCTGTTCCCAGGACCTGTATGTGGAAGGAAAGGAAGAAAGCATTAAACCCAGGATAGAGTCTTGGACCAAATCCCAAGTTCCTTTTGGTTCGGAGTATTTTGGTTATCAGGATTTTGGCCTGTGAGGTAAAGCTTATCTGGGGTGTTCCTTCCTTGTCCCTGGTGAATATCTAAATACATGGATGGAAAGTGTTACTCACTTTGTACAGCGCACACCATTTCCACAGCCTGAATTTGGTCATCACTAGGTTGCAACCATTCCTATGAATGAAATAATGCCATCAAAAAACTCATTCTGTGGGTTTGTTCCAAAAGATATATCTGAACTCAGGTAACGAGCCTGTGCGATTCGCTCCTTTTAACAAATCTGAGTTTGAAAGTTTGAAGCAGCCTTATATTACACACTTTCAAATACTTGGTATTTTAGTCAAGAAAAGTCTTGGAAATGCTGTACCACAGTACAATCATTGATTTAAGGGGGAGAGTGGAAAGAGAAATGTTTAAGTAGGGGAGCAGGAATTCATAGGAAATGGCACCACACTATCTTAAGCACCAATGGTTTGGAAAATGAAGTTAACCTTTCGTAGGTCTCACACAACACTGTGAATAAGAGGGGAGGAAGTAAAAGGAAAATATAAAAACTATAAATGCCTTCTAACATCACCTTCACTTCTTAAAATTAGCCCTGGATGACTGGGGTAAAGTGCAGGTAAGGTTTATAGAAGAACATGTATCTTCTCCCCAGTTTCTTCCCCTCCCAACCACATCCAGTACAAATAATATAGTGCTCCTGAACTCCTCACTCACCATTCCAGTTACGCTATCATAGCACGAGCAGTGTGGAAGACTTCGGCATCCCAAGTAAGCAATAACTAGCACAACAAATGCACTGCAGACAGATGCAATTAACATTGCTATGTTGGCACCCTTGACAACTTTATTAAGTATGTACTTCTGCAAGCAAAAAAGCAAATGTTAAAGCCACATCCTGAAAAATAGGCTGAAGCTCACCATCAAAAATATTCTAAGTACTGTAAGAATGTTGCGATTACATGTTAGGGTATTGATTTAAAGTCAGTCTTACTTAAGGCTTTTCYTTCTATGCTCTGAAGAGCAAACCAAGTGTGAAAGTCAAATAAGAAAAAGAGCAAGCAGAAAGATAAGGTTTCTTATTAAATTTAAGACCCTATGCAGCAGCATGAGGTTTGGGAATAGTTGTACTCTGGTTGTACAACTCTGTAAATGAACTGTACACATTTAACAATGGGTATAAATCCATGGAATGACTGCTCCTCTTCACACCGAGTCTGAAAAACATCTTGCTGTATTACGCCTTGCCAGCCCGATATTTGAATTTGTCTTGCAATAAACTAATGAAAAGCATCATCTACCTCGAGTGAATTCACCCCCACAGGAAGTCAAAGCTTGTACCAGGTTTGAGGTACAACAGGGCCAACTCATTCCTTCTTTTCAGGTTTACTGTGTGGGATACTCTTGAAATAATATCTCTTTTTAATCAGCTGACCCTTTAATCAGTTTAACTTTATCTCTTGAGATGTATGCTGAAGTGGATTTAAGAGACTAGCAATTGCTGCATCAAACAAGGCCAGGGATACATCTGGTAACTACCCATTCTCATGACCAGTACCATGATTTTTTCTAGAACAAAACAATTTTTTGCAATCAATCAGCAATAGCAGTTAACCTGACTTTAGTGCGCTTGGGTGCATACCCAGTTCGCATGCTGCAGGACACTGTACATAAGCACGTCATTGCACGTAGGCCAGGCTGCAGGAGAAAGCAGGTCTGCGACACTGTCCAGCGCTCGGATTCCCAGCTCGAGAGAAACGCTACTGCTCTCGAGCAATAGCTTCTTGGGTGTCAGTCACTGCRCAGAGGGACTCCCAGGCTCGCTGCAGGTTATTTCGCACAGACACTGATACTAGAACGCTGCGGCAGCACTGAAGGGTAAGAGCCAGCTACAAAAAGTCTACTTAGGCCTGCGTAGGTTTTGTGGGTTTTGGTACCTAGCCTGATACTTACCTGTAGACTTGCCCCCAAATTTTTAACAAGTACCCTGCTGCGGGCATCGCTTCAAGGGGTAATTTAGGCATACTGTAAATCTTGTTCTTATTCCAGGTAATGTCTCAGTAACATTTGTAGATTAAGACAGTCATGTTAACCAATAATAAGCACGACTGATACTTACTGTATGGACAGCATGGACTGGTACGGGACTTAACTCCTCCTCTTCACCGTAGTTCAAAGTTAGGGAGCTATAAATGATTATAATGACGATGGTAACACAAGAGATTATGGAAGCAATTATCACTGCATTCACCTACACAGAAAAAAAAAAAAAGGAAAACAAGAAGGTGAAAAGGAATTAGAACTATCCTCCCACAGATTAATGCAGGTCAAAATAAACAAAATACATTAACAAGTGTGACAGGCATTAGCCTTTGATTTCCCATAACACTAAAAAGTATTCTATAGTGACAGTCACATGGAAGCCAAACACCAGTGCAAGAAAGGTTTCCATGATACTGAACTTATGAGATAAAATTTAGCCTCAAATCTTAACCACAGGTGCTAGCTGGAGCAAAGATTTTGTTCTTACACTTCACTCACTTATTCCTTTGGAGTTTCCATGGCTAGAGGGAACTGTCCAGGGAATGCACTAGTCAATTAACTTCCTATTTTAGTATACACAATTCTTAATAACTGGAAAGAATACCAAACAATGTATTCAAAAGCAAGCATTTTTACAGTTCTTTTTGTTGTTATTTTTAGAGCCAGTGCTCATGTTCTGCAGTAGAAAGTGAGGTAACACTGCATTCTCATTTTGCTTAAGAATTTAGCAGTTTTTATGAAAATAACTCACTAAAATAAGTTCTCAATCCTGCAGCAAGAACCAACAACTAATTCATTTCCTACCAAAAGTGTGCTTGACTGATTGCCTCTAAAAAATTTTTGCCCATGCCCCATACACACACAAACCCCCAAACCTTACAAGAACGGGATTCTTCCTCTGAGAGGAAAATAAAGCCAGAACGCCTGGGATGCCCATGACCTGCAGACCAGAAAAGCAATTAGTAACTGGGAGACAAGTACCAGATTCTGAAGACAAACTACAGAATAAATGAAAGGCTCGTATCAGTATAACTGTTTGTTAGATCGGGAAGGGAAAGAGGGAAGAGAAGTGCTAATTTCTTGTGCTTTCCTCTGAAGCATCTCTTGGTGGCTAGCACCAGCAGCAGGAGACTGGACTATGTGGGATTTGYCTTATCTATTAGCCACCCCCTATGACAGCAAGCTTCAGGCTGGCTTTATGGCGCTGGCCAAATAATGGAACTGAAGTCTGAATAAAGTACTAAAAATCTGCACTGCTTTACTGGTCACCAAGCATTTTGTAGGCAGATGAAAGTGGGCTGAAAGGAGATGGGCAGCCTCTGGGTGGGCGAGCGCACACCAGTACAACTATCCTGCAGTGCATCAGCAGGGCATGAGCAGCACCACCAGTGTAACAAACACGAGGCGCTACCTCCGATATTCCCAGAGCACCTCAGCAAAAGGCACATCCAAGTAAAATAAAAAAAAMCACATTAAGTCTTAATAAAAACTCAGTAGAAACTATTTAGTGAAGTCCAACCTTTCATAAAGGCCTATTTATTCCACACAGTCAGAACAGGGAGTGAAACCRGCTGTTCAGTCCCAGTCTTCTCTTTCCCTCTGCATTTCACACAGGGAAGTAAAATTTCTTTGTGCTACTTCTCTTTATGCCATTAGAGATAAAAGTTAATGATAACCTCTACGTTTTTACTTCCCTACATGCTAAGCTTTCCTTCACAGCTGTCTCCAGTTTAACTAGTATTTCTTTACGCCACTCAAATATTTTAGCTAGTGTTAAAGGTGAGCATCTGAATTATTAGAAGTTCAAGCACTGGAATAAACAGCAGCCCTTTTAACAGGGCAATTTTTTTTATTTTTTTATTTTTAAACACCACTTTGTCACTGTCACACCTGGAGACTTTCATGCTGGGTTTCTAGGGAAACCTGTTCTTTTGGACAAGCTGTCCAACTAAGGCTGAAGAACACACAATTGTGCAGTAATGATTTCAAGTGACTTTGATACAGCACTTGATATGTCTACTCATTTATCCTGTAAATATCTAAGATTATTAAAACAATGAATTTGAGCTGCTGAGACTGTCATAAAGCACGGAGACCCAATTCAAACTGGGGAGAGCACTGTTCCTAGCTGCAATACAAAGAATTATTAGCAGTTTGCTCTGTTACACAGATTATCACTGAGAAATTAATCTACATGATGCAAGTACTATGTTGGTCTCGACAATCTAGATGTGCTCCCTCCTAACCTTCACTGACCTTTCTTTGGTCACTATGTTTCTGGGGAGGAAAAAAAAAAAAAAATCGATTGCCACAACACCCCCTGTTCTATAAAATCCAGTAGAAATTGTTTTCATTTAGCTCCCTCAGAAGGAGGTGGTTTTTTTTTTTTTTTTTGCAGCAGTTATCCACTCTTCTGCCTATAGCATAGTAAGGAAACCTTTATTAGCTGGGTTCAAAGCAGGAAGCTGGGGAAGAGCTGACAAGGATCCCCCCCCCCAATCTGCATACTAATAGTGGGTGGGGGGGGGGAAACAAACAAACAAACCCAAAACATAGAAAATACCATGCAACTTTACCATTCCAGCCCAGATCGGAGCTCTGGTTTTGCTCAGCAGAGATTCTGCTCTGAAAACGCCCTCTATGAATCCACTGACGACACACACCGTACTGAAGGCTATCTGGAAGAGACCCAGCACCACCATGTTCCTCTGGTTAAAGATGAAATATCGGTAGCGATCCATTCTGTTTTAATTCATGCATGAATCCACCCGCACGKAGACTGGAAAGAAGCACTGTGAGCCTGCAGAAAAAGGGAGAATAATGACTTTTCCTAAGCAGAAGAGAAAAGGTACAAGAGGACTGGCACTTCAGCAAGCATCATCTGACAAATTTCTGGCATGCCTTGCCATGAATAGTACGGGGATCCACGGTACCAAACGTTCAACAGCGAGTACAGAGTTCATCTTTTTTTTTTTGATTGGCAGCAGTGAAAGCGAGCAAAGGTGAACAATCTCCACCCTGCTCCCAGTCAGGGGCCCAAGTCACCATTTCTGACGTTTCCGCGTACGGGCATGTGATCCTCACGTCCAGCTCCACAGCTAATCCTCTTCCTTCTAGCGTTCCTGCTGCCCAGCAAGGCAGGAGCGCTCAGCTCATTTAGACTTCGCTCCGTTCAGCAGATAGATAAGCTCTGCGGCTCACCAGGACTGCTTGATCACCTTGCAGTGAGCCAGGCACGCTGCTAGGGCCCTTCTGAACAGGGCGCATTGGCAGCACGCGCAAGCTTATCCCGGCCTGTTCGCGGTACCGCATCTTTAACACCGGCTTAAATACTCAACTTTTCCCCCCCCGCGGTGCCGGCGGCTCCGCCCGCGGGGCAGCGCCAGCAGCGCTGCGGAGGGAGGAAGGCCCGATCCGCGCCGCGCTCCGCTCCGCTGCGCGCCGCGC
>NW_020448475.1:0-22766 GCF_003343035.1 Apteryx rowi | reverse complement strand
GGCGGAGGCGGCGCCGCCAGCGGGGCGGGAGGGGCCCGGCCCGAGAAAAACGAGGGGAAGCGCCCGGCTCCGCGGCAGCGCAGGGCGGCGCAGCGGGGCGGAGAAGAGGCAGCGAAAGCCCTGCCGGGCTCCGCRCTGCCGCTTCGTGCGCTCCTCGGCGGCGCCCGGCGGGGGCTGCGGGCCGGCACGGGCATGAACGCGCCCAAACCCGGCCCGGCCCCTCCAGCCCTAACGAGCACAGCGCTAAGGCACGCATGCTGGAAAAGTTACCGTCTCTTTAAATAAGGCCGTAGCACCTTCACAGCAGGAGCGAAGGATGCAATACCCATCGCAAACTCGCACGCGGCCCCCCCGCGCGAAGCCAGCCCGTCGCAGCGCCCACGGGCCGAGCACCACGTCCTGCACAGCCTGCTCCGGAGATGAAGCAAACGGGCAACAGGAACTCACTGTTTTAGACTTGGGGCTGCGGGAGTTCAAGAGGCAACGCCACGGCCAGGCACAACAGGGGAGCACAAGTCCCCGCTCCACGCTCGAGGGAGTGGAGAGCGGCCTGCGCTCGCCTCCGCCCCGCACGGACACCCGCCGGCCCCGAATTACCCCGGCCGTTGGAGAGGCCGCGGGAGAGRGTCGGGAAGGCCCCGAAGCGCTGCCCCTGCCTCCCTGCCCGTACAACAGGACACGCAGGGCGAACGGGGGCCGCAGCGGCAGGTTACCTGCGGAAAGGGCTCTGCTGCTGCTACCTCAGCAGGAGCCTAAGTGTGCCTTTCCACTGCCTCTGGGCTAGCAGCAGCAAGAGAAAAATACACCAATGAACGTAGACGTTTTAAAATATGACTGTTAAGGAAACTTTGGCAAACACAAGCAGGGATGCACAGCTCAACTAGAACCCATGTTTCTTGCATTGAGAATAGAGACTAATGAAAATGGCAGAGGTGCCAGAAGAAAGACGGTGCAGCGCCAGAACTGTTCTGCTGTTAGTTCACTATTAATATAATGCAAGCTGGAAGGGTGTTAACTGTGGGCCAAATTCTGCTCCTGTGCCTCACCAACAAATGTGGTTGCAAAGCAAATGTATGCAGCGAGGGAGAAAACAGAGGATGCCCAAAACCATGATATATAAAAAACGAGAAGAGAGATTGCTCTGGTCAATTGAATATTTTAATATCTGCATTGCCTTCATAGCGCAATTAAAGCGATCTTTAAAATTCACTTATTACAAATGTTTGTCAAGTCTATTTTTCTCCAGAAACATTTTTTCTTGCTTCCTTGCACATACACCCAAACACACTATAAAAACCTCATTCATAACATCAAGGAAGGGCAATCATCATTCATGTAAACATCTTTCTTAGAGTTATCCATTTTTTAAAAGTCATGAATAAACCTACAGATGTTCAGTAAGGCTCATAGTTCTAGTACAAATGTCATAAAACACCTATCAAGTACTGTATACAAGTTAAATACTCTGGGGTTAACTATTAATGCATGTATAAGCTTACCCCAAGGATTATTCTTTAGCACTTAGTTCTTCAGAACATAGACACCCAAAAATTATGGGCTAAAGAGTATTAAAATAGCAGAAGGCCCAGCAGAAACTGTAAGTAATACACAATTTTAGTCTGAATCTTAGCTCAACAGTTAATTTCAGTACAGTTACAGTAGGAAAAATTTTATAGGAGGAAATCTGCAGAAAGTAGAGGGGTGGGTTTGTACAATATCACAGAGGGAAAAGCTGAGAGGTATGTCCTAAAGATGTGACTGGCCTTGCTATTGCAATGATTTACAACAGCTATGTGTAATGCTGCATAAATATTCTTTCTCGAATAGCAGAAATGACCATTTGTCATTGTAAAGATAATTTGTTGCATCCCCTATTTAAAAAAAAATTTGATCTACTTATTGGTAATCAATTACACTTGCATCTTACAAAAAGACATCCTTTTAAATTTGGTTTAGAACTTACTGGAACTTTTTTTTAAATATTCATTCTACCATGAAAATATTTCATACAAACATCAGTTTACGTACAAATATGTTAAAACTTGTGAAGAGGGTCTTCTCACACTCATGATTTTATGGCTTGAACATTTCATTGCTTAGAATTTTTGTATATATAGTTGTCTTGGAAAAAAAAAAGGTACTTACAGAAAACTGGCAGAGAAAGAGGGCAGGAGCTTCAATTGCCTGAAGACAGAAGAGAGCCAAGAGGAGGGTCCATTCAACAGATAGTGACCTTAGTGTTCAAAACCTTTGATCTGGGGCAAGTAAACATGCACTCAATCTTGCACCTTTTTTAAAAAAGAAAATCCTTTTTAAGGCTGTTTAGAAATACTAATTCCAAAAATATAGCTCTCATGTTTCTAGCACACAAAGCACAAGGAACAAGTTCTCCCAGGGGCACAGGTAAGTGTGAAGCCCACACTTATATTCACAGGTAAAGCTGCTCCCATGTCTGTGCTCCTCGTGCAAATACTCTGAGCACACGACAGTGCAGTGCAAGTGGGCAGGAGGAGTCTAATGCAGCATCCTAGTGCACAAGGAAATGCATTAGTGACATTGTTCTCAAAGCACGTTTTTAAGTGCTTGGAGGTGAATTCGTCAGGCACCTGCAGCTTCAGAAATTTTGCTGGGCAGTAGGAAAACAAAGTAGCAGATAACTGGCTCCGTACAACTTGTCAGCTCATCACAAACACGGTATTTTCTAAAAGACTGTCAAATTAAATGAAAAGATAAAAATCATAGAGGTCTCTAGGACAGAATGACGTTGTACAGCTCCTGGCTCAATCTAACTGGTCAGCACCAAAGGATAAACGCCACCCAGGAACAGTGATGGCAACAACCCATCCACGTATGGGGCTCCCCACCTGGCCTGAAGCCAGTTGAGAAGGAAACAGAAAAGCGATGGTTTCCACCACTTCTCAGATTCTTGCAACAGACAGGATACATTGGCTACTCTCCTCCTCGAGCTCCTGGCAAAGAGCTCTGACAACGCTCTCACTTTCATGTGAGCAAAGTACTGTGACAGTCCCAAGAAAGAAGCTAAAGCCGCTGCCAACTGTGTGCAACACTAAAAGCTCTGAATCTGAAACAGCTAAACTAACGAGAAGGCTATCTAGTCGCTCCTGCAACATGCAGCCTCACAAGGCCAAGCAACAAGTCATCCAAATGCTTCAAAACCTGCACAAGGCACCCTCGTCGCTGCCTGTGATCGGCATCTGGGAAAAAGCAAGGACCATCCCAATGGCTATTGTCACAACTGCAGAAAAAAGTCAGAACTGAGTACTCTGATAGTTAAAAAGCCATTTCCGTGTATTTGTTTTGATTTTTTTTTCCAGCAGTTAGGACTTGCATTCGCTTCTGAAGAGAAAGTTTTTTTTTTTTTTAATTACTACCAAAGAAAAAAAAAAAGCTTTTTCAAATTTTTGAAGGTTGCTAAAATCAGGTGTTTCAGTAGATCAAAAAAGATCTAAGAGGTCAAGTTATATCATCAGACTCAACACAAGATGCTCTCTGTAGGCCTCAGCCCTTCTTCTTCCTGTCCAGCAAGCAATCCAGCAGCAGGTAGCGCCCTCAGCTGTACGTCCTCATGCGCTCTGGTCTCCAAGATTGCCTGCTGCTCCAGACGATTAAATAGCTTCTGTGTTCCTAGTGACAAAACACAGTGCTGCCTGGGCAGGAAGATCATTAAAAAAATTTTTTTAAAACAGGTGATCAACAGCCTCTAGCACAGGCTGACATACGCTCCTTCTCCCAAAGGAGCTCAGAAAACAGCCCTCTTGCAGAATCTAGTTTGTTTTGAGATCCTTCAAACTTCAACACAAGTGTGGAAGTTGGGAACCAACCCCCACCTGAAAAAAGCAGCAATTCCAAATTCTTTTATGCCRTTTCTTAGCCACAAAAGGTACACTGAGAGCCAGCTGGTGATCCAGGTTGAGCTGATATCTATCAGCTCTTCCTCTTCCAATTGCTGTTCCAATAGGATAGGTCTTTGGTCAAACTCTGAGGAGTGGAGCTTCTCTGCTTATTGCATATTCACAAATAGTCAACTGTATTCAATGAACTCAAATTAATTGCTTTGCAAAGAGACTATTTTGCCTGCTCCAAATTAAAATCAAGTTTTGGTGTGGATCTCAAGTGTTACTACTGACAAATAGTTTTGCTAAGCCCCCAAAGCTGAGCTGCAATAAGTAGACCAAGTTAAGGCATTAATCTGAGTTACATAACTAGTCTGTGTCTAAACCTGTGTTTACCAGCTCACTACTCTTAAAATATCTGAAGGACACACTGAGTTTTGGGCCCTTTCACTATCCAGTGGTAAACACCATCCTGAACATCTCCAATCTAGGAGACCACAAAGGAAAAAAAAAGGAATTAAAAGGCTTGGTCCTGATTCAAGCCAAAGCAGCTTTATAATCACAACTTTTATAGAAGGTTGGTCACTGAAGAAGGATATGTAGGAGGACCAATAGATTTTTAACAGAGCAGAGAGAAAGAGGATAGTAGAGCTAAGAGAGGCACTAGCCACAGTTGGGGCATACTATCAGGCTACAGGCATACACAAGAGCAAGAGAATCTGCTTGACTGTCACCAAATTAATGGCTTTTGAGAACACAGAGGACACCTTGGGGCTTTTTTTCTAGGATTTCACTATTATAGGATGCAACCATCGAACCTGATGTGCAAAGAGCATCTGTATTGTATTTATCTCAAAAATCAGACAGTGTGAAGATAGACATACCTATTAAAACATAAGCAAGTCTACGTTATTAAGAAACAGCAGAGGAATTGGAGACAGATCAGGAATGAAGCAGAAGGAACTCTAGAGATCAGAGCATGTTAAACAAGACTTTCTAGCTGACACAAAGAGGCAAGTGCTCCAGAGCAGGTTATCACAACTGTGGAAGGAGTTACTGTCCATTCACAGTAGGGTTCAGCCACACATGTTCCCCTCTCCTCTTCCCTGCACTTAAACACAAGCCTAAACTTTGCCAGCTTTACAGTCCTGGAAGAATAATCCACAAGATAAACACAATAGCTTCCTACCAGCGAGGCAGGCCTTTCTGCAAATGGCGGAAACGGCAATAATCTAAATAATCATCTGTGGGCAGGTAGGGAAAGATCTCAAGACATGCGTATTTCTTTTTGAGGTTGATCTGCTGAAGCTGTACTGTCAATCAGCCTTTGACAACTCTCCCCCATGTGCGAGGACCAGTTCTGCTTCTCAGTGCACTAAGCTGAGTCACTGAAGCATCATCTGTGTTGGCCACCTGCCGCTGCTGAGGAGCGGAGCTGCGGCCAGAGTCTCCAGAGTGAGGAGGTGGGCTCTGACAAAGCTCACATTCAGATCGCTGCTGGGAGAGCGTCAAAAAGCCCCGAGCCCACTTGCTCCCACAGCACGCACACACACACAGAGTAGCTTTTGTGCACGCTTAAATGGTGAAGTGTTGAAAAAGCTTTGTGATCAAACAGTTGCAGGAACTAAACAGAGCCCCAGTTGCAGAGGTCCTTATTTATAATTCCATAACTTTGTACTCGTACCAAAGCAGGGATTCTCAGACTGCAAAAAATAGCAGCCTCATCCTTCCACTTACATGTACCAACACATTCTTCAAGTCTAGCTCCCCAGAGAGCCAGACACCTCTGACTGTTCAAGCAAGCAACCAAAGTGTGTTGCAATAGAAAAGTAGGTCTAATTTTCAATTTTTTATGTTACATATATACAAACATTTCTTAAACTACAAACATTTGAAGAAAATGTTGCAAATGCATTTGAATTGTTCCTAAGCTGCTTAACCCAAAAGAGAATGTCAGAGCCCCAGAAGGGCCCCAGTAACTAGATTGAAATGATACCGTGTTTCTCTTCTACAGCATTAGGCAAGTCTGGCACAGTATTTCAAATAATGAACAACTCCCCTATCCCTAAAAAAAAACAGAACACAACCCTGCAGATGAATATTTACAAGCCCCCACCGTTGGCTGCTACAGAGCTATGGATTAACTGCCATTTCTAAATGAGCAGCGAGTGATGTTTCTACATTCATTGTTTGACTTTCAAAAGCAATTCTTTCACACCTTATTTTTAAAACTTAGTTTGGTATCTCATACTATATCAATTTACTGCGTCTCAGACAAGTACTAATAGAAAGGCTGCTATAAGGCCATATTCTTTGTCAACTGAACACATACAAAAGATACAGATCTGTAATGAAGTACTACAACCTGCCCTCAAATACATACACTTCCTTTAAGCGAATTCATATGAGATACTTGCATTTAGTGCTAGAATTTTTGCCTTGAGAATTGGCCACCTTAACAGATGACATAAATAAACCAACTCATGGACACTAATGCAGTTGATGTGTTTGCTCTCCAGAACATATACTTCTGAAAATCCTTCAAAAACTGAATTTTTCTCCTTTCAGAAAATCTTCATGCAAAGAACAGCTTGATTTGTGTGTGATAATCATAAATTAAATAAAATAAGCTGGCCGTAAAGGCCAGATAAATATTAGTTTTGGACATGTTGCTAAAACTATTTAGAGAGCCACAGAGACCAACACACAGCACTCTCACATACACACAAAAGCCTTTCCACTAGCTAGAAAGGATTTTCTCCTGCAAAAGAGGACTTGTAGAAAGAACAACATTCAGACAAGAGGAAAGGGGAGTTAAAAACCCAGCCTCCTATATGCTAATAAACAAACTGCTCTATTGCAAGATTCAGATCAAAGGTTTAAAAAGGCAAAATTATGCTACTATTAGAGAATATCAAAATATTACCGTTATCATCACAAGTGGCATATATGCAAAATGCAGTTGCACAATAATGCCTAGGCAGATAGAGAGCAACACTAAGTCTGCCGACTAAAAGTGAACGATATACCCATTTTAGTTTTCTGTCTAGTCTTTTGGCATCTTTGCATATGGTGCAAAAGCAGAAGCTACCAAAGAATATCACATCTTTTATAGAATATTAAATAATTTCTCCAGATAAGACTGGTGCAACACTAGCTAATTTTAAATCTGCTATGAGTAACACAGTCAAACCTAGTTAGTATGCAAGAAACTTATCTCTTAACACAGAATGCAAAGTTTTGATGCAACAGCATGAACAATCCCTGGTTGTCCAGTTTTCAGTATAAAGGTAGTGCATAGATCCAAGTTTCTATTTCAGTTTGCTGAACTGAGAAGGAGCTTCCATTTCACTTTTGCTGGGCAGCCTGGAAAGCTTTCAGTTCCAGCTGGTACCACTCTGGCGCTTCCGGCCCGTTCTGCCCCATAGGGTTGTGATCGTATCCATAAGCCACTGTCAATTCTTCATCCTTCTCCACAGCCCTGATGGTACGGATACACTTGATTGGCCCAAAACGAGGATGAACAAACCTAGACAACACGGAAAGAACACTTTTACTGAACTGGCAACTGTCAATTGACAGACTATGTTTAGCCCCTCTGAAAAATACCTCTAGAAGTCACTCACAGTTCAGTGAAATGTTACATAACCGATGTCAGATGAGCAGACTGCTTTGTGTTTAGAGTCACCCTCATAAAGATTTAAGTAATAAGGCTACAAATACTGGTGTATTGGAACAGTTTTCTGTAGGCCTATTACTTAAAGTTTTTCAACAGTCTTTTAATATTGCTCATTTTTAATACATAAATAAAAGAGAGGCAAATTTGCCATGTGCCTTGGGCTTGCAGTAGTAAACATCTGCATGATGGGAAAACAGTACAGATTATAAGAGACTGGAAAGCAYGGAAAATTGCTCATCTTCATTTCCCCAGTACAGGTTATCTACGAAACAATTATAACACACTTCTGTACATCTCCCCCCAGGGTCTCACTGTAAAGGAGACCAGCTTATTTAATGAAGGATGACTATTTTCTACGTACATACCTACATGTCCGTCCACTTATACTTTTGGTATGAAAATATTTGTGTCCTTGAAAACATATATACATCAAACAGTTTTCTAGTGCTCTGCACCAACTTGTCGATCAGCCAGATCTTTAATTTTGGCATTTCAAAAATGACAGTACATTTGATGGTGCTGGTCAAGCATTCGCACTTCAGCAAATATGGTGCAGTCCTAGCCAAGCCAGGATTTAGAGAGCTGTGCTTGTACATTTTAGGATCAATGAAAAACGTAATACAGCTGCAAGTTTTAAGACACCCCATAGGCTAGTCGCAAACACCCGCAATGCCAGCACGTTTCCAACTTGATCCAGGCGAGCAGGAACTCCTTCAGCACTTGAACCTGTAACCCTTGGCCCCACTGCTCCCCATTCAGCCGCCCTGAAACATCCTACAAGCTCAGATCGCCAGGCTGCAGCATCAGCCCTGCAACCCCAAAAGACAGAACTACTCACGGGTCGTAGATGCAATTAGGAGTGAAAGAATGGTTGGCCTTATGCCCCAGCGAGGCACAGTACTTGGCAGCGTGGTTGTAGGGCTCTGGCACGTCTATGACCGTTTCGTCATCCAGGGATATTGTATTTCCATTGAGGGCCCAGTCTCTGCTGTCTACCTAGTTTTCAAGGCAAAAATCCAGTGTATGTGTGTGGGGGTTAATTTTGCCATAACTTTGAAAGCAAACATGCTCAAATAAATGCAACTGAAGCTTTTTCTGTGTATGAGGCATCTAAAAAAATCTTATTTTTTTTCTTTTAATGTAGGCAAACATGCACTTTCTTTCAATTAAATTCCATCTTATTAAATCTTATGAGTGGGCAGGGAGTGGGTGGGTGGGTGTCAAATCCTACTGTAAGAAAAAGATTTCAGAAGGAGCAATGAAAACTCAGACTGACTTTTTCCTCTCCTTTACCTCCTGGTGTGTAATTCGCACTCCATTGTAAAAGGACATAACTGTACGAGCCTCTGCTGCTGTTTTTGAAAATAATCCTTCTCCAGCGCTGGAAATGAGAGAGACATCAACATACACCCTAGAAGAGAAAAAAGACATGGAATTAGTGGTTGGTTACAATTTTAATCTGCAAGAAGTATTATCACACCAATACTGGCAAAAAGACTAATAATTTGTGCAATTTAAAACCTCCAAATACAACCCTTTCTCCTTCCTCTCCTCCATACCCTCCCTCTATTTGGGAAAATGAAGATGGAGGCAGGGGGAATCTTATCTATTAGTTAGAAAAATACTTTAAAAAGTCAGTCACATATTTGCTCTTATTGCTCCAGGATGGCTTCAAATCAGGGACACCCTCGACAACATATCAGAATCCCAGAGGTCTCCACTAAACTGAAGTTGATGGCGACGATGGTGTGAACGTTCACAGGCTATTACTCCACTGAGCAAGAGTTTTCAAGATGAAGCCCTAGATCTTCAAGTACTTGATGCAAATTAATGCCAGTATTTTACTAATCACTTATCCAGGCATTTCAGAGTACCAGAAAAGAAGGACTACAATCAAGACTCCTACAGAGTAAAGTCTCTTAAAAGTTTGGGCAAAAAGTAAATTATATGATGTACTGTGCACTAGCCACAGAAAAATACAAAAGGTAACACCAACTGACTAGCATGAGGCAATCAGCTGAGATATGTGGCATTTTGACACTACAGGCTCTCATGAACAGAATCCCACTTGGCTTGATGATTTATTCCTGCCATTGCTACATCAGTAGGGAGGGGAGCAAACTTTGTACAAGACATGCTATGCAGTGAGAGACACCAAATTCAGCACATATCAACCTGAAACTAGTTATACATCTATAAAAGTAAGGACAGAAGGCCTTTTAGCTAAGTTTGTTGTAGATGTGGGCTATTAGTGGAGTTCAGGCCCTCACCGAGCACGGCTTTGAAATACTAAGAAGTTATCCTAGTTTAATCTCTTAAAAAGTAAAGCTATGYTCTATCTGCTAGAGTGCAATTTTAATGTGTAAATCAGAAAGAAATTCAATCAAGTCAAATGCTGACTAATATGTGGTAATGGTCTCCATATGACAAACCCTTACAGATATTATTTTTTAAATGAGGAAATGTTTGCAAGATTAGGCCCTAAATGCGTAACAGCCAAGAAATATAGACATTTTGAATGTGAAAGAGAAGGAGGAGGAAAAGAAAAGAAGTCTACCTCTCTGACTCGTAAGGATCAGGAAGAAGTGCATTTGTAGAAATGCAGGATGAAGTAGATTTGTCAAAACTGTATACAGGGCCTAAAAAGATAAATCAACAAAGTGATTATATTAATGGACAATACTGAAAGTATGCAACTCTTAGAGCAATCGACATTCAAAAATCAAGTTTTAATGACTGCAAGAAATAAATGTTGTGCTTCAAAAACAATATTACATAGAGCTACACTTATTAAAAAAAAAAAGTCTTCAGTGAGGTACTATTTTTTGATTCTTTTTTCCCTTCTTAACATACCACAGGAGTAGCATATCATCACAAAAAAAGTGATATCTATGTTCTTTAAAGTAGTAACTTTTAAGGAACGACTGGACAATCTTTCAAAACTGACCCACCCAGGGTCTTGAATTAAAAAATAAAGCAAAATTTTAAAAGGATATATTAAATAACACATTCATTCTAAAAAATCTTGGACTACTTCAAATAACAAATCAAACTTTTTCTAGTTTAAACCTAGAAGAGACTTCAGCCAGAAGATAATATTGAGTAATCACAAAGTACATCTGCTGCAGTCGTTTATTTTCTGCCATTATTAAACAACTTGGTGGTAAACCTCTGAGTGTATTCTTACACCCCTCTTTAATCAACTGCTAGATTATTTTAGAGATAGCCTTAGACGCAGGTGGAAATAAAAAAGAGGAAAAAAAAACAGAATATTGCAAAGTTTGATAAAAGGCCATTGTCCATGGCATCTAAGTTCTAAAAATGGATCTGTTCTGACTGAAGCCAGCTACATACAGAGTGTAATTGTATCCTATTTACAAAGCGCAACTGTACCCTCTCAGAAGATCTGTTTTAAGTTAAATTTTGTTTTACTGTCACATCTATAAGATTTTAAAAATAAAAATAAAAGGTCACATGCATTTTTTCACTTCTCATTCCCTTTTTACTGAGTTTTATGTTCGTATTTCATACTGAACAAGACTGTCTTTGCTGGCATGATAATAAATATGTTATTATAATTGATGTCTATATGCATGGTCCAGTCCACAGCTTGACCCTTTCCCCCCCAAAATACCACATACACCTCAGAGCAAAAAAAAAAAATGCTCCAGAACTACAGGCCCACATCACCACTGCCCTGGAGAAAGCACTCTGGCTGCATGGGTTGAAGGCATCACCCTGATGCTAACCATTTTATAACCAGTTTAGATCAATACAACTACACAGGCTGAGGGGAGCTGGTGAATCACATTGTTACACAACAACTGAATCAAGTGCATTAATTCCAAGTCCTGTGTCCTTTCAGCCCCATAACACAGATGCCAGAACATCCACAGTGCTAAGATTTGCTTGTTCAAGTCCACCTGATAGAGCTACAACTGAACCATGGCCTCCCTCTCCACTTATAGTTATTTCACTAACAAAACAAAACTTGCAACTGTGCCAGCATTTACACCGTTAAGCAGGTTTTCATGCTGGCATAGGTGACAATGGTAGGTGCGTCAGGCAGGACTGTGCCCATGAGCGTGAGGGAGAAGAGAAATGAAAAGCAATTCAGCAGCACCACCATATGGGTCACTTCTCATTTTTCAGCCTCTTAGAGGCTTCTTTTAAAAAAAAAAAAGATTTCCAGAGCAAAGGAAACACTCAACATGCACATGCACTTTTGACCAACTTTCTAATTATCCTTACAACAATAAGGAAATCTATTAGAAAGAGGGGTTCTCACTAGTAAACTTATTTCCCCTTCACAGTCAGCCTCTAGAACCTCTAATAGGAAACATGATGGAGACTGAGCTGTTTGCAGTAAAGGGCTGGCAGCAAGAAAGCAAGTTGCTGCATTAGCTGAACTTACTGCCTGGTACTACTTCAAATTGAGGTTTCCCATCCTCTACAGATGTCAGAGTTGCCAGTTTTGCTTCTATCATTTCTCCATCTATGAACCTTCCAGAATATGCAGTTTTTCCATCAGGGTACACGTAAGCTATTTTCTCTCCAGTCATCTCCCCTTCTTCATTCACTTCTCCCACAAGGCTGCCTCCATCCTGAGAGCATGTGTGAGAAAGAAAAGGAAGAGCATTCAGCTATATGTTACTATCTTTAGTAAATGACAAAGACGTTTTCTGGCTTTTTTAAAGAAGCAATCTAAAGTACAGCAAGTTCAGACTAGAGCTAATGAAAAGTAGTGAGAAACATACACATACACACACACACACGCTGAAGTCTAATTCCAGTCAGGATAAAACTGATGCAAGAAATGACCTGGACCTTCTACCTTGTTTGAAATAGCAAAACCCAAGTTTTTTCCTTCCATGTGACACAAAAACACTGCATTTCAATTCACAGAATTTTTATGTGAACAGTCTGTGAACCAAGGCACAAAGCCAAACACAAACTTTGTCTACATTTTCTTAGCATGACATTGTGCTGGAGGAAAAAAATGCTGCCTTGTGCACTGCTAAGTGATGGTACATTAAAGGACTTGAGTCTATACAGCACCAGGGATTCCCTGGGGGACTAAGAAGTTTCCCTGTCCCAAGCATCCGCCCAGATGTGAGGAGGCACACAATGAGAACAGTTGTTTACTTAAAGCCAGCAACCCCTTTCCCCTCCAAGCATTACAGATTTTAGCCCTGAGCTTTGCCACCTGTAATTTGCCTGTAACTCAGGTTAGATCTATTTACAGAATTGCAGAATGAGATGCATACAGTAGCACAGGTCTAACAACTTCAGGTGTTTACTTCAGAAAGGACAAGGAAACAAATTCAAATAATGCCTTAGAGACAAAACAGCAGGTGTGATATGGAACCAGACCTGTTTAGACCAAGATCACTGTCCTCAGACTCTACTTCAAAGTGGCACTGCTTTGAACATACCATAGCAGTGAACAGTGGACCTTAAGTCTGGGTGAGAACTTGTGCACCTAGCAAAAATCATATATAAGCAATTGCTTTCAGGGCAAAGATTTTTTTGGAACATCCTCCATCCTTTCAAGACAAATAGTTTTTTATGACCTCCAAAGATTGACATTTCTAGAAGGTATAGCAACATTTTGTCAGCTGGAAGATGAAATAAGAGACATACAACCTGAAGGGTCAGCTGTGTGTGTTTTATACATTATTACTGAAAAACTGCTATTTGCTTGGTGGTGTACACTAAGCATTTGTTGATTCTAACACACACGCTTAATGACAATAGTGAAAACCTGTTAATATAAGGAATAGCTAGTGGTGAGCATTTGAAATCATACTCACAATTAAAGTAAGTGCAATATGTAGCACAAAAATAGACTGCTTTTTGACCAGCTGTGTAACAACTGCATGTATTATTGCATACAGATCTCTACAACTGCAGCGACTCCTGTGATCTTCAAAAGCCAGAGCTGTCAAGGTATTGTTGGTAAGCTGCTACAAGCAAGTTGAAAATGGGAGCGGCACCTTGCAGCCTCACTGAATCCTGTCTACTAGGCAAGCATTCAACACTGAAAAGGCTTAACTGTATATTGGACTATCCAAAATCAGAACACACAGAACTTCCACTCAGATTTTTGTACTGACTCTTGGATAGCTGGGTCTTGGTGGTTATTTGTTTCAGCTGTGGATAAAAAAAGACATGGAACGGTACTATTCTGCAATAAAGAGAGCAGGAAATCAGGCTTACCAGGTAATATATCCAACAAACTCCATGTCGAATGTTGTCTTTATACTGCCCTTTAAATATCAGCCGCCCATCACTATCGTACTCCTGGGCTGGTCCATTCAGTTCTCCATCCACGTATGTGCCATGAAGGACCACTCCATCCTCATAAGTGTAGATTCCCTGGCCTTGCAAGGCATCATCAACATAGTACCCTTCCAGTGTGCTGGTAAGAGAGGAAGAAAGGAGCAGTGGAAGACTATTCACGTCCTTAAGAAGTGCATCCAAACCCCTGACCCTAGATACAGCAAAACCCTCCCCCTCCACTGCTCATTCTACATATTATTGTTAAAGAGAGGCTGAGGGGAAAGTCACGAAAATCAAGTTCTAGGAGCAGCTGAACTACTGAAGCCTGGTTTTCTATTGAGGTGTACCCTACAACCTTCCTCTAAATGCCCACCACAACTGCAACAATTGCAGCTTTTTTTCATTTTTTTTCTGTGACCTCTCAAACCTCATCTCTACCCATCTCTCACAGGGCAGAGGAGAGCCCAAGCCGTAGCTGGGTCAGAGCTACATGCAGATGGACTGGCCTTGCAGGAAATGCATGCTGCAAGGCCTGGCAGCTGCTGCCAAAGCTTCTGACAGCCAAGGGGTCCCTCACCGGAATACCAGTTTGACGGTCTCTCTTCCATCCCCCACTAGTCATCACTATTCCCGATGAGTCTTTGAAACTCAGGTGTGTTTGCTACTTTCAGCTAAATTTGATGGGGGCAAGGGGAAGGGGAGCAGGAAGGTGAGAGAATGAAAACAGAAACCCATGCACAGGAGCAGGCAGGAAAAAGATCACATAAGCCTAATTTCTTTAGAAAATGAAGATAAAAATACAAGCTTGTTCCTACTGACCTCTGAAGGAAAGAACAACTTACATTGTCCTTTCACCAGGGCGCACTGCAGATCATTCTACTGCATGCACACAGCATTCTTCACCTAAATCGCATTCCTCAGCCTTTCTTATAGGCTGGGACAGCAAATTAAAGCAGCAAATGGACCGCTCATGGCCAAATAAGAAAATATTGTTAAAGCAGGCTACTGTCACATTGGGTTTTTCCTACCTCCTGTCTTTGGATCTTTGTAACATTTCTTTGGTGACATGAAGTTGAACTGCCACACAGGTGGACTGTAATACAGCACTAACTGTAACATACCACCAGTTCAATGTTAGCTCTCTACCAATAAACTTAGCAGCAATCTCTACCAGATCAGCTAGAAGAACTGTCATTTTTCATGTATTTCTATTAAAACAGAATGCAGCCTGTCAAACAGAACTAATGCTGCATTTTGATTTAAACGATGCACTGATTTCACTTCAGTTTTGTCTTGCAATTCCTTTGGAAGAGGTGTATAAAACCCTTACAATCTGCTTTGTTTCCTTTCTTACAAAGGGCAGCTGAGAGAAACTACAAAGAATGAATGCATAACTGACTAGATCCTCTTTTACAGTATTTCTTTCTCAGGTTGGAACTAGCATAGAGAAATACAAACTGTTCAGCTTGTCCCCATCATATTCTCCAGCATATTTAGCTAACATAAACATACTTCCACTGCTGCATCATTCTTTTTCTGACACAGACATCTATGGTAGAAGCTCAAATTGTTTGTCTGGGATCACAAGACTCTACATGCTTTACAAAACTTCACATATTTTTCAAGAGTTGCTGAATGAATGTCTTCTCAGAACTTACTTTCTGGTTTCTAAAGCTCTACCCTTCGATTTTACATATTTTTATCCATCTGCTTGATGTTTCCACGAGAAAATTCACTTCAATAAAAGAAGTTATGTTACACATGATGGACAGTGTGTTTAAAAACACAACTTCAGCTTTGGTTTTACACAGCTTCCTTCGCAAACCTACCGTTTTAAACAGCTCCTTGCCTCATGCCCTGCACTGTCCCACAGCAGCTGCTTACACAGACCCAGTGCAAACCAGCTGCTGAGTGGAAGGGGCAGGAAAGCTGCGTGATCTTTCAGCCAGACCAGTTTCTTGATCCAGGTTGCTACGGAGCTACACAGGCAGCTGCAGCAGCACAGTTCAGGGAAGGAGATGAGCAGATGAGAGAACCACCAGAAACTGGTGTGCTTTATTTTAGAAATGATATCACTTTCTCCTTGTTTATCACAGATCACCAAATTTGAAATTCATTGTAGCTGGCAACAAACACAGAGCTCACATTTAAGATTATTCTTTAAAAGAAGAAGCTACCCCTGGTTTGTGTAAAAAACCAACAAAAATAACCATCCTATTCTTAGCTTCAATCATATTAGTTGAAGCTAACAAGTTGCTAAATTAGAAGTGTTCTTCAGCACTGGAAAAAAAGCTTTTACTGTAATTCAAATCTCTGGGGTTTCTTTCATTGTTTTAAGCGATGTAACAATGTAAAAAAGATCCATCTCTTTCTACTTTCATAGCCTATAAAGAAAACTTTAAAAAAAAAAAAGTCAGAAAATATTTCTAAAGTAAAAATTCTGTTTTTCAATCCTGCCTAATAAATCAGGTTTTCTAAACCTTTTATACTTGTTACACTTTGGAGGGGGGGGTCTTTTTTTTTTTTTTCTTCTCTCTCCTTTTTTAGCCTGTTTAAAACTATAGTGCCTTCAACCAGACACAATATTTACAACTAAGGCCTTACCAGCATCAAGTGGTATACCACTTGGTATATATGTATATATCAAAATAAATAAATAAATACTTTCTGTGTCCTGCATATACACAATCTTGTTAATACAAACCCTGAGCTAGCCCATATTTCTCTAGTTTGCTTCTCAGATTATCATATTGGGGATAATGTAGTCTTACTAAAGTCAAGATTTGTCAGATGTACTGTCTTCCCGTTACCTACCAGACCTAGAGGATATCTAGGATACACACCACCCAGTACTTATTAGGGAGAAAAAAAAAATACTTAATGCAAAATGCTTCCAGGTATTGAAGTTACAACGGCGAACCTATAATTCATTTCTCACTCCCTTCCCTCCCGCCTCCCCCTCTGTATGGAAATATTGAAAACTCTCTTAAAAAGAATGCTGTTCTCCACTGTGATTTGAGAGATGACAGTTTACAAGAGAGTTTCTAATTTAATGGAGAGCAGCAGCTGCAGCTCAGTGCCAAACACAGCTCTTATGCTCACAGTTATTGTGCAGAGCGTTTCATAAAGTGCAGTCCAACAAACATTAGCACCAGCAAAAGCTGAAGCACATGACTCAAAACAGGGAGTATGCCGGAGGTAAAAACTTTTCTCTCCAAAAGAATGTGGTGGGTTTTGTTGCTTTTTTGTAGGGGAAGGAAAAAACAACTCTGATATTTCATTCCAAGTTTTCACTTCCTTAAGTGAAACAGGAAGGGGGCAGCTGCTCCGATAAAGAAGGGAAAAATTCTAACTGAGGCAAACAAGGCAGATGGGCAGCCAACACTATTTCCCAACACTCAAAAAATGAAAATACTTTTATTGTTGCCAATCCAGTGTCTGATAGGACTCAACTATTCCCAAACAACAGACCTACAGCAGTTCAGTTGTCAGCCTTTACTGGCAGGCCTACAAGGGAAATAAACCAGAGAGGGAGCAGATCCCATCAATGCTGAAACCAACTCGCTTACTGCACTGAAGCACACAATACTATAAGGGGAAAGATGTTTTCAGAAATTTTTGAAATCCATTTCTCTTTGTAAGGCTCTTTCATAAACACTCAGCCTTGCTCATGGCACGGTTAATGGAAACAGCACATCCTGTTGTGTGCCAAGTCATTCTTCCTTCAACATGCCATGACACCTGAACTGTTCACCTGAGAGCAACTTAATCTGTACCTGGGCACAGCCAGGTAAATTGCAATGTCATTAGTAACTAAAGTCACTGCACAGTTAAAGCTGCTTTAGCTAAATTAAAATCAGCCTGGGCCTGATTTACACTATAAAAATATCCCATTTTCCAGAAACATATTACAGACTATTTTTGTATATTTTCATTTTGCTAGTTCCTGAAGTCACCCAGTAGCCAACTGTTCCACTTTAAGTGTTATGAAAATTAAACTTAAAAAAAAAAAAAAAAAAAATTTGGCAACACTGAAGAGGTGCAGAAAAGGCTCTGCACAGGCAGCAGCAGTCTGAGTTTTCCTACACAGCACTGCCTGTGCCCTGGATTACTTGGAGGAGCAGCCCTACAAATAAAATAGTGGGTCAGTTTCTCTAGCTGTACAATCAGTGATTGCTCTGCTGAGACCATCAACAAGCACACAAGTGTTATGTACATGTGTCCATAGAGATGTTGTCTGCCAAATTAAAAAAAAGAGGCTATTTTAGAGAGGTCAGCTGCTGGTCAGTAACAATTTTCAGTTATTCACACAAGATTTAATAAGGCCATTACTAGCAACAGGTGGGATTTTTTTTTTTTTTTTAATCCAAACTCGGGAGGCCCAATCAGTTCCTGCATAACTGAATAAAATACTATCTTTCTCATGGAAAAAAACCACAATCTCCAGCATGAAGCAAATGCAACACCAAGCATAGATGAGGATCTGACACAGTGAGACAGCACAATACCTCCGCTCCTGCTCAGAAGTTCACTGAGCAGGAGGAGAGGAGAATCGACACAACTGTCAGTTTAACAGCTGCTATTCATAGTGCCACCAACAGCTGCAAAACCATGAAGAATCGTGTCACTTTATACATCTGCTGCTCCTTCTGAGGAAGTTCTGAGCAACTGCAGAGAGAAATGCTGCAGTTATTGGCGGGAGTGGCAGGGTAGGGGGAGAAGGGGGAAGAGATATTATAAGGTGTTCATAACGAAGGCTTAAGAAGAAAACACACCCATACCACCTCATGCACACAGAGGCACAGACTAGCCCCATTTTACCACCACAACTCCCAGTGAAGAGAGTGACAATTATAGGGGCTTTTCTGAAAATGAATCAGGCCATAAGCAACTTGCAGAAGATTAGGTGGAGTTGGGAACAGAACTATATTTAAACCACTCCTTTAACCACTAAACAATTTCCAAGACCAAGCAGATGGTAAGCCTCTCTGAAGGCCTTGTATCTATGCACAGGTCTGGCACAGGGAGCTCTGAGACCAACTGCAGTCTGTATATACTGCCATAAAACAAATGAACAAAAAACCTACTACTCTTGTAGTTGTGGACTTGAACTTTGTAGTCCAAGCAGTTGTCAGCATGGTTTTCAATGGCTTTGAGGACATTCCAATTCCTAAAGTCTCTAATTAGGTGAAAACTTTACAGTGCTAAAAATGCTCACAATGCTGGATTCTCCAACCAAGGAATAATTCCTGGCATCATGCTACATATAAAGTTCCCAAGCTCACGAAGACATCATGTCAGCACTATGGCTAAAGTAGCAGAAGGAAACTTTCCAGCTACATCTTTTAATGAGAAAGCATATTCAGACACTCAGGAGTGGACAATGAACATAGATTAGTTTTATATCACCATAAACAGGATGGAGAAAATAGAAGAAAAGTGGAGAGTCAGTGTCTACCTTCCATCAAAAAAGAAGAACTTGCCACGACCATTCTTTTCTCCATGCACGAAGTTTCCCTCAAATCTGTCTGTCGATGAATAGGTGACTGTACAGAATCCATGTGGCAACCCATCGTCATCTAGATGCCCTTAAATAAAACCCAAAGAGCAAACACATTAAATGTTATACATAATTGCAACCCTATTCTGATTATATAGACATTTGAAAAGCCGTAGCTCCCTGCTATAAAGCAGTGATCCTAATCCAAATCTTTCTGTTAAGAACAGTGATCAGAGATTCAGCACAACTGAAGTTGTTAATTCTGTAACACACTTCACTGAAAAGAAAAAATAGAAAGGGTCAGGATAAAACAAAAGGGATGAGGGAAAGGAGAGGAGAAGGAAAAAAGTGTTTCTAAAAGAAACAAGGTTCATACTACTCACACATGTGTTAATATACTTCTATAAGAATACAATCATTTTTATTATCTAAAATATGTGTTTCCTGGTGAGAAGAGAATGGATTTAGACTTCAATCCATTGAGTAAGATGGGGTGGTTTTTTTGGATAAATACATGTCTTAGAATGACACGGTCTTCCACCTCACAGTTATATCCACAGGAATTTAAAGAAATAAAAGCATGTAATATTTGCAATACTATGCCCTTGTAGTATGTTAGTCAACTTTCTATTTCAGATTTCTAATCTTGCTTTCCAATGTCTTACGTGCTCACATTACACCCCTCCCTTCCCTTTCCCAGCCATATCAGCTTTCCCCATTACAGCTGTCAGACATGGGGAAAGTGGATGGATGACACACCAGACCTTCACCTGCAGGGGTTTGTATTTTACAGATTACAACAGGCAAACTCAGATTAAGTCAGAGCATCAGACCTAATATCGCAGCTCCATCTGCCTGTTCAAAGCCAAAGGAAAACAAAAGAAGAGTGGTTTAACAATGGTTATTTTCTAGTTTACCTGTGAGAACCGGAGTCCTCAGCACTGCATTAGCAGAACATTGCTCTGATTACAAAATAAGAATGCTCAAGCTCAGCAGGGCTGCCTTCAACACAGTGATACACCAGATGCAGGTGAAAAAAGCTCCCATCATGGTATTTTAGCAGATATAAATTCTGCATGAAAAGTGACGAATAAATGAAAACTAGTATATATTTATGTTCTTCCATGTGTCTAAATAAAAACTGACCTCTAATCCCATGAGTCTCTTTGCAGTGTATACAAAGCCTATTAGAGATGAGACAGCATACTCATATACTTCTACAGGCTTTGGATCAAACTATTTGCTGATCAAATTTGCCYAAGGCACTAAAACTGAAAAGGTTCAATAAACGTACAGAAAGGCAAAAGCAAACTCCAATACGATGCGGAGCGATTAGAGTTCAGGCTGATGCAGGCAACAAGAGGTACTTCAGTATTAACAATCCTAGAGTCCTAAACCCAGAGAGAAAACAAACAGTGCAAGCAGTAGTGAGAAAAGTCAAGTGCCTATGTACACCATCTTAATGGAAATTTGTTTTTGATTTGTCTCCTTAAAAGAACCCCAACAGCAGCAGACTCGCACTGCAAATACATCCGCTTTCAGCTGTGTTAGCAGCACCACAGACTACCAGAAATTTAAAAAAATTTAACTTATCGCTGTTTAAGCAATGTGTCACCAAGCAAAGGAGTCATGAGAGGAGGTCAGCAGACTGTGCAGTATCAGAGATAACAAGAAACCGATCAATCGCATCTTCTCCAAGACCCTGCAGACACAAGAGAAGCCTGAACTCCCAACTACACTGAAGGAGGGGCAGGCAGTCTGCATGTATCAGGTGGGGAAACGGAGACTCCCATGATGGCGAAGACTGGAAGCTTGTGACCTCTTCCACGAGGAGGGCCAACTTGGTAAGGAGGGCTTTGAACTGGGAACGATGGGGAAGGGAGCTGACAACCCACCATCAAAAGAGGAGGTGGTGGCCTGGGTTGGCAAGCAAAAGGTGCAGGCTGATGTGGACAGGAGAGATCACATAATCGAAGAAACAGGGCTGAAGGGGGCCACCTCACATGTATGTGCACAAATAAGAAAGTGCCAAGAAGACAGCATGATGGGGGAAGCTCTCGCACCTCTTCTGGGAAATCAGCATAACTGGGTGCCTATCTGAAATGCCTGCACGCTAACGCAGACAGCATGGCGAATGGGAGGAATTAGAAGCGTGTGCAGTTACCAGCCTATGAACTCATCAGGATCGCAGAGATGTGGTGGGATAGCTCACACGACTAGAGCACTGCAAGGGATGGATACAGGCCCTTTAGGCACCTGCAAGTGCTGAGGGAGCTGTCTGATGTCACTGTGAAGCCACTCTCAATTATCTTTGAAAGGCTGTGGCAATTAAAGGAGGTTCCAGAGGAGTGGAAGAGAGCAAATGTCACTCCTGTCTTCAAGAAGGAGGATCTGGGGAACTACAGGCCAGTCAATCTCACCTTGATCCCCAGGAAGGTGATGGAGAAAATCCTCTTGGAAAATGCTTCCACATTAAAGATAAGAAGGTGATTGGGAGTAGTCAACATGGATTTACAAAGGGGAGATCACATCTGACCAACCTAATAGCTTGTTGAAATATCTAGCTTGATGGATGAGTGGAGAACAGTGGAGGTTGTTTACCCTGACTTTAGCGAGACTTTTGACACCGTCTCGCACATCCTTATAAACAAACTGATAAAATTTGTCTGGAACTGGACAAGTTGTACAGACTGCATAAGTGCACAGTGAGGTGGACTGAAAACTGGCCTAACTGCTGGGCTCAGAGGGTTGTGATCAGTGGCACAAAGTCCAGCTGGAGGTCAGTCATTAGTGGTGTACACCAGAGGTTGATACTGGGGCCCACACTGTTTAACATCTTCATTAACGATCTTGCCCATGGGGCAGAGTGCACCCTCAGCAAGCTTGCAGATAATATAAAAAAAAAAAAAGAGAGAAGCAGTTGATGCATGAGACGATTGTGCTGCTCTTCAGAGGGACTTCAATAGGTTGGAGAAAAAGGCAGAGAGGAACCTCATGAAGGTGAAGAAAGGGAAGTGCAAAGTCCTGCATCTGGGGAGGAATAACCCCATGCACCAGTACAGGCTGGGGGCTGATTGACTGGAGAGCAGCTTGGCAGAAAAGGACCTGGGGGTCCTAGTGGACAACAAGTCGACCATAAGCCATCAAAGTGCCCTTGTGGCAAAGGCGGCCAACGGTACTCTGGGTGCAGTAGGCTGAGCATTGCCAGCAGGTTGAGGGAGGTGATCCTTCCCCTAGACTCAGCACTGAGCTGGAGTGCCATCTCCAGTGCTGGGCTCCCCAGGGCAAGACAGACATGGACTTACCGGAACAAGTCCAGTGAGATGGGCTATGAAGACGATGAAGGGACTAGAGCATCTGCTATACAAGGAGATGCTGAGAGAGCTGGGACTATTCAGCCTGGAGGAGAAAAGGCTCAGGGGGTATCTTATCAATGTGTATAAACACCTGA
>NW_020448474.1:0-8462 GCF_003343035.1 Apteryx rowi | reverse complement strand
CTCACCGGCTCCGCCGCGGCACGCGCCGGCTTCTCCCCTCGCCGAAAACCCTCCGGGAGGAAGGAGACGAGCCAAGGGAGCGCCGGAGCCCCAGAGCGTAAAGGCAACGGATGCTGCTATTCCGGGCGCCRCTGGATCGCGGGGATAAAAATAAGCTCCGCTGGCAGAGCGGCCGCTGACGTCACCCGAACGCGAGCGGAGAACAGGCCGCGCGTCCTTCGTCAGCAGAGCGCGCGCTGGCTCGTTAGCGAGGCTCCCGCAGGCCCCGACTGCGGCGCTTGCCACAGCTCCCCCCCTCCGCTTCCACCCAAGGATCAAGCGGGAAGGCGAGGCAGGAGGCAGGAGCGCTGCGGGGAGATGCCGCTCGGGCCCTGGCCGAATCCATGTCTCCGTACGGGGACAAAACCCAAAACGCTGCAGCTGGAGAGGGCGCGGGGTTCAGCTGCTTCGCGCCCGCAGGACACCCGCCACCCGCCCGGCTGCTGCCTCCCTTCCCTGCCRGCCGACTTCCTCCTCCCGAGCTGCTTCCTAAACTGCTCGCAGGGTGTTTTCCTGCAAAAAAGTCAGATTTTGGCCGCGGAAGCATCAACTGGTTCCAGGTACCAGCCCCCCCGCAGGCCATCCCAGCCTGTTCTGCCAGTTTAGAGGGGGGAAAAAAAAATCATTAAAATAGCAGAGACCTGAAGAGCCCTGTGACTCAGGCGGGGGAGGCAGCCTGGCACAACCCCCCCCCCTTGCCGGGGATTTCCAGTCGGCCCCCGGCGAAGCCCCCTTAACCAGGGAGCCCCTCGCTCAGGCCTGCGCGCGGGGGCCCAGGCTCGGCGCGAGCTGCGAAACGGAGGCCTAGAGCGTGCGGAAACGCAGCACCCGCTCGGCAGCGCTTGCTCGGAGGGACCCTAAGGCAAAGCTTGAGCTCTGCTCACCGAGGACTTGCTGAGCTGCTCCGAAGCGGCTCTGGAGAGRAGCCTGCAAAACCCCCGGGTCGTTTGGCTTAAAAAAAAACACCACACGCTTTGAACAGCCCGGTTACTGCAGCGGGAGAACRTTCCCGCTCCCTGCCTCCGCGGTGTGACACCCTCCCAGCTAGGAAACGCAGGAGTGCTTTGAAAGCCGCAGCTACAAAATGCTTCTGCAGTTAAACACACGGGCATCGCTCATCGCCAGGAGGACTGTGAGCGGGAAGGGAGCAACTTTGCACTGTTAATTCAAGCAGGAGTTGGGGGGGGGGTAGGAATCTGCTGCACCTCTGAAGCCTTCTGGTGGCTGTAAGCAAACCCGCCCCGGGGGCTGCTAGCAGAGAAAAAGCCAGATTCGGAGCTGCGAGTAGAGAAAGGGATTCAAACAGAAGTCACGTTGCCATAGTTGGATATAATTATGCAAATCCGTATGAAAGAGCCTCCTGCTACAGCTCCAAAAGTGGCACCGTTTCTGGTTTTGAACCACCGTGTTTTCAGCCCCGGCGGAGCCTGCCAGTTTTGTATCGCTTGGCACCAGTGAAGGCCTCCCCCTGCYTTCAGATGGGCCCGAAGAGCAGCAGGGACCCGCAAGCCAACAGCAAGAGCCAGGCAGGCTCTGCCATATCGCTGATTCGAGCGACTTGAAAAGGAAACCCCAGCCGGGGGAGAACAGGACAAAGCCTGTGGGTTTTGGCAGCTCCCCTCAGCCCTGGCTGTGCCCTGTCCAAAAGAGCCTGGGATCCCCCCGGACCCCAGTGCTCTCCCTCAGCCACAGTCCCCTCTCGGCCATGATTCCCCTTCACCTCAGCCTGGCTCCCCCGCCCCAAAATGTCTCCCTTCACCTCAGCCTGGCTCCCCCGCCCCAAAATGTCTCCCCTCACCCCAACCCGTGGCTTCTTACCCCAGCCGTCCCTTCGACCCACAACCCTCCTCCTCATCCCAAATCCTAGGGACCCCCCTCCCCGGCTCCCCCCGCCTCGTGTCTACCCTCCGCGCCGCCGCCACCGCTCCCGCTGCGCCATCCCGCCTCCGGCTCCCCCTTACCCTCACAGCCCGGCCCTTCCCGCCTTTTCCCTCGCGGCCGCTCATTGGAGGAGCCGCGGCCACGGCGGGCGCTGATTGGCCAGTGCGGGTGTCCGTCGCCAGCCGCCCGCCGCCGCCCCGCCCACCGTGCTCTCCTCAGCGAGGCCGCTGAGGGGAAATGGTGGGAGAGGCGGTGTGGGGTGAGGAGTGGGGCGCCCGGAGGGGGAGCCCGCACGGCCCCGGGGACCAGCTGCCCCTTCCTTTGAGGGGGGAGGCTCATCTGATGTGGGTGTTCCCCATAAGGGACCCCGGTATGGGGGTCCCCCGTCCATCTGGGGCCGCTTCTTCTGAGGCACAACATGGCCTCCCCGGCCTGTGAAGCCCCCCCTGCCCTAGAGGATCTCCACTTCCAGCCCCCTTCCACCCCGAGGGCGCCCCCATTCCTGACACAAGATCCCAGCCCCATTCCCTGCCCCAAATGTGGGTCTCAGGGCCTGGTTTCACCTGGGGTGGCTCCATCTCCATCGGGTCTTTGTGGGGATCCCCCTTGCTCCCCTAGGATGTATTTCTATACAGGAGCATAAGCCCCCACCCCACGTTGGCTCTTCTGGTTTTGATGCATGTGTTCACCCTCGGTTCTGGCTTGCTCGGAATTATTTGAGCTGGGGAGGGGTGTATATTTATATTTTTTGAGCAGAAATAAATCAGGGTGCCTGTTCTGGATGTTTAAAATACAAAAGACTGCCCCTCATTGCCAGTGTATTGGCTGAAACTTAGCAGAAGTAAAAAAAAAAACCCGCATATTTATTTGCCTCTTGCTATTTAATTGTGAAGTCGTAATTTCACACTTCCATTTACTGCTTTTAACCTTCCTTTATTTTGTAATGCAAAATTAGGGCTCTGCGATAATCCAGCAATCCCAGGAGCTCTTCTGGGGCTGGGGATGGTTCCCCCCCGCCCCAAATAACCCCCTCGTCTGTTATAGGGGAGGGAGGGTCCAGAGGGGTCTCTTAAGGAGCTGCCAGGAACTAGCCTCAAGCTGTATCCCAGCTTCGTAAATAAATAATAATATTGCAACTAATTGGGTATTTGCCTTTCCAAATTCATTTCCTTCAGGCTTTTGAGGAGCCTTTCCGTTGTGGAGCATTCCGCCGCCACTTTCAAACCGAGGTAAAAGCGGCCCCTGCTGCTCCGGGGGGTGATTATTGGGGATAGGGGGAGATTTGTGGCGGGGGCCCTGCAGCTGGACGTGGGTGGGCATCGCTCGGGGCTCGCCAGCTAGAGAAACCCCCTCCCCAGGTCACAGCGCTGGCGGCGCCGCGGGCTCTAGCTGGAGAACAATATAAGCAGCTGTCGTTTCCTGCCAAGATTTGCAGCAGCCTCCTGGGTCATTTGTTTATTCTCTGTTGCACTGAACTGGTTTTCTCACAAGTCACCTGCGTTTACGGGCCTGGACTTACCCAAGTAAGGCCTGTCAGGAAACCAGAAGCAATTCCTGGGCGATATCCCAGTATAAAACCRGATTGAACACCCTGAGCGTTAAAGTCGCTTCAGAAATGGATTTCTTGTCTCATTGGGGGCGGGGGGGGGAATAAAGGTTTAAATTTTGGTTCATTAGAAAAAAATGGGGTTTGGGACTTTTCAGCTCCTTTTGCCTGAGGAAGATATCCAGAACGGCTGCTGTCCGGTGGTTTATGTCTTTAAAGGTGCGGCCGGGGTAACGCAGCGCTCGCCTGCTCTGGTCCTTCTTAGGTGGTCGTGTTCCCCCGTGTCCRAAAGCCCCGGTGAGGATCGTCTCCTGCTCTTCTTGGTGCTATACGAGTAGTTAGAGAAAAGCAGTTATTTCTTGCAAAATGAACGGGCCAAAGAAACCAGGCTGGAGAGCAAGGAAGGAAGGAGAGCCTCRCGACACGGCGGTGATCAGCAGGGATCCCAGGGTTCCTGGGCCCCCCCATGATCCCGAGACTGCAACCAGCTCTCTGCCTCTTCTCTTTAAGGGTTGCTATGTCTAATCAGGAATGTGAAAATGAGGACCTGGAGCAGGAGGATGCGCGAGCCAGCAGCCCCTTCTTTGCTGAGCTGGCCAGAGGTGAACTCGCTAGTGARACCCCCTCGAGGTAAGAAGTTTTGCGGGCCGCGGCCTCCTGTTTTCTGGATCGGGGAAAAGAGAGCGAAAGTGCCGCGCGCTGGGAACAAGTAGCTGCCCTTTGTGCCGYGAAGCCGAAGGAAGAGCCGCGAGAGGAAGGTGTGTTCACGAAATACAGCAGRAGGAATGAATCATGTTATTCCAAGGCCATCGTCGTGTTCATTAGCGGGATTTCCCACTCTAACAAAACTGAGTTTTCTAATTAACCTAACTGGCTAGGCAGAATGTTCCTAATTGTGGCGCTCATTAAGCTACAGAACGGGTCTGGAGGCTGTGTGGGCTCGTGCATCATCTCTCAAAGGAAGCACCAACGTTTTGGGGGGAGGAAAAAAAACCCACCAGCCCCACAGATGGCTTTGCACCGCGATGCCAACTCAAAATCAGGCTGAACTTTGAATATTTATGTATTACTCGTGGTCCTTCCTGCCCTCTCCCTCGCATCTCGTTTGCTTGCTCATTTGCATAGACGCGTGCCTGGCTTTTTAATTAATAGCYGCCATCGTTAGTCAGGCCGCTTCCGCAGGCCCAAACGCAGGGGTGACCCGCWCGCGGCCGGGCGCCCGGCGCGGACGCTCGGTGCGGCCCCGCTGTGCTCCGTTAGCCACGAGCTCTGGCAGGTCTCTGCGCCGCGGCTCCTCTCCGCGCCGTTGTCGCCCTCTTCCGCGAGCGCCTAGAGCTGCTCCGAGGAAACCGCTTCCTCYGGCGCTCGGGCTCCCCGCCGCCGCAGCCGCTTTTTTATTTTTKAATCCTGCTTTTCCGTATTTAGCCGAGGGAGCCGGCCTGGAAGGGCGCTGACTCCAGAGGGACACCCAGCCCCACCGGCGGGGGCGGCTCTGTGCCCTGGGGGGGTGTAAAGCGCGGCGAGGGGGGGGACAACACCAAGGCGCCTCGCCCGGCGCGGCCCCGCGGCAGCTCCGTCGTGTCCGGCCGCAACGAGCCGCTCGGCGCGTCCGCTGGTTACTCGTGCTCGGGCGACAACGGGCGCCGGAGCCGAGCGGGGATCCCGCGGCGTCCGGTGGGGTCCCCGGCCCGTCTCCGCGCACGCGTTTCCCCACACGCCGCTGCTGCGTGCTTTGAGACCGGAGGCGGCTCATCGGGCACGCCGCTTATTTCCCGTCAAATGGAATTAGGTGTCGGACTCGCTTGCGCTATAGAAGTCGTTTAACAAACAAGTCCGTCAGCGGGGACTCTGTCGTTACTTTATTAGGGATAATTAGCCGACACAGGAGCTGTCAAGTCGGTGATGAATTAGCATTCTGGTTATTAAACACTTTATTGTTGGCTAAACAAACGGAAAGGCCTGAAATTCCCTCCRGAGAGAACCTAATAGCCAGCAAAAGTTTCCTCCGGCTTCTGATTTTCCTGGATGATTTTAGCTCCCACCTCGGTCCTCTCTCATTTCGCTGCCACGTAGCCGCAGGCAGCGGCTGAGCGACTTCACCTGCGGGCTGTGCTGTCCCCGTCCCCGTCCCCGTCCCGGGAACGTCACAGAGCTGCGGCAGAGGCACGAAGGCTTCCGGTCCCCCTTGCTCCTCGCGTGGTCCCTTTTGCTCTGCCCCCAGGCGGTTTCTTTTCCATGCTGATCCGCGCAACTCCTCCGGCTCCGGAGCAGTTAGCAACGGCGTGAGGGGAATCGGGCTGGTTTTGGCCCCGTCCCGCTCTTCGCCCCGCGTTTTGGTCCGTGATTGTATTTCGTGCCGCAGGCCGCGGCGCGCGGAGCCTCGGCTGCCGTTGCCCGGGCCTCGCCCGAGCAGCGCGCGCCCCACTGACGCCTTTATTTTATATTTCAATCAAGGAAGGACCCGCCGGCTCCTCTTCCCTGCCCCGGCGCGGAGGCAGCGGGAACGGCACTGGATGGCAAGTCATCCGCTTATTTTGCAGCCCTGGACACGGACATCGGAAACCTGCAGCAGCGAACGCAGCGGCTCATCGACAAGGTCAACGACAACCGCAGGGAAGACCACGCGGTCATGAGCGCGTTCAGGGAGAGCCTCCTGCTGCAGGTGAGCGGGGGCAGCCGCCGCGCCGCTCGGCCGCAGCAGCGCAAACCCCGCCGCGACCCGCCAGGCCGAGCGGAGCCTCGGCACCGCCGGACTTTGCCCCCGCCGGCGCCGCGGCGAGGCAGGAGGTCGAGGCGGGYGGAGGGGCCCCGGCGGGGACCGACCCGCCGCAGCTGGCGCCGGCGCTGGCGCCATGTGGTGCCCCCTCCCCTTTCCCCCCACCCCCGCCGCCGCTTTCTGCTCGCGGTGGCTACCTCGGCCCCCGTCTTGGCTACCGCGGTCCGCAGCTGGTGCCCGTCGGAGCCAAGCTTTCCCGGGAGGCGCGCCAGGCCGCGGAGCCGCAGCTGACGCGCAGCCGGCTGCTCCCTGCCTCCGGGGAGTGGGGCTGGGCCGCAGCGAGTGGTGCCAGGCCGCTGCCACAGCCCCTTTCCCTCCCGCTCCGCAAGGTCTCCGGCCTGGCCGAGAAGCTGGAGGAGAGGATGTTCCACACCTACGATCTCCACAACCGGCTGATCCAGGAGAAGCTCCAGGAGCTCTCGGAGGTCATGGAAAGGATTGGCCACATGGAGACGGAGCTCCGGCAAGTGTGCCGCACCGTGGAGGCGGCCTACAAGGACCTGTGCCTGCAGCCGGAGCCGTGAGCCACGAGTGTGCCCCGGCGTGGGAGCGCTGCCGAGCCGCCCGGGCGGAAGGAGCCGCGACGCTGCCCGCGGAAGGGCCCTTTTCCGCGCGCTGTTGCCGCCGAGCTTTTAACGCCACGTTATACACGTATAAAAAAAGGCAACAGACCCCCAGCGCCTGCGTCGGTGAGGTTTGACGGAGCTGGTTCCGCGGGGCCCAGCGGCCTCTCGCCCCCCTTGCGAGCGGCAGTCGGGGCGGCGCGTCCCTCAGCCCGCCCTCCGCGTCCCGCTGCCTCTCGGGGCGTCCGCGCGTCCGTCCTTCCGGGGCGCCGGAGCCGGTGAGCCCGGCGGCAGAGCGGATGGAGCGGCCCACATGCCGGGATGAGGCCGCATCCTGGAGCTGAAACCTCCCCCCCCCCGTGGAGGCAGCGCTGCGCCRGAGCCTCCGCTGCGGCGCTTAATTAGCGCGAGGAGCCTCACTGATGAATGGGAAATGCTCCTGCTCCGGCACGACCCTGTGGAGCCGAGCGGCTTTTCCACCCTTTATTGGCACGAGAAGGGAGTGGCGGTGGGGACGGTGGCGGCCGCCGGGAGGAGAGCGGTGCCGTGGGTGAAACAGGCTCCGGGACAATCCTCCTCCCGCTGAGTGGGCAGCCTGGGTCCGCCTCGGTGTTCCCTTCTCCGAGGTCTCTCTGTTTCCCCACTTCCGTCCCCGCCATGCAGAAGCCAACTCCCAAATTGAGGAGCAAAAAACCAATCGTCCCACAAATTAAGCGAGGATCACAGGGGCGCTCGGCAGCCGGCCCGCAGCTCGCTGCTGCTGCCAGTGCCGTGGCGCCGCGGCCCCTTCCCGTCATTTTCCCGATTCCTGAGTCCCGTCCTTCCCGGCCGGCTCCGGCCTCTGTTTGTCGGCGCTGAAGGCCTGGATCCCCGTGATGGCTCTGCCCAGGATCAGCGCGTGGATGTCGTGGGTGCCTGCGGGCAGGAGCGGAGGCGGTGGCAGTGGCCGAGCGCGGCGGCGGTGGCGGTGGCCCGGTGGCGGTGGCCCGGTGGCCCGTCCCCGCGGCGGGGGGTGGCGGCGGGGGGGACGGGGCCGTTTTTACCTTCGTAGGTGTTGACGGCCTCCAGGTTCATGACGTGCCGGATGACGTGGAACTCGTCGCAGATGCCGTTGCCCCCCAGCATGTCGCGCGCCTGCCGGGCGATGTCCAGCGCTTTGCCGCACGAGTTGCGCTTCAGCATGGACACCATCTCCGGGGTGGCCCTGCCGCCAGAGCCGCCGGCCCCCGTCAGCGCCGTGGGGCGGCACCGAGGGGGGGGGACAGATGGACGGACRGATGGGGGTACCTGCCCTCGTCCTTGAGGCGGCCCAGGCGCAGGCAGGCCTGCAGCCCGATGGCGATCTCCGTCACCATGTCGGCCAGCTTCTTCTGCACCAGCTGGTTGCGCGCCAGCGGCGCCCCGAACTGCGTCCTGCGGCGGACACGCCGTGGGGGTCACCCCCGCCGCCGTGGGGCCGCCGTGGGGCCGGTGGGACCCCCCCACGGCAGAGGGGGGGGGCCGCGTTACCTGTCGAGGACGTACTGCCGCGCCGTCTCCAGGCAGAACTCGGCGGCTCCCAGCGCGCCCCAGGCGATGCCGTAGCGGGCGTTGTTGAGGCAGCCGAAGGGGCCCTGCGGGGGGGTGGTGGTGGGGGGGGGTTGTTGTCACCCCCCCC
>NW_020448473.1:6468-8391 GCF_003343035.1 Apteryx rowi | reverse complement strand
TGTGGAATTTCCCTTACTGCATCTTCTCCTTGTTGTCTCTTGTCCTTTCCTCCCCTTGGCCCCCAGCCAGACCATCCCACCAACTTTGACTGAGGACAATCACATCCTCGCCTCCAAGCACAGCTTTGCTGGGATCTCCTGGGATTAATTAGACAGGCCGTGGTGGCCAGCTCCAAGCAGAACTATGCACTGCAGGTCCCTACATGGTCTCAGATGAGAATGTATGGAGACCTAACATGACCCAGGGCAGAGCCTGTGGGCCAGTGCCAGCGCAGAGCCTGGATCAGCAGGCATGAGAAGAGAAGACCTCCAGCAGCTCCTCTCCACACCTGTGCAGGGACTGATGAACCTGGAAATGCTCCTGAGACAGGACGACGACACAGGACAGGGGGCACTGTGAGCTGAAGTGCTGGGCACTGACCTTCTGTGGGTCTGGGAGTCCTGGCAGGTGGTGCTGGTGGCTGTAGCCCTTGAGAACCCCCAACCCTGCTTGCAGCAGTGTGTCCTCTCCATGACTGTCAGGAGCTTCTGGAGTGCCATAGCTCCCATCTGCACCTCATCTCTCCACTGGCCCAGCCCTGGTGCCCTTCATGTGGCCCCACGACCCCACTGCGTAGGCATTGCACAGGACAGGGTACGTTCTGGGGTGGGGAAACATYCCCCCAACATAGTYGCCATGACAGCCCTTGGTGCCCCATCCTCCACGGCCCTCCTACCCGGCAGCCTCCCACCAGTCCCCAGCCCCTGCCCAGCCCTGTCCCTGTCCCCCCAGCATTAGCAGAAGGCCATGCTCTGGGGTCTGCTGAGGTCTGAGCCGACAGAGAGGCCAGGCAGGGTGGCCATTTCCTGCATACGCATGCTGAGCCCAGCAGGCAGACAGAGCTCATAACAGTCAAAGATCACATCTCACCAGGACCGTGGGGAATGGTCAGTGCGGGAAATAGCTGGTATGAGGATCTAGGTGTGTGAGGAGTTTCCTGGGRCAGTTTCTCCTCTCTGTTCATGCAGCGACAAGCTGCGCTGGATCTGTGTTCTGACAGACCCTGTTTGAGGCCGCCCATGGGAGGAGGTTGGTCTACAGGCCCAGCAGATGGCACCAGGATCTCCTCTGCATGCTCCCTGCCAGCCCTGCAGAGGACCCAGCAGAGGGCTCATCCTCCCAGGGATCACAGCTGGACATCCAGTCCTCCAGCTGGGCATGGAGCCTTGTCTGGGGGTGACTTTTGGGGTAAGGACCAGCATGCAGGGTAGGTGAGATTGTCTCAAGGAAATGTGCTGGGGACAGGGTGTGAGGGACAGCAGCTTTGGAGGAAGAGCACAGCCTTCAGGCACTGCACTGGGTAGAACCTACTTTATTATAGACATACTGTGATGGAGTCAGCTCTGACCCACAGTTGGACACAATCTAAAATAGGCACCAGGTGAGACAGAACAGTCTCAGTAAAGGTGGAAAGAATCCAACCATTTGTGCAGCAATATGGTGACAAATACTACTAATAATAGTAATAATAGTCATAATAAAAATGAAGTGAACAAACAAAGCTCAGTCCTGGTACAGGACACAGGGGGAGTCACTTGTGGAGAGCAATGACAATGTTACCACTGCTGAAAAATGTCCAAGAAATCACTTTCCTCAGGGCATCTTTGAGCTCCTTGTTCCTCATGCTGTAGATGAGCGGGTTTGTTGCTGGAGGCACCACCGCATATAGAACAGCCACCACCAGATCCAGAGCTGGTGAGGAGAGGGAAGGGGGCTTCAGGTAGGCAATTGCATCAGTGCTGACAAACAGGGAGACCACAGCCAGGTGAGGCAGGCACATGGAAAAGGCTTTGTGCCTGCCTTGCTCAGAGGGGATCCTCAGCACAGCAGTGAAGATCTGCACGTAGGACAGCACAATGAAAATGAAACAACCAAAGACTAAA
>NW_020448473.1:3393-5227 GCF_003343035.1 Apteryx rowi | reverse complement strand
TCATTCCCATTCAGACTCCTCTGTTCTACAACTTGCAGCATCAATGTCTGAACTGCAGCTGAAAACATCCAACCCCAGAAAGCCCAAGAACAAGAATATGAACAGCACGGACAGGAGGGGAAACAAGGAGCAGCACCATGATCCTGCTGCCAAGGGTGGCAGGGAGAGAGAGAGCGAGGCATTCTGGAAAACCTTCCCCTTACCCAGCTGGGCATGTCACCTCACAGATGGTGACATTCCAGGACAGTCACTCTCAGGCCCTTTGTCAGGCAGCCCAAAATGGGCCCATAGCAGGAGAGATGCCCCTCTCCTCTGCCAGAGCTCTGGCTGCAGAGAAGGTGGCTCATGCCCTGCACTTCCCTCTCATTCCCTGCCCATCTCTGCTGCCTGGAGCTGCCCCTGATGCCAGCTCTCTCTCTGTCCTAACATCTCCCAGTCAGTGCTCACAGACACCATCCCACCCGCTGGGTGCTCACTTCTGCCCTACAGAAACTTCCCGGATCAGGGTACTCTCTAGGGGCATCTCTGGGCATGCACAGCCCAAGCAGCAGGTCACATAAACTCCTATGAGGCCACAAGAGTGATGTTGATGCTGTCTGTAGGCTAAGGTGGGGATGAAGTGGCTTCCTGAGGTTTCTCACAGACCTATTAATCTCTGAGAGTGAAGGTTTAGGAGTCCCAGTTCTTTCACAAAACAGAAAACTCATTTCTCCATTCTCTCTGCCAAAAATTAGGAAACTGAAAGTGCAGACACCTGAAGAAAAGCTCCTTCCCTTTCAAGAAGCCCTTCCCTTGATCTCCTCTTGAAAAGACCCCTTGGACATCTCCTGCACATGAGCTAGAGCTGTGAGCAGCCCTGACCCACACAGCACCCTCTCAGCAGGAGAATGAAACTGCCCTGCTGGGGGTCGCTCCTCTCACCCAGAGTTTCTCCCCACAGTGCTGTGGGGAGCTCCCCAGGCAGGCTGAGGGCTGATCCTCACATACAGCAGAGTCACTGCCCCAGGCACACAGCACCCTGGGGTGCAGGGACACTGCTCTGAATCACAGCCCTGCACAGACCTGTGTGTCCTCTGTGGCTCCACACCCTGCAGCCACCCCTGGCAGAATGGAGCTGCATGCCCTGTCCCTGTGACAGTGTGGCAGGGAATCCCTGCTCTGAAGCATCTCCTCCTCTGCCTATGCACTAGATGTGCCGGCAGAGCAATCCTTAAAAAGCCTATCAGTTATGGGATGGGATGGGATGTTTTTAGGAGATGCCTCCAGGAACTTCAGTAGCATTGCCCTGAAGCCAGAGACTTACAGTGTCAAGGGCTGCGAAGATTTCCCCCACAAGGAGCTCTCCTCTCTCCTCCCACTCCACACGGCCTTGCACTTCTCTCTGTCATGTCACCTCTCATGTCAGCAGCAGCAGGCAGTGCCCGAAGCCCTGCTGCTCTTTGCAGAGGAGCTGTTCCTGCACACAGCTGTCTCTGGGCAGTGCTGCCTGGTTGTCATGAGCTCCCTCCATCCCTGCAGCCTGGCCCCACTCAGGAGCAGAGGCCCAGCTGAGCTCATGAATTTCTCTCTCCCTTGTGCTCCCTCCTCCTGGGAAATGTTCACTTCAATAAACTAAAATAATCACCAATGGGCCCTCTCTAAGCACTGAAGGAAGACTCATTCCAGCATTACAGATTGTTTCATCAGAGGATGGTTATCTGCAAGAGGTGGAAATGTCCCACTCTGGAAGCCCCGATTCCTATCCCTTAACTAGGCAGGACACATAGAAAGGGGCAAGAAGGGAGCTCATTGACACATGGTTCAGGTGCTGACTCAGTCTGGGCATCTCATTCTG
>NW_020448473.1:0-1233 GCF_003343035.1 Apteryx rowi | reverse complement strand
GAGGGCCCTTGCAGTAGTTGAACAACTGGAGCACGTGTTCTGTGAGGAAATGGGGCTGGTTCCACTTGGAGAAGAGATGGCTTTGGAGGGATCTCATAGCACCCTTCCCATGGCTATGAGAAGGTCCTCAAGAAGATGGAGGCAGGCTCTTCACCAGGGTGCATGGTGGGAGGACAAGAGACAATGGGCATAAGTTGGAAGAAAAGACGTTCCTGCAGGAGATAAAGAGAAGCTTTTCCACTACGAGGATGGTGAAGCATTGGAAGTGGTTGCCCAGAGAGGCTGTGCAGTCTCGTGTCTTGCAGGTTGCCAAGACCAGACTGGATGAAGCCCAGAGCAACCTGCTCTGACACCAGAGATGACCCTGCCATGAGCAAGGAGATTGGGGTCGATACATCCTGAGGTCCCTTCTACCCTGAAGGAGTCCATGGTTCTTCCCACTCTCGATCTTCGTTTGTTGATGTCAGGGAAAGCACACAGGTGCCCTGTGACAGTGGAAGCAGGCCAGCTTTCTTGTCCTCCTCCAGGCAGAATTGTTCAGATGCAGGGCTTCTTGGCAGGAATCCCCAAGACAGCCCTTATCAATCCTGGGCTTCACTTTTAATATGCTTGGTTTTTTTCTTCCATGTCTTCTAAGTCTGTCTCTTTTACCACCCTGATCCTGTCCTATACAACCCACCCCACCCCTGCTCATCTTTAACTCATTGGCACTGGTTTGGTTTGTTTCGTTCGTTACCTGGTTTTTTTGGTTCTTTTTTTTGGGGGGGGGCAACAGATACCTCATGAAGATTTCCAGGAGAAGGGTCAAGTCCTGTGCCTAGGTGGAAATAAACCCATCCATGAGGAGAGGTTAAGGGACCTGGTTTTCTTTAGCCTGCTGAAGTGGAGGCAAAGGGCAGTAGAGTAGGAGCCTGTGACTGCTCGAAGGCTGGTTTCAGAGATGATGGAGCTTTTCTTAGTATAGGGAAACAGCATGCGAAGGGGAAAGAGCCACAATCTGCATCTTGAGAAGTTCAGACTGGACTTCAGGTCAGAAGAATGTCACTCGTGGGTAGTGCTGAGGTGCAGCAGGTCACCCAGAGGGAGTCTGTGATCAACTCCTGGCTTTGTGTTTCAAGGAAAAGCAAGTGAGGACAGGAAGACCTCAGGAGAGGTAGGGAGATCGCAGACTGAGAGCAAGGTGGGGAAGCAGCTTGGGTGTGTACAGTGTGCAGGGAAAGAGGCACAGGTGTG
>NW_020448472.1:6911-8392 GCF_003343035.1 Apteryx rowi | reverse complement strand
AGAGACTTGTGGTTGTGCTGGACACCCCCAGGCATCTGCCATGGCCCTGCAGGCCTATTTCTATGTCACTGAATCAAGTGCCTGCACTGGATGACATCAGCTCTTTGCAGTGTCAGGATCTGCATGTGTCTCAGCTTCCTAGTGAGTGGAGCTCTGGTAGCAGTGGGCATCTAGTATCATTGCAGGGGGCCAAGGCAATTCTGTACCTGACCACACCTCATGCTCTAGAAGGATGTGGGTCTCACGCTTGCTCCATCAGAGCAAGCAGACACTGGCACATGTCCTGCAGCACCTCTGTCTCTTCCAGTGTCACCAGGTGTTAGTGTGTGAGCAGCTGACTGCCACCCTCCATCTCCTTTGATTACAACAGGAGCATGGACCAAGGTCTTGCATACAGACATCCATGCTGTGCTCACTTCTGCCTGGGCAAGGGGAATGCCACCTACTCTGTGTTTTTTGCACAGCTCACGGGATGGATATGAATCCCACTCCATCCCAGAGCCTTCTAAACCAGACTGAGAAGCCCAAACTGACAAATCTGAATCAATACCTGAACAATGGGAAAAGGAGCTCTGTTCTTGTCCCCATCTAGGTGTCCTGCCTAGTTAAGAGGTGGGAATAGGGGCTTCCAGAGTGGGACATTTCCACCTTTCATAGATAGCCATCCTCCGATGAGACAAATTGTAATGCTGGAATCAGTCTTCCTTCAGTGTTTAGACAGGGACCATCAGTGATTATTTTAGTTTATTGCAGTGAACGTTTCCCAGGAGGATGGAGCACTAGGGACAGAGAAATTCATGAGCTCAGCTACGCCTCTGCTCCTGAGTGGGGCCAGGCTCTTCGGACAGAGGGAACTCATGGCAACCTGGCAGCATTGCTCACAGTCAGCTGTGTGCAGGAGCAGCTCCTCTGCAAAGAGCAGAGGGCTCCAGGCACTGCCTGCTGCTGCTGCTGACATGAGAGGAGAGAAGGCAGAGAGAAGTGCAAGGTAGTGTGGAGTGGGAGGACAGAGGAGAGCTCCTTGTGGGGGAAATCTTCACAGCCCCTGACACGGTAAGTCTCTGGCTGCAGGGCAATGCTACTGACGTTCCTGGAAAGGTCTTGAAATCATTCCAGTCTCACCATTACATTTTTAAGGAAGTCTCTCCCGGCTTCTCCTTTGCAGAGGAGGAGGAGATGCTTCAGAGCAGGGATTCCCTGCCACACAGTCACAGGGACAGGGCATCTTGCTACCTTCTCCCAGGGATCCTGCAGGGGGGTGAAGCCTGGGTGTGCACACAGGTTCACCCAGGGCTGTGATTTAGAGCAGTGTTCCTGTGCCCTATGGTGCTGTGTGCCTGGGGCAGTGACCCTGCTGCCTGCGAGGGTCAGCACTCAACCTGCCCAGGGAGCTCATAACGACAATGTGGGGAGAAGCTCTGAGTGGGAGGAGCGACCACTGGCAGGGCAGGTTCATTCTTCCTTTGAGAGGGTGCTGCGTG
>NW_020448472.1:2375-4669 GCF_003343035.1 Apteryx rowi | reverse complement strand
ATCCTCAAGCTCTCCTGCTCAGAGTCCTACCTCAGGGAAGTTGGGCTTATTGTGCTTAGTGCCTGTGTAGTCTCTGGGTACTTTGTTTTCATTGTGCTGTCCTATGTGCAGATCTTCACTGCTGTGCTGAGGATACCTTCTGAGCAGGGACGACACAAAGCCTTTTCCACGTGCCTCCCTCACCTGGCCGTGGTCTCCCTGTTTGTCAGCACTATCATGTTTGCCTACCTTAAGCCCCCCTCATGCTCCTCCCCAGCTCTGGATCTGGTGGTGACTGTTCTGTACTCGGTGGTGCCTCCAGCAGTGAACCCCGTCATCTACAGCATGAGGAACAAGGAGCTCAAGGATGGACTGAACAATTTGATTCATCTGGTACTAGTTTGGCAGCAATAAGTTGCCCATCTCTCCTCACAAGCCATTTCCAGTTCATCTCAGGCAACTCTTGTGCTTTGGGAGTTCTGTCTGTGATAGTCATGTTTTTACAGAAAAGTTTGAATTCATCCCACCTCTCCAGCGGCACAAACCCTGTCTGTCTGACCCAGAGGCTTTGTGTAAATCTGCTGAGCACTGTGTCAGAGCTGCTCTCCCTTGCAGCATCTCTGTAATAAAAGGGGATTTCATCAATACACTGCCTGAAGACTGGGCTCTTCTTCCAAAGTGGGAGCAAGAATGCGCTCAGGGAATTGCACCTGAAAAGGCCCTGTTGCCATGCCTGGGTTTTCCATGGGCTAAGGAGGATGTGCTCATAGGGTGATGTGTGAGGGAATAAGGGCTGGATTCAGCCCTCACTTGGGGGTGCCCAGTGGCCCGGGAGAGAGTGAGTGCTCAAGAGGTATCTGCTGGGGGCTGTCTCAAATATTAGAGGGCTGGTGACAGATGCCCATCCTTCTGGAAGGCAATATGGAGCCACCCGGAGAGCAGAGGGGATCTCCAGGGACAGCATGTGCCTGGGATGGGCAGTGAGTGGAGACTCCCAAAACCAAGTGGAGTCACGCAAAGTCAAAGGCCAAACTGAGGAATGCACCAAATCAGGACTCTGGAATCTCAGGAGAGGCAGTGGGGACTCACCAGGCACAGGGAAGGCAGCCTCAAGGGTGGTTCATGTCACCTACAATGAAAAACCATGGCTGGACCTAATGACACACCTGACCCCATCCTGAGCCATTGGAAATGCCTTGTGATTGCTCTGAGCATCTTCCACAGCCACAGACGCCTGGGGCGGGGGTTGTCAGGTGCAGTGATGCTGGGCAGCCAGGTCTACCCTGACGAGCCCGGCCAGTGTGGAGTCACCCTGGGGCCCCACAGACTGCTGGCCCTGCAGAGCAGCATCACCAGCCTGGGAGCACAGCAGAGGGGTGCAGGAATGGCTGGGCAGGCCAGCATGGACACACTGACCTGCAGAAAGGCTCTCTTGGGAGGAGGGATGTCTCTTGAGTAGAGCAAAGGAACAATTGGGTGCTTGCAGGGAGGAAGAAATGAAAACCTGTTTCTATGTGTGTTAACTCAGGGCAGGCTGCTCTGTYGCTGGACACTTTCACTAACCGAATACGTCCATTGTATCATATATTATTGTTCCTTTCCTTTCCTCTAACCATTTTCCAGTTTCCAACCAATGTTGAGGAACCTTGGTGTTGTGTTTGAGAAAGCTGTCAAGTTGATGCAAGGTTACTCCAAGTGATACTGAGGTATTAAAAGGTGCAAAAAAAGACATTGTTTGTTCAGTCATATGAGAAGTTAACCAGAAGTCTGTGTGGTGATTTGGTCAAAAACATAGGTCCCATCACAATGGCTTTTGTTGCCTTCCATGTCTGGAGTACCCATCTCACTCTGTTGTCAGAACCATGTGCAGCTTCCCATCCAGTGCGTTGTTACACAGAGCGACATTTAGACTAACTTTAGATCTTAGGGTTAGTGCAACATGATTGCCTACAATCAGTCCTTAACCTTGTGCTATTACAGATGGTGTTTCTCTTATAACTATAGTTTTGAAGATGGGTTGTGACTGATCTTCAATACCTGAGTTGTCCCATGGGCAACGTAAAAAGGCAGAACCTGTTAGAGACACTTTTCAGGTGTGTTTTCCATTTATCAGTGTTCCCACAGTTAGCAGGTAACACCACATCTCCCTGCAAGAGAAGACACCAAAATCTTGCACATAACCCAGACCTCACTAATGGTTAACTTACTGCCTTCAGTGTCTACAGCATCCCATGCTCCTTTTCCATGGGAAAAGAGCAGAGTCACCCAGACAGATCCCCAAGCTGGATGTTTAACCACAACCTCACCTCCAGGAC
>NW_020448472.1:0-1209 GCF_003343035.1 Apteryx rowi | reverse complement strand
GGGGTGCCCTGCACAATGTCCTTCCTTGTGGGTGAAGGGGGACCGCAGTTCTCCAAGAAAGAGGCTGCAGCCTCAACGCTTGTGGCAAGGGATCACACAGCAAAATGACCATGGGAGCTCCCTGCCCCGTTGCTGCTCATCTTTGAGAGCTGCTGGGAGAGCATTTGGTGTTAGGAGTTGTGGGAGGGGGTCCCTCGCAGGAGTGTTCCCTCCCGGAGAGCTGGAGTGCCCTCCTGTGAGGCCTGGACTCCTATCACAGAGAGCATTGGGGACCGTCTGCCTGCAGCGCCACCAAGGACAGAGCCCCAGGAAAGCTGCAAGATGCACAGAAGAACACGGGAAAGCCCCAGGGGGGCGGGAATCCAAAGGGGTGAGGAAATGGGATGTGTGGGAAGGCCATGACTTCCAGGTGGGAAGGGTGTTTCTCTGGTCTCACACCAAAAGGAACCTGATGATGACCGACCCTGGCTTTCCAATGGCAAAGTGTGGTAGGGAAAGAGCAGCCCTCCATGAGCAAATGCCACCGGTTGCTGTAGCTGTGTGCCAAGTGCTGTGTGCCAAGCACTGCCTTGGCCTGCCCTGCCCTGTGCTGGGGGGAAATGGCTAGAGGGGGCAGGCAATCCCAGAGGAGGTTTGCCTGCTCAGCTGAGGACCAACAGTGCCTTCTTCCTGCTGCCAGACTGGTGAGGGGGGCTCCGAGACACCTGTGTCGCTGGATCTTGCAGCAGCTGGCAAGGCTGCTGAGAAGGGAGGACTAGTTTTGTCTGATGCCCACCAGGGCTTTCTTCATTGAGGTGGGCCTCATGGCAAGTGGTGACTCTCTGGAGGTGCCTCTAAATGCTATGCTGGCTCATGCACATGGCTGTGGGGTGATGTTGGTCAATGGAGCTGGGGCAATGGAGCTGGGGCACTCCTCTTAGTCGTCCCGACATTGGCTCATTTCTGCTGGGCTGCCACTTGCAAACACTTGGATTTCGTGCCTCCTTTGTGGCAGCTCTGTGTTCAGTTGCTCCTCCAAGGGATGGGAACCAGAGGCTGCAGACGGTTCAGGGGACGGGAGGAGGAGGCGAGTGGTGTGTGCAGTGTGCTGTGAGGCCCAGGGCTGGGAGCAGGGCCTGGGGGTGTCTCCACCATCCCTGCTGCCTGTGCGCTGAGCTTTGTCAGGGCCTGGTGCCCTTGCCCTGAATGGTGGGTGAGATCCAGGGCTGC
>NW_020448471.1:6917-8505 GCF_003343035.1 Apteryx rowi | reverse complement strand
TGAGTGCCCCTCTGTCCCTCCCTGGCCCTGCCTCCCTCCACACAAATATCATGGTATTGCTGCATGTTTCCCACCTGCCCATGCTGCCCTTGTGCTTCCCCTTGGACTCTCTGGGCAGGGGGCTTTCTGATGCAGTTCAGACACTGACCCTGCGGGTCCTGCCCTGCAGACGTGTCCTTGACAGTGAGGTGCCCAAGTGCCCCTCTAACCTGTGGGGCTCTGGGCAATGTAGTGTGGGGGTCTGGGAATGAGCCAACTCTCTTGTCAGGACACCCCATCCTTAGGACATTCTGCCATTTCCCTGGGGTGTCTGGCTGGGCTGCAAGCTGCCCTCCACAAGGACACAGCTCTCCCATTGCAGCTGCGTGTTATCGAGGTGCCCCAGGCAGAAGCCACCTAGATACTGAGGCCATGGACATGCTGCTGGGAGGGTGGATGTGGGCAGCTGGAAGGAGCCCAATGTGTTGCTTGCTGTCTAGAAGGGGAGGGCTGAGACCTGCCTAACATCCCCTCAGAAAGAGTGCTGATGGGCACTTTGCAAGTGCATTCCTCTGCTCTCCGCAGTGTTGTTTCTTTTTTGGGTAACAGGAGTGCAACTGTCCTCCACCTCCGAGGTGGGAGCACAGGGTAGCTGGGAAGAAGGCAGGTGAACAGGCCAGCTCTGCTCCCTCTGCACTCAAGCCAGAGTGAATCCTTTTGCCTCTCCGGAATCACAGCTGCTCACTCTGAGTACAGCAGCAATGCTGAGGATTTCTACCTGCAGGAATGCTCCTCAGGGGTGACAGGGTCAGCTAAAGGAAACAAAAGAAGCCTTAAAACTATGAATGAATCCACATTATTTAGAAGTGGGAATGAAGATTTTGAAAATCCCTTCAGCATTACGAGTAGATTAAATCTGACGAGAACTGTCAGAATTTTAAAACTTTAGTCACCCCTGTTCCCATGTACACAGTGCTGTAAGTCTGGGGTGACTCCTCTGGAGCCCATGGGCAGAGGCCCCTGCTCCTCATATCAAACTAAACCAGCACAAACCAGAGCTCAAGCCATGGAGCTCAGTGACGGTACTGCCGAGATGGGGAGAGGTATTGTGTGTATTTGGGGGCAGTTATAAGAAAGTTTTTCTCAGAGAAGTCTGTCCTAATTTGTCAATGTCTTTTCTTCCTCGGACAGTCCCCCTGTGCTGCAAAGGAGCAAATGTCCAACAGCAGCTCCCTCAATGAGTTCCTCCTCCTGGCATTTGTGGACACGCGGGAGCTGCAGCTCTTGCACTTTGCACTCTTCCTGGGCATCTACCTGGCTGCCCTCTTGGGCAACGGCCTCATCATCACAGCCATAGCCTACGACCACCACCTCCGCACCCCCATGTACTTCTTCCTCCTCAACCTCTCCCTCCTTGACCTTGGCAACATCTCCCTCACTGTCCCCAAATCCATGGCCAATTCCCTCTGGAGAATGAGGGCCATTTCTTACTTGGGATGTGCTGCCCAGGTCTTTTTCTTCTTTTTCTTATTTTCAGCAGAATTTTCTCTTCTTACTGTCATGGCCTATGATTGCTTTGTTGCCATTTGCAAACCCCTGCACTATGGGA
>NW_020448471.1:3710-5005 GCF_003343035.1 Apteryx rowi | reverse complement strand
AAAGATGGTCCATGGTGGAGTAACCAGAAGACGAAGACAGAGCACTAAATCCAGATATGCACGGAGAAATGAGGGCTCTGCAATCCCTGAAGAGGGACTGGGGTCCCAGGGAAGGGGCACGGGAGAGTGATTCCTGCACCCTCAGTGAAACACCACAGGCTGGAGCTAGTGCCCACCCAAACACATCTCCTGCCATTGCAAACACCCTGGGATCACTGTGAGCGCTGTCCATGAGCACAGACATGTGTCAGCAGTATTAGTGGTGTTGATCCCTGTCCAGCTGTGTCTGCTTCCCTCTCTGATCAGCATGGTCAGAGCCAAGTCAGGAGTCACCCCATGGCCTCATGACCCCACAGTCATTCGCTCTGCTGAGCAGCATTGCAACCCAGGGCCCTGCAGGGAGCACAGAGCAGGGGGGCAGGAGCGGCCAGGCCAGCACGGACACAGTGACCTGGGGAAAGGCTCTCTGGGGAGCAGGGATGTCCCAGGAGAGAAGCAGGGCAGCGTTCAGAGATAGGAAATGAGAAAAAGAAGCAGGTTTCCCTGTGCACCAGCTGGCAGCAGGCAGCTCTGTCCACAAGGCAGCAGGAGCTGCTGGAGGGGCTGCAGGGCCAGGGCTCTCGTGCTGTGCTGGGCAGCGGGGTGGGCATGGAGGGGCTGCAGGCAGACAGGGAGGGGATGTGCTGGACACAAGAGCAGGGGAGATAGAGAGTGATGGGCCTCATTGTGGGGCCTCTCACCCCTACTGGAGGCCTTGGGCCATGCCTGACATACACTGTGGACATGGCTATGCCTGGCCCTGCACCTCTCGGGTCCTGACCTGTTCCTGTCTCTGTCCTGCTGACCTGACTCCCCACCTCTACCTCGGACTTGCCTCTGACTACAGTCAAGAAAGCCTTGGCAAGGGAAGCTGAGACCCAAGCACGACCAGAGAAGGCTGTAGGTGTAAAAGGTGACCATATATCCCAACAGCAACTCTTTCCTGACAGGCAATTTAAAGATGTCAGGAGAGCTTCAGATTTGGACYCTCTRCCCAGGGAACACTGCACAAGGAGTCTTAGCTGCATGAAGAAGGAAGAACAACCACTTTGGGTCTGATTTGTTGATGCCCAGTTATGACAACAGRTCTTTCTGTGTCACAGCTCTACTCTTTACGCACCATTTGYGACTTGTTTCCTGCTAGAAAGGGTGTGTTGTCAGGAGCAGCAAGAGTGGGGCTGCTCCATGCGGGAAGGGGAACCAGGAGCTGAGGGTGCCAGCAAGGCAAGAAGGCAGTGCCCCACCAATGAGAGATG
>NW_020448471.1:0-1173 GCF_003343035.1 Apteryx rowi | reverse complement strand
GACAGTCCCTGGCAGATACCACTTGACCACTCACCCTCTCCAGGGGCCCTGGGCACCCACTGGGCACCCTAACACATCACCCTATGAGCACATCCTCCTTAGACCATGGAAAACCCAGGCACAGCCACAGGGCCTTTTCGAGTGCCATTCCCTGAGCACATTCTTGGCTCCCGCTTGGAAAGAAGAGCCCAAACTTCAGGCACTGTGCTGAGGAGATCCCCTTTTATTACAAAGATGCTACTTGGGAGGCCAGCTCTCACACAGTGGTCAGCAGATTTACACAAAGCCTCTGGGTCAGACAGATGGGGTTTGTGCCTCCGAAGAAGAGAGATGAATTCAGACATTTGTGTACAAACACACTTATCACAGATAGAATGCCCCAGCCACAAACGTTGCCTGAAATCGCTTGGAAATCACTTGTGAGGAGAGATGGGCAGCTTATTGCTGCTGAAACATCACCAACTGAACCAGTTTCTTCAGTGCCTCCTTGAGCTCCTTGTTCCTCATGCTGTAGATTAGAGGGTTCATTGTTGGAGGCACCACTGCGTACAGAACGGAGAACACCAGATCCAGAGCTGGGGAGGAGAGGGAGGGGGGATTCAGGTAGGCAAACATGACAGTGCTGAAAAACAGGGAGACCACAGCCAGGTGTGGGATGCACATGGAGAAGGCTTTGTGCCGGCCCTGCTCAGAGGGGATCCTCAGCACAGCAGTGAAGATCTGCACGTAGGACAGCACAACGAAAATGAAACACGCAAAGACTAAACAGGCAGCAACCACAATAAGCCCAATTTCCCTGAGGTAGGATTCTGAGCAGGAGAGCTTGAGGATCTGGGGGATTTCACAGAAGAACTGGTCCACTGTGTTGCCTTGGCAGAGTGGTATTGAAAATGTGTTAGCAGTGTGCAGCACAGCATTGAGAAAACCACTGCCCCAGGAAGTTGCTGCCATTCTGACACAAGCTCTGGTGCCCATGAGGGTCCCATAGTGCAGGGGTTTGCAGATGGCAACATAACGGTCATAGGCCATGACAGTGAGGAGATAATACTCTGCTGAGCATAAGAAAAAGAAGAAAAAGACCTGGGCAGCACATCCCAAGTAGGAAATGGCCCTCGTGTCCCACAGGGAATTGGCCATGGATTTGGGGACAGTGGTGGAGATGGTGCCAAGGTC
>NW_020448470.1:6759-8441 GCF_003343035.1 Apteryx rowi | reverse complement strand
CCATCCGTCCTTGGCGTTCTTCCTTCAAGGTTCACCATCCGTCCTTGGTGTTCTTCCTTCAAGGTTCAGGTTAAAATTTACTATGTCTTTCAAGTCCTTCTGGACTTTTCGTTGTTTATCACAGTCATTATCTCACAACATAGTTCATCAACAAGTCACTTCTTTCACCGCAGCAAACCCCACAATGTCCCACTCTGGAAGCCTCTGCTCCCATCTCATAAGAAGGCAGGGACAAGAAGGGAGTTCATTTACTCATGATTCAGCGATTGGTTTAGAGGAATCAAGCTAGGCAGTAAATACTGAATAGGAACTTCCTGATGTGTAGTAGGATTCAGTTCCCTCTCATGCASTCCACAGACTCACAGGAGGTGGGATTCCCCTCCCCAGGTTTTGGGGTGCATAGTAGGGCTGTCTGCTCCTTGTTGAAGTTTCTGTTGTAATCAATGGAGATGGAGGATGGGARTCAGTTGTTCATACACAAACAGCTTCTGACATTTGAAATGTCAGAGGTGGTCCAAGACACGTACCAGTGTCTCCTTGCTCTGATGTAACAACTGTGAGACCCACATCTTTCTGGGGCATCAGCTGCCAGCTGGAGAATCTCCTTGGTCATGGGAAATGACACTAGCTGCCTGGTACTACGAGAGCGCCCCTCACATTGAAGCTGAGACATATGCAGATCCTGAGGTTGCAAACAGCTCATGTAATTCAGTGTAGACAGTTTAATGCAATGGCAACAGGACTGCAGGGCCTTGTCACATACATGGGGTGTCCAGCACGACCACCACGTTTCTAGCAGATACAGCTCAGGACCCACAGCAAAATCATGCCCTTCTGGAGTGGTTGCTGGATAAACACCTCAAGGCATCTTGGATTTCCTACCTGTTCCCAATCAAGGGATTCCCACCACTGCCTTCAGACAAAGTCCATCCCAACTACATCTACATCCCACCTACATCGAAGCATGCTGCAAAGATGGAAGGCACATCACACCAAGCTCTCCATGCATATGACTACACTCTCAAATCCATCTAGTTCTCCTCTCCCTAAAGTTTTTCTCACCCCCCAATGATATGAACAGGGACCGTATTAATGATACAGCCACACCATGGCTAGATTGAAGGCTGTTCAGGGACCTTCTCGGTGGCACCTTGTCCTTCCTGGACATCCAGTCACTTTCATCACAKRCCCCAAGRTGCTGCAAAGTCATCCTGGGTACAAAACACTTCTCCTGCCATGGCTGCATGGTCCAGCTCTGTTCCTCTCTGGCCTTGGGTACTGCAGGGTTTGCTCTCTTAGTGGGCGCCTCATATCATCATTACATCACCATCTGCTATCTACACCAGCATGTCTCTGCTCTGAAGCTGGGCCTTTGCATACATGGTGKCCTTGGCTCTGGAGAACAGGTTTCACCATGACAAGTCTGCACTCAGCCCCAGTGCCACAGCTGAGATTCTGCAGCCCAAATATACACAAATGCACAAAGCCTGGGTCCCAAACAAGAGGAAGTGGAGATGCACGAGCTGTCACGAACTGCAAGACCTTTAAGCAGCCTGAGGAAGTTTGTGGATCACAGACCCTGCTTCTGCTTCTTTTAGGGGGACTTCAATCTCCCTGACATTCACTGGGAGGGCAATGCAGCAGGGGGCAAAGAGTCCAGGAGGATTCTGGAGGGTGTGGAG
>NW_020448470.1:3725-5268 GCF_003343035.1 Apteryx rowi | reverse complement strand
TACTGCATCCAGTTTTGGCCCCCAGTACAAGGGCCCCCCTGTACAAGGAGGTCCTCAAGAAGAMGAAGCAGAGTTCTTCACCGTGGTGCATGGCAGGAGGATGAGAGACAACAGCCATAGGTTGCAACCAGAGAGGAACAGGCTGGAGAGAAGGAAAAACTTTTTTCCCCGAGAGGATGGTCMACATTGGAACATGTTGCCCAGAGAAGCTGTGCTGTCTCCATCCCTGGAGGTTTTCAAGACTGGATCAAGCCCTCAGCAACCTGGCCTGATCCCATAGCTGACCCTGCAGTGAGCACAAGGTTGGCCTAGAGACCTCCTGAGGTCCCATCCATCTTGAAAGATTCTGGGAGTCCTACCACCAAGGGTCTTCTCTTGTCAATGTTAGGGAAAACACTCAGTTCTCCTTGACCATGGGTAAGTCAGACACAGGTATGATCAGATCAGCTGGCTTTCCTTTCCTGCTCCAGTCAGAGATGTGCAGATGCAGGGCTGCTTCACAGGTACCCCTGAATAGCCCTGATCACTCCTTTGCTTCTCCTTTTATTCTGTTTTTCTCTCCTTTACTCCTTCCAAGTTCTACCCTCTTACCATCCTCACCCTCCCATGAAAACAGCCCACCTCTTTTAACCCATCTTTCCTTATAGGCCCTGTTTTGGCTTGCTTTGTACCCTCATTTGGCATTTCTGAGATTAGTGCCCCTGTAATTCCTACCTCGGTCAGCAATTCCATTAAACTAGTACCTCCTTTTATTACTTGTACTGGCCTGCAATTCCCCATGCTCTTATCTTGCTAGGCACCACAGCTCAGGGTGCATCACCTGTGTACAAACATTAACAGCTGACACAAGGAGCTTCAGTCCGCGGAACCTTGAGAAAACCTTGGGATTTGGCAAAAAGAAACTTAATGAAGTTTTACAAAGAGAAGTGGCAAATCCTGCACCTGGGGAACAATAATCCTGTGCATCAGGACAGGTTGGGACCTGACTGGCTGAGGAGCGGCCTGAGGAGAAGGGCCTGGGTGTTACGAGGGATGCCATATGAGTCAGTGGTGCGTGCTCATGGTGGATACACCCAGATGCCTATGGCGCTGCACTGGGAAGAGAGTGGCCAACCAGACAAGGGGAGTTATTATCCACCTCAACTCAGCACTGGTGGGCCCCACTGTGGGGCTCCCAGGAACTTTTCTTGGTAGTGGGAAACAGCATGGGAAGCAGAAAGATCCTCAAACTGCAGTGTGGGAAGTTCAGACTGGACGTTAGGATGAAGAAATGTCACTTAAAGGGCAGTGCTGTGGTGCAACAGGTTCACCCAGTGGGCGTCTGTGATCAGCCCATGGCTTTGTGTTTCAAGGAACAGCCAGTGAGGATGGAGAGACATCAGTAGAGGTAGAGAGATCTCGGGGTGAGAGCAAGGTGGGGAAGCAGGTTGGGTGTCCACAGTCTGCAGGGAGACAGGCGCAGGCATGGGACGGCCTGTGGTGAAGACAGCCGAGGGCACTGGCAAGGCTGAAGGGCCCTGACAGAACTGAGGTCCTTGTCCTA
>NW_020448470.1:0-1963 GCF_003343035.1 Apteryx rowi | reverse complement strand
AAGGCTTTGGGTAGACACACAGGAGACAGGGGAGAGAAAGGGCAGAGACCTCCGGGTGCACAGCTGGGCTCACAGCATTGCAGAGCGGGTGTCACCGGCTGAATAAGCAACCCAAAGAAGTAAAGGAGTCCTTGCTTTTGCAGTGACTTGGAAAGCCACATCTCCGACAGTATTCAAGGGGGATGGAGTCTGCCTTCTGCAAGAGTCACCCTGGGACTTTGCAGAGACTGGGAAGAGCAGGAAGGCTGGTTGTAGGGACATTCTCAAACTTCAGCAGCTGCAGAGGTGGGAGATGGTCATCTCACAAACTTCTGAATGCTTCCTAATTCAGGTCCTGAACAGATGTTCAAACAACCATAACAATCTCCTTCCAAAGGTAGGAAATGGGGCAGGCCAAACTGGTCCCACATTGCCGTGAACAAACACAGCTTTGATTTGTGAACTAAAGCCAACCCCTTCCTTTGCCCCTTCTGCTCCTGACCTGCAAGGGCCGTCGTCCCAGCAATGTCACAGCCTGTACTTAGCAAGAAATACAGAGTCAAACTCCATGTCGACATGTGCCAGAGAACATCATCCACATTTTAAAGGTAGCACCACTAATTCATGATGACGGAGTGGAATAAAATTTGTGCCACATAGTGTGCAACATTATTGTCTACTTCTGCATGTTTTATCAGTGGCATTTCTATATTGCTGTAGAGCTATGCATGGGTCAATCCCTCTTCTGGGCACACTCACCAAACCCAGAAGTCACCTCACCATCAACATCTGCTGGCCTATCAGTTGCTCACATAGAAGTGACCTCACAAGTGCATGCCCCCACCAGGTGCCTGCTGCTGGGCTTTAGAGACAGAAGTTTCCTCAAAATAACTTCCCCAGCCACGAACATGCTGCTGCCCTACCAGCTACTCTGACCAAGGAGACCTCACAATCAACTTCCAGGCCTTGCCTGGCCTCCCAGCTGCTCTGCAGGAAAAGACCTCAAAGTCAGTTCCCACCAGTGGGCCTGCCACTGGCCTATCACATACAGAGACACAGCTGACCTCACCAGCACATTCTSCACTTCAGAGCCTGCTGCTGGCCTACCACCTTCTCACCCAGAAGGCACCTCACAGGCACCTTTACAGGCAGGTGCCTGCTGCAGCCCTGTAGGCTGCTGGGACAGGACTGGCCTCAAAGGAGATTCCCAGCCAGGTGCCTGCTGCTGGCCTAGCAGGGACTCAGAAAGACATGGCCTCACAGTCACCTTCACAACAATGGCTCTGTCACTGGCCTACAAGCCTCTGAGACAGAAGCTGCTTCACCATAACTTCCCCAGCCGGGACACAAACGCTGACCTATCAGCTGCTCAGGCAGAAGTGATCTCCAAAGCACAGATCCCAGCCATGCACCTGCTGCTGCCCTACCAGCTGCTCAGGTAGAGGTGACCTCACAGTCACCTTGCCAGTCACACGTATGCTGCTATCCCATCAGTTCATCAGTCACAAGTGACCTCACAATCAACAGCCAAGCCTTGTTCCTGCAGCTGSCCTATCAGCTACTCCAGCAGAAGTGACCTCATCATCAATAGCCAAGCCACGTGCCTCCTGCTGGCCTGTCAGCTATTTACAAAGCATTCATTTGACAATAGGGATCTTCTGGCATAGCTCTTGTACACAGCCATGACCTCACTACCCACACCCCAGGCACACAGCTATTGCCACCTGCACCTCCCCCTGCCCTCCCCAAGGCTGAACTAGCTACTGAACGGCCTCCCTGAGTCACATCATGACATCACAGATTCACATCATGGCCTCACAATGCTCACAGGGCAGACAAACACCCCTTACGTACCACTTACTACACCAAAAGATTAGCTCCTGCCTACCTAGTACCTACACCTAGTCTATGAAACTTAACAACTGGAGAACGGCCTGGAAGGGATTCTTGGCAACATTTTCTAAGGGGAGGATTGCATGGGAGC
>NW_020448469.1:7357-8446 GCF_003343035.1 Apteryx rowi | reverse complement strand
CAGGTTCACATGTGCGCGACCCCCGGGGGCACGCGGCGCTGGGCACCGCGCGGTGCGGCGCACGCCCGATCGCCGCTCTTTCCAGCCACATCGCCGCTCTCGGCACGCCACATCGCGGCTCTTTGAGCATGCAAGATCGCAGCTCTCTGCACGCCGGATCACGGCTCTCTCCAGCCCAATCATGGCTCTCGACACGCCACATCGTGGCTCTTTGCACGCCAGATCACAGCTCTCGACATGCCAGATCACAGCTCTCTGCACGCCAGATCACAGCTCTCTCCAGCCCAATCGCTGCTCTCGACACGCCACTTCACGGCTCTTTGCATGCAAGATTGCAGCTCTTTGCACGCCAGATCACGGCTCTCGACACGCCAGATCACAGTTCTCTCCAGCCCGATCGCCGCTCTCGACACGCCACATCGTGGCTCTTTGCATGCAAGATCACGGCTCTCAACACGCCAGATCACAGCTCTCGACACGCCAGATCACGGCTCTGGACATGCCAGTACACAGCTCTTTGCACGCCACATCACGGCTCTTTGCACGCCAGATCACAGCTCTCAACACACCAGCGCACGGCTCTTTGCACGCCACATCGTGGCTATCGACATGCCAGCAGGCGGCTCTTTGCACACCAGCTCACAAACCTCTTTGCACAACAGCTCAGTGCTCTCTGCACCCCGGCGCACACCCGTTTGCACGCCAGATCGCAGCTGTTTGCACACCAGTACAAACCTCCTTGCACAACAGCTTGGCGCTTTCTGCGCCCTGGCGCACACCCGTGTGCACCGCAGCCCGCGGCTGTTTGCACACCAGTACAAACCTCCTTGCACACCAGTACAAAACCTCCTTGCACAACAGCTCTGCACTCTCTGCACCCCGGCACACACCCGTGTGCACCGCAGCCCGCGGCTGTTTGCACACCAGTACAAAAACCTCCTTGCACAACAGCTCACAAACCTCTTTGCACAACAGCTCGGCGCTCTCTGCGCCCCGGCGCACACCCGTGTGCACCGCAGCCCGCGGCTCCTCGCGCCCCGCCGGCGGCTCCCGCCCGCCCCAGCCACGCGTGCGCGTCCCCCCCCCCCC
>NW_020448469.1:3147-6813 GCF_003343035.1 Apteryx rowi | reverse complement strand
CGACAAGGTAGTAACTGCCGGGAAGGGAGAGAAACGGGCGCTGTTGGCRCGCGTCCCCCCGGCGCCTTCGGCACCCGCTTTTGGGCAGGTCCTGCAGGACCCGGGACGACCAACCTGTTGTGCTCAGACTGCTGGAAGCCTGGGAGAGCGGGAGGCTCACGCCGGGGCTGGGGCTGGTCACCTGCGTTGGGGAGAACGTGTCACCGGGCGGCCGGCCACCCCGGGGACAAAGGCGGCGGGGACGGGGACCGGGGGCAACATGGGGGGATGGGGACATCATGGTCAATATGGGGGGATGGGGACCTTGAGGCCAACACGAGGGGAGAGGGACCACGAAGCCAACACAGGTGGATGGGGACCACGGGCTATAGAAGGGGATGGGGACCTCGAGGTCAATATGGGGGGACGGGGGCCTCCAGGCTGACACGAGGGGATGGGGACCATGAAGTCAACATGGGTGGATGGGGACCGTGGGCTATAGAAGGGGATGGGGACCGTCGGCAACATGAGGGGAGGAGGACCTTGAGGTCAATATGGGGGGACGGGGACCTCCAGGCCAACACGAGGGGATGGGGACCACAAAACCAACATGGGTGGATGGGGACTATGGGCTATAGAAGGGGATGGGGACCATGGACAACATGAGGGGAGGAGGACCTTGAGGTCAATATGGGGGGACGGGGACCTCCAGGCCAACACGAGGGGATGGGGACCACGAAACCAACATGGGTGGATGGGGACCATGGGCTATAGAAGGGGATGGGGACCTCGAAGTCAATATGGGGGGATGGGGACCTCCAGGCCGACACGAGGGGATGGGGACCATGAAGTCAACATGGGTGGACAGGGACTGTGGGCTATAGAAGGGGACGGGGACCTTGAGGTCAACACGAGGGGACAGGGACCACAAAGCCAACCAACCAACATGGGTGGATGGGGACCATGGGCTATAGAAGGAGATGGGGACCTCGAGGTCAATATGGGGGGACGGGGACCATGGGCAACACGAGGGAACGGGGACCACGAAGCTGACATGGGCGGATGGAGACCATGGACAATATGGGGGGATGGGGACCTCAAGGCCAACACAGGGGGACGGGGACCACAAAGCCAACATGGGTGGATGGGGACCACGGGCTATAGAAGGGGACAGGGACTATGGGCAATACGGGGGGACGGGGACCATGAAGCCAACATGGGTGGATGGGGACCATGGGCCGTTCGGGGATCTCAAGGCCACGATGGGGGCGCAGGGACCTCGAGGCCAATACAGGTGGACATGGACCATGGGCTATACGGGGTGGGGACAGGAACCATGAAGCCAACACGGGTGGACGGGGCCCGTGGGCCATGGCGGGACGGGGCGCACGGAGTGCGGATGGGGTCGCACGGGCTGGGGTGACTCCCACAGCCGCGGGGCCCGTCCGGGGGTGGGGGGTGGGGGGTGGCCATGGGGGCACGGGACCCACCATGTGGGGGCTGTAGCCGGGGGGCTTGCCCTGGGAGGGCAGCATGGGGCTGCTGCTGCAGGGGTTGATGCGCTTCTCCTTCTGGCGCCGGTTGCAGAACCAGACGCGGATGACCTCCTTCTCCATGTTGAGCTGCTCGGCGATGAGCAGGATCTCCTCTGAGGTAGGCTTCTGGTTCTGGGGGGGGGGACACGGGTGGGCGTCAGGGCGGGCACCCGGGTGGGCGTCGGGACGGGGCAGGGGGTGCCGGCGCGGGGCCGCTCACCGCGAGAAAGCTCTTCTCCAGGGCGAAGCGGACGTTGGTCTCGATGCTGGTCCTCTTCTTGCGGCGCCGTCCCGGCAGCCCGTCGAAGCCCAGGCTGGGGCTGCTCAGCTGGTTGGGGCTGGGCAAGGTGGAGTCCACCGACATGGTCTCTGCAGAGACGGGCGGCGTTGGCACTCGGGACGGTCCCCCACCGACCCCCCTCCCTCCCGCCTCCGCGCGGGTCCCCACCGTCTCACCGGCGTCGTTGAGCCATTTCTCCAGCAGCGGCTTGAGCTTGCACATGTTCTTGAAGCTGAGGTTGAGCGCCTCGAAGCGCGAGATGGTCGTCTGGCTGAAGTCGTTGCCGTAAAGCTTCCCCATCGCCAGCCCCACGTCGCCCTGCCGGGGTTGGGGKGGGGAGAGGAGCTCAGCGCCGGGCCCAGGCGTCCGGGGCCGCCGCCTCTCGGTTGAGGTTGGAAGGGACCTCTGGAGACCGTCTAGTCCAACCCAACTAGACCCAACTAGGGTCATCTAGAGCAGGTTGCCCAGGATCACGTCCAGGTGGCTTTTGAGTATCTCCAAGGATGGAGACTCCACCACCTCTCTGGGCAACCTGGCCCAGTGCTCAGTCACCCTCACAGTAAAGAAGTTTTTCCTCATATTCAGATGGAACTGCCTGTGTTTCAGTTTGTGCCCGTTGCCTCGCGTCCTATCGCTGGCCACCACTGAGAAGAGTCCGGCCCCGTCCTCTCCACACCCTCCCATCAGATACTTATACACAGTGATAAGATCCCCTCTCAGCCTTCTCTTCTCCAGGCTGAACAGTCCCAGCTCTCTCAGCCTTTCCTCATAAGAGAGATGCTCCAGTCCCCTAATCATCTTTGTAGCCCTTCGCTGGACTTGCTCCAGTAGCTCCGTGTCTCTCTTGCATTGGAGAGCCCAGAACTGGACGCAGGACTCCATCACCTCCCTCGACCTGCTGGCAACACTCTTCCTGATGCACCCCAGGATACCATTGGCCTTCTTGGCCACAAGGGCACATTGCTGCCTCATGCTTAACTTGGTGTCCACCAGGACCCCCAGGTCCTTCTCCGCAGAGCTGCTTTCCAGCAGGTCAACCCCCAACCTGTCCTGGTGCATGGGGTTATTCCTCCCTAGGTGCAGGACCCTGCGCTTCCCTGTGTTGAACTTCACGAGGTTCCTCTCTGCCCAGCTCTGCAGCCTGTTGAGGTCCTTCTCTACGGCAGCGCAGCCCTCTGGGGCATCAGCCGCTCCTCCCCGTTTGGGATCATCAGCAAACTTGCTGAGGGTGCGCTCTGTCCCCTCATCCAGGTCACGGATGAAGAAGCTGAACAGGATTGGACCCAGCGTCCGCCCTGGGGGGACACCGCTAGCTACGCGCCTCCAACCAGACCTTGCACCGCTGCTCGCAACCCTCTGAGCTCTGTCCTTCAGCCGGGTCTCGACCCACCTCACTGTCCTCTCATCCAGCCCACGCTTCCCGAGCTTCCCTAGGAGGACGCCACGGGAGACGGCGTCCAAAGCCTTGCTGAAGCCAAGGGAGCCAACACCCGCCACCGCTCCCCCCCGCTCGCCTGCCCCACCGCTCACCCCACCGCGAGAAGGCTCCCGCCCCGGCGCTACCTGCGTGAAGCCCAGCTTGATGCGGCGCTGCTTGAAGGTGCGTGCGAACTGCTCCAGCTCCTCCAGGTCGCTGGGCTCCTCGGGGTGCGCCGGCGGCTCCAGGCATTTCGGGGGGGGCCCGTGGCTGAGGTGGGACTCGGGGAGGCCCGGCCGAGTCGCTGGCTGCGGGCGGGATGCCGAGGGGGCCGGGCGTCAGCGGGGGACACCGCCCCGGCCGGGCCACCCCGGTGTGTCCCACCACCACCACCACCGCCACCATCACCATCACCACCATCACCATCACCACCACCACCACCATCACCACCACCA
>NW_020448469.1:0-1730 GCF_003343035.1 Apteryx rowi | reverse complement strand
GCGGCGGCCGCGGCGCTCGACTGCTGCACCGCCGCTGCCAGGAGCTGGGCTTGCGCCTGCTGCAGGAGCAACTGCTGCTGGGCCGGCATCAGCGCCGTCAGCTGTGCAGGCAGCGCGGGCAGCCGCGGCCGGGCACGGGCAGGGGACGGGCAGGGGACAGGCAGGGGATGGGTTGGGGATGGGTTGGGGACAGGCAGGGGACAGGGGACAGGCAGGAGATGGGTTGGGGACAGGTTTGGGGCAAGGGACAGGCAGGGGACAGGCAAGGGATGGGCAGGGGATGGGTTGGGGACAGGCAGGGGAAAGGCAGGGGACAGGTTCGGAGCAAGGGACAGGCAGCAGATGGGTTCAGGACAAGCAGGGGGCAGGGGACAGGCAAGGGATGGGCAGGGGATGGGTTCAGGATAGGCAGGGGACAGGGGACAGGCAGGAGATGGGCAGGGGACAGGCAGGGGACAGGTTCGGAGCAAGGGACAGGCAGGGGATGGGTTGGGGACAGGTTCAGGGCAGGGGACAGGCAGGAAATGGGTTCAGGATAGGCAGGGGACAGGCAGGAGATGGGCAGGGGACAGGCAGGGGACAGGTTCAGGGCAGGGGACAGGCAGGAAATGGGTTCAGGATAGGCAGGGGACAGGCAGGGGACAGGGAACAGGCAAGGGTCAGGCAGGGGACAGGTTCAGGGCAGGGGACAGGCAGGGAATGGGTTCGGGGCAGGCGACAGGCAGGGGATGGGCAGGGGACAGGGGACAAGCAGGGGACAGGTTTGGGGCAAGGGACATGTTGGGGACAGGCAGGGGATGGGCAGGGGATGGGACATGGAACAGGTTGGGACAGGCAGGGGATGGGTAACAGGCAGGGGATGGGCAGGACACAGGCAGAGGACAGATGGGACAGGCAGGAGATGGGACATGGGACAGGTTGGGGACAGGCAGGGGACAGGGGACACATTGGGGACAGGCAGGGCACAGGCAGGGAACAGGCAGGGAACAGATACAGGGCAGGGGAGAGGCAGGGGATGGGACACAGGACAGGTTGGGGACAGACAGGGGACAGGCAGGGGATGAATTCGGGGCAGGGGACATGTTGGGGACAAGTTGGGCACACAGGGACGGGATGGAGGTGGGAGCAAGGACGCGGCAGGGGACAGGGTGGGGGGACGTGTGGGGTAACGCGGGGACACGGAGGGGGTTGAGGATGAAGGAACCAGGTCGAAGACACGGGGACGGGGTTGGGGACACACGGGCAGATTTGGGGACACAGGGACGGGGTTGGGGACACAGGGACAGATTTGGGGACACAGGGATGGAGTTGGGGACACAGACAGATTTGGGGACATGGCAGGTGGGGGACACAGGGACAGGTTTGGGGTCACAGGGACAGATTTGGGGCCACAGGGATGGAGTTGGGGACACAGATTTGGGGACATGGCAGGTTGGGGACACAGGGACAGGTTTGGGGACGCAGGAGCAGATTGGGGACCCAGGGATGGGGACATAGGGACAGATTTGGGGGCACATGGACAAATTTGGGGTCACAGGGATGGGGTTGGGGACACAGATTTGGGGACACAGGGACAGATTTGGGGACACAGATTTGGGGACATCGGCAGGTTGGGGACAGAGGGACAAATTTGGGGACAGAGCGATGGGGTTGGGGACACAGATTTGGGGACACGGGGACAGGTTTGGGGACACATGGACAGATTTGGGGACACATGGACAGGTTTGGGG
>NW_020448468.1:14508-16015 GCF_003343035.1 Apteryx rowi | reverse complement strand
GCGGCCGTGATCAGCCCCCGCCGCGGCAGCACCGCTGGCCCCAGGCAGGACGCCGGGAGCCGGGCGCTGCGGCAGAGTCAGGTGACACGCATGGGGTCATCACAGAGCGGCCGGGGACATGGGGGGGACATGGGACATGGGGGGACATGTGGGGACATGAAGAACACGCAGGGGACACGCAGGGGACATGGGGACACTCACAGAGATAGCAGCGGTTGAGCATGTCGAAGACGCGCCCCGGCGTGCCCACAATGACGCGCGGCGGGGGGACGTGGGGGGACGCAGGGGGACACGGGGTGGCATGGGGTGGCGCAGGGGAATGTGCGGACACGCAGGGACACACGTGGGGACACGCGCGGTGCCACTCACAGAGGTAGCGGCGGTTGAGCATGTCGAAGACGCGCCCCGGCGTGCCCACGATGATGTGCGGCGCCTCCATCTGCAGCTTCTGCACCTCGGCGCGGACGTTGGTGCCGCCGATGCAGGCGTGACACGACGCCCCCATGTAGTCGCCCAGCGCCATCACCACCTTCTGGATCTGCGGCCGCCCAGCGTCAGCCTCGCCTCAACGGCCCCAAACAGCTCCGAAATGGCCCCAAACACCCCAAAACGGCCCTGAAACGGCCCCCAATGCCCCAAAACGGCCCCAAATGGCCCCGAAACAGCCCGAAAGGGCCCCCAACGTCCCTGAAATGGCCCAAAACGGCCCCAAACACCCCAAAACAGCCCTGAAAGGGCCCCGAAAAGGCCCCAAATGCCCCCAAATGGCCCAAATGGCCACAAAACACCCTGAAACAGCCCCAAACACCCTCCAACAGCCCCAAATGCCCCAAAACAGCCCCAAAATGGCCCCACATGGTCACAAAACACCCCGAAACAGCTCCAAATGCCCCCAAACAGCTCCAAACCCCCAAAACCTCCACAAATGGCCCCAAAACAGCCCCCAACAGCCCCCATATGGCCCCAAAACACTGCAAAATGGCCCCACACAGCCCCAAAACACCCTGAAACAGCCCCAAAATGCCCCCCCCCCCCAAGGGCCCTACAGACTCCCCCCAAGGACCCTATAGATGCCCCAGGGCCCCTCTGGACACCCCAGAGACCCTACGGACGCCCTGCAGATGCCTCCCAATCCCTGCAGAGACCCCAAAGACTCTATGGGCACCTCACAGATAGGCCACAACCCCCACAGACACCCCAGCCCCTATAGACACCCTATAGAAACCCTATGGGGACCCCAAATCCCTCCAGGGGACTCCACACAGGTCTCAGGGCCCCTATAGACACCCTAAGGTGCCTACAGACACCCTATGGGGATCCTGGAAAGCCTAAAGACCCCCCCCAAGCCCCCTCTGCACCCTATGGACAGCCCAAGGCCCCATATAGGCATCCTATAGACACCACAGCGACCCCACGGAAACCCTAAACTCCTTCAGGATGCTCTACAGGTGCCCCAGGGTCCCTACGGACACCCTACGGGCACCCCACGGAATCTATAGACCCCCCC
>NW_020448468.1:12364-14328 GCF_003343035.1 Apteryx rowi | reverse complement strand
CTAAGGACAGCCCAGGGCCCCACATAAATGCCCCAAATCCCTTCAGACACCCCAGGGCCCCACGGAGACTCCATAAACTCCTCTCAACGGCTCTACGGTTGTCCCAGGTCCGCTATAGGCATCCCAAATTCCTACAAACACCCCAGAAGCCCTATGGAGATTCCTAGGCCCCTATAGACACCCTGTGACCCCTATGGTCATCCTATGGGCACTGTGCAGTCTATAGATGCCCCCCAAGGCCCCTCAGCACACTATGGATAGCCTAGAACCCCTACAGACACCGTAGAGACGTTTCAGAGACCCTATGGAGACCCCAAACCCCTCCCGCAGGCTCTAGGGATGCCCCGAGGTACCTATAAATGCCCCAGGGCCCCTACAGACACCCCAAGGACACTACGGAGATCCCCAACTCTTCCCACAGGCTCTAGGGATGCCCTAGGGACCCTATAAACACCCTATAGAAGTTTCAGAGGCCCTATGGAGACCCCAAACCCCTCCTGGAAACTCTCAAGACACACCCAAGGTCCCTATAGACACCCCAGGACCCCTATGGAGACCCCCAAACCCCTCCTGGAGGCTCTAGAAATGTTTCCAGCCTCCTATAGATCCCTCCTGGAGCCCCTATGAAGACCCCAAATCACTTCTGAAAGCTCTCAGGATGTCCCAGTGCCCCTACAGACACCTCAAGGCACCTATGGAGACCCCCAACCTTTCCTGGAGGCTCTCAGGATGACCCAGGGCCCCTATGGAGACCCCAAATCCCTCCTGCAGGCTCTCAGGATGCCCCGAGGTCCCTATGGAGACCCCAAACCCCTCCTGAAAGCTCTTAGGCCACTCCCAGGGCCCCTAGAGACACTCTAGGGCCCCTAGGGGCATCCGATGGGCACTGTGCAGAGTCTATAGATGCCCCCCAAGATCCCTCAGCACAGTATGGACAGTCCAGTGCCCTTACAGACACCGCGTAGAAGTTTCAGAAGCCCTATGGAGACCCCAAACCCCTCCCACAGGCTCTCAGGACACCCCCAGGGCCCTATAGACACCCGAGGGTCCCTATGGAGGCCCCCAACCCCCTTCCTGAAGGCTCTCAGGACACCCCCAGGGCCCTATAGACACCCCGGAAACCCTATGGAGACCCCAAACCCCTCCCACAGGCTCTCAGGACACCCCTAGGGCCCCTATAGGCACCCCAGGGCCCCTAGGGGCATCCGATGGGCACCCTGGAGAGTCTGTAGATGCCCCCCAAGGCCCCTCAGCACAGTATGGACAGCCCAGAATCCCTACAGACACCACACAGAAGTTTCAGAGGCCCTATGGAGACCCCAAACCCCTCCTAAAAGCGCTAAGGATGCCCCTAAGGTCCCTATAAACACCCCAAGGCCCCTATAAGCATCCCATAAGCACTATGAAAAATCTATAGACGTCCTCCAAGATCCCTTAGCACACTATGGACAGTCTACAACACCTACAAACATCCTACAGGCATTTCACCAGCCCTTTGAAGACCCCCAACTCCTCCTGGAGGCTCTCGGGACCCCCCCCATGGCCCCTATAGACATAGAGACCCCCAACCCCTCCGGGAGGCTCTCAGGACCCCCCAGGGCCCCTACAGACCCCCCCGCCGGGGCCCCTGCAGCCCCTGTGGCCCGGGCATGAACCAGCGGCAGCCACGGGGTCGCRCTGGGATGAACTGGGGGCGGCTGCTCTTCCCCCGCCGGATGTGGGCGGGCGCCAGGGGGGCGCCGCCCTGCCCAGGCGGCCGGGGGGGGTCTATACTGGTCCATACTGGTCTGTACTGGTCTATGGAGGGGGGGGGGGCGCTGACCTGCTGGGCCAGCTCACGTGTGGGCGCCAGCACCAGCGCCTGCGTCGCCTTGAGCTCCAGCTCGATCTGCTGCAGGATGGAGATGGCGAACGTGGCCGTCTTGCCCGTGCCCGACTGCGCCTGCGCGATCACGTCGTAGCCT
>NW_020448468.1:0-1299 GCF_003343035.1 Apteryx rowi | reverse complement strand
CCATCTTGAAGGCGCCCCGCCAGCCCTCGCGAAAGTCGGGCCGCTCCTTCCGGTCGGCCTCGGCCTGCAGGTAGCGGCAGATGTGCTGCCGCGGGGGCGGGGTCAGCGTGGGGGGGCAGGGCCGGCCGGGTGTGCAGGCCCCGCCCACCCCGGAGGCCCCACTCATGCCTCAGGGCAGCAGCCTTGAAGCACCCTGGGAGCCGGAGGTGATGCGGCACCACCCCCTGCCAGGCCCCGCCCATCCCATCAAGACCACGCCCCCTGCCAGGAGACCCCACCCACCTCAGGGTCAGCTGAGGTTATGCTAGGAGTCAAAGTAGGTGATGCGGCACCACCTCCCCCGGCCTGGGAGGCCCCTCCACTTGCCCCACCCACCCTGGGAGGCCCCACCCCTCTTGGGCAGCAGCAGTTGAGGGTGTGCTGGGAGTCGAAGTAGGTGATGTGGCGTCACTCTGCTGCCCGGGAGGCCCCTCCCCTGCCCCGCCCACTCCAGGAGGCCCCTCCCCCACTCTGCAGGCCCCGCCCCACAGGAACCCAGCCCACCTTGGGGTCAGCTGAGGTTACGCTAGGAATTGAGGTAGGTGATGTGGCACCGCCCCCCCTGCCTGGGAGGCCCCTCCACTGGCCCCGCCCACCCTGGGAGGCCCCGCCCCTGCCCTGCAGTCCCCGCCCCCGCCCGGGAGGCCCCGCCCACCTTGGGGCAGCGGCGGTTGAGGGTGCGCTGGGAGTCGAAGTAGGTGATGCGGCGGCGGGCGACGTCGACGGCCACGAGGGACCAGTGAACTTCCAGGTGAATGGGGATCAGCAGCAGCTCCTTGCCGAAAATGTCCACCTGCGGGGGGGGGGGCGCGGGGGGCACCGTGGGGCACCGCGCCGCCCCACGCGCACCCGCACACCACAACACGCCACAACACGCCACCCCGCTGCCCCACGCGGACCCACATCCCATCCGCATGGCCCAACACACCACAACATGCACACCAACATGCCACAACACACCCCCCCCCACGGCCCCACACGGCCCCTACGTGCCCCCGTACGCCATCGCACACCACACCCCCAGCGCGCACGCACCACATGTCACGCACGCAACCCGGAACGTGCCACGAGAACACTCCAACACGCCACACGTGCGGCACACGTGCACCAGGCGCACGCATACGGCTCTGACACGCCACACACACGCCCCAACACGGCTCCACACACCGCACCCCAGGGCTGCCCCACCACAGCCCCGCCCCCACCACTAGCCCCACCCCCAGCAAGCCCTAGCCCCTCCCCCACAGCTGGCCACACCCC
>NW_020448467.1:5337-8729 GCF_003343035.1 Apteryx rowi | reverse complement strand
AATATATGCAAATGTATGCAGCCTGGGATAGAGACAGGAGCAGATGGAGATGTACAAGCTTTAACAGGTGTGAAACATCATTGGAATGACTGAGATGTGGTGGGATCACTCACATGACTGGAGGGCAATGCTTGTGGGGTACAATGTCTTCAGGAGAGACTGTCAGAAAAGATGAGGAGGGAGGATGTCTTTTCTGTGAAGGGGTAGCTCGGATGCGTGGTAAATATCCTTTACCTAGACTTTAGCAAGGTGTTTGACACTGTCTCTCACAATATTCTTGCATGCACGTTRGAATGTTACAGTCTAGAAGAGCAGACAAGCGGATGGGTAAAAAGCTGCTTGGAGGAYCAGAGGCTSAGAGGGCAGTGGTGAATGGGTAGTACTCTTCCTGGAGGCCAGGGAGAAGTGGAGCACCACAGGGTCTCTCCAGGAACTTGTCCTCTTTATCATCTGTATTAGTTACATGCAGGTGGCAACACACATCATGCTTGCAGATGACCCCAAACAGAAGGTGGGGGTTSCAGTCCCATGTYTGAGGGCTGCCATTGAGAGGGACCTAGACAGGCAGGAGGAATGGGCTGTCAGSAACCTCATGGAATTCAACAATGACAAATGCCAGGGCTTGCACCTGTGATAAACCAACACCCCACAGTGTTACAGGCTGGGGCCTGAGTGCCTGGGGAGCAGCTCTCTGGAAAAGGACGTGAGGGTGGTGGGGGACAGGAGGCAAAACATGAGGCAGCAGCATTCCCTGGCAGCAAAGAAGGCCAGAAGCAYCRTGGGCTGTAGGAGCAGGAGCACAGCCAGGAGGTCAATGGAAATGGTGATCGCCTTCTAGTCAGTATTCATTAGGCCACATCTAGAACACTGCATCCAGGTTTGGATTTCCAGGAAAAGAAAGAGGTTGATAAGTGGGAACGAGTTTGGCTTAGGGCCCTCACAGTAGTCAAAGAACTGGAGCACTTGGTGTGTGAGGAAATGGGGTTGGTTCAACTTGGAGAAGAGATGGCTTTGGAGGGATCTCATAGCACCCTTCCAATGGCTACAAGGAGGTCMTCAAGAAGGTGAGGACAGGCTCTTCACCAGGGTGCATGGTGGGAGGACAAGAGACAATGGGCATAAGTTGGAAGAAGAGACGTTCGTGCAGGAGATAAGGAAAAGCTTTTCCACTGCGAGGATGGTCAAGCTTCGGAAGTGGTTGCCCAGAGAGGCTGTGCAGTCTCCTGCCTTGGAGGTTGCCAAGACCAGACTGGATGAAGGCCAGAGCAACCCTGGTTTGACACCAGAGCTGACGCTGCTGTGAGGAAGCAGATTGGCCTAGAGACCTCCTGAGGTCCCTTCTACCCTGAAGGAGTCCATCATTCTTCCCACTCTCCATCTTTGCTTGTTGATGTCAGCGAAAGCACGCAGGTGCCCTGTGACAGTGGAAGCAGGCCAGCTTTCCTGTCCTCCTCCASTCAGAATTATTCAGATGCAGGGCTTCTTGGCAGGAATCCCCAAGACAGCCTTGATCAATCCTTGGCTTCACTTTTAATATCCTTGTTTTTTTCCCATGTCTTCTAACTCTGTCCCTTTTACCACCCTGATCCTGTCCCATACAGCCCACCCCACCCCTGCTTACCCTTGACTCATTGGCCCTGGTGTGGTTTGTTTCGTTCGTTAGTTGGTTGGGCTTTTTGTTTGTTTTGCTTTGTTTTTTTTCGATTTGGACAACAAATACCTGATGAAGATTTACAAGAGAAGTGTCAAGTCCTGTGCCTAGGTGGAAAYAAACCCATCCATGAGGAGAGGTTGAGGCACTTGGGATTCTTTAGCCTGCTGAACTGGAGGCAAAGGGCAGTATAGGAGGAGMCTGTGACTGCTCGAAGCATGGTTTCAGAGATGATAGAGGTTTTCTTAGTTTAGGTAAACAGCATGCGAAGGGGAAAGAGCCACAAAGTGCATCTTGAGAGGTTCAGAGTGGACTTCAGGTCAAAAGAATGTCACTCCTAGGGTAGCGCTGTGGTGCAACAGGTCACCCAGAGGGAGTCAGTGATCAGCCCCTGCCTTTGTGTTTCAAGGAAAAGCAAGGGAGGACAGGAAGACATCAGGAGAGGTGGGGAGATCGCGGGGTGAGAGCAAGGTGGGGAAGCAGCTTGGGTGTGTACAGGCTGCAGGGAAACAGGCACGGGCGTGGGAAAGCACAGGAAAGCCTGTGGTGGAGACGGCCAAGGGCACTGCCAAGCCTGAAAGCTCCCAACACATCTAGGTCTTTGTCCTTTTGGCTATGGCTGGTGTCTCTGTCACCGAGGTCCACAAGAAGACACCATTCCTTAAAGCACTGTGGCCTTGCTGCCTCCTTGTCCCTTGGGAGCCCAGGAAGTGCCCTATCACTGTCCTGCACTTGGCATTGTGCACCCCCACCTGCACATTGGCCCCAGGAAGAGCCCTGAGCAATGCAGGATGGAAAGCATCACCCTACCCAGGGACTGGTTGTCAGTGCCTGGTCTCTCTGCTTGATAACACACGTCAAGGTTGACTTGGCATCACAGCCACCCTCACATTGCCTTTGCCTACCTGCAATCAGGGCCTCCAAATTTCTGGTCTAATCAGCCTCTGGGGAGCCTTTGTTGGTAATGGTCCTCAGTGGGACTCATTATCTTTCCAAGAAACTTGGGATTTGCTTCTTGAGAGGTTGCTTTAGTCAAGGGCAAGGGCAGATCAATATTTCTTCTCCCGAGACTAACACCCTTCCTGAAGATTTTCACTATTTCAACATAGGAAAACATTGACATTAAAATTAGCCATTCATTTGAGCTGATGAAAGTGTGTTTCTATTTTTGAAATGTTGAAAACACTTCTTCACCTTTCCAGGCAGAGCTCAGGTGTCCAACCACAAGCACCCAGTGGCACTTGGAGAGGCCCCGGTGTCTCTGAGGGGCCTGCCTGGGCCTGGCAGCTCTTGCAGGGGACCTGCAGGAGACCAGAGCCCCTCGCAGCTGCAGAGGGAGGCTGGGCAGAAGTAACCAGGGCACCTGCAATGGCACTAGCTGTCCATGACCCTGTGACTGCATCCAACCCCAGCTCTGAAAATCATTATCCTTTCAAAAAAAAAAAGAAAAATCTTTCCAAAAGACCAGTATATCAAAAAAGAACCAAACAAAAAAAGGGCGATAAGAACACAGAGTAGTTTGAAATGATGGAAAGTGTAAGAAAATATTCTTTTTGCTTTAGACAATTTATTTAATTTTTCTTGTTTCTTTTTTATTGTCATTTTCTAAAGATTTCTTCTATAATAAGGCCACAGTATTAAAAAGGATATTTTTGTGTCTCGCACAAGTCCAGTACCCTCAAACCACTCCCTGCCCATGATCTTCCTTGCTGCTCCTCAATCTTTGCACACAGCAAATCGC
>NW_020448467.1:3703-4759 GCF_003343035.1 Apteryx rowi | reverse complement strand
CTCACCCTCCACCAGACCCCTTCAGTGCAGATGTCTCTGGCTAACCCAGCTGTCTGGACTTCCCTTTCTAGTCAATGGAAAGAAAAAAGTTGTCCCACYGAGAGGTCTTGAGATGCTTCTCCTGGTGACTAGCCAATGCTCCAGAAATGTTCCCATAGTTCCTGGATCACATTTCCCAGTGCCACATGGGAACACAGCTACACAGGACATCTCAGGCAGCAGTGGCCTCTGTACGTGTGTGTAAGGGCCTTTATGTAAAGTTCTCATTATTGGTTGAAATCTACGCAAAAAATAGCTCCTTGGAAGAACTGAAAAAATCTTTGTTTTCAGAACTTCAAACCTTCTTTATCAATTCTAATGAACATTTTCTTTCTTTTTTTCTGTTGGTAGCACCATATACATGCAGTACAGAAATTACTCTGTGTGAGCGTATACGTTTATATAGATGTACAGTTAGTCAATGCAATACATTTCCTACCATTATTTTGAATGGAGAGACTGGGTTATGATAAACTCCTGTATTCCAATTGACATGTCTCCTCTCTCTTCTTCCACCTCTCTGTCCTCTCTTCCTCTGCCTACTCTGTCTTTACAGAGGCCTCATGGCCCCTCTGCCCTCCAGGGAAGTCTCCTGTGGAATCCTGCCAGACAGATCCTGAATGACCTGAAATCGGCTCTCCTGCAGCCCTGGGCTGTGCTTCACCTTTTTGTCTTACTTCTCCACCATCTCATGATCATTGCAGCCATGGCTGTCTTCAGCCTTTACATCCCTATCTGGTTCTGCTTTGCTTGTGACTGACAGAGTCCAGCCGTTGGTGGCTCATTGATTGCCTGTGCCAAGAAACTGTTTTCAGCACTCTCCAGGAATCTCCTGGGCTGCTTGTGCCCAGGCTGACTGCCCTGCCAGCAGATTTCAAGGTGGTTAAACTACCCTGTGAGAACCACAGTCTATGACCAGGAGGCTTCCCCCAGCTGCCTACAGAAGGTTTCAGCTGCTTCCCTTCCCTCCTTAGGCAGCCGTTAGCAAACACTACCAGAATGTCACCCAGACTGCTG
>NW_020448467.1:0-2443 GCF_003343035.1 Apteryx rowi | reverse complement strand
CTGTCAGGTCAGAAATGACTGCCTTAGAGAAGAGAGGAGCATGTGGAAAGGTGAGGGACATCATTCTGAGGGGACTTGCAAGTTATTTGCATAAAACAACTTCAGCATTGCAAGATGATTCTCTGCCATGGCCTGTGAAGTATTTCCTGCTGACTTGCAGGCAAGCGCTTGAGCATCACTACTCGCTGTAGTCACTGCACATCTGAGAGAAGTGTTTTCAAAGGCCAATTCTTTCCTGAAGAAATACTTTGTCTTTGGAAGTTTCCCTTATTTTGCCCATTTCAAAAGCTAATGACTGTGACACTCATGCTTGAAAGGACACCTCTGAGTGCTCCACCTTGGCAAGACCATTTCCTTGTTAACTGTGTGGCTGAAAAAAGTCCCATGTGATCCAAACTGCTCTCTGAGGCTTCCTGCTGGATGTCAGCCCCTGGATGTCTTGTGTCACAGCCAGGGCAGGGCGCAGGGTGCAGGGGAGAGCCCCGAAACAGCGAGGCCTTCAGCAGGAAGAGCTCAAGATCCTCTCTACAATTCACTGGATTGGAGGCGGTTAAAACTGGATGGTTAAGTGAGGGCTAATTGGGGGATACTACTGCATTATAAGCAAAGAGTTTCTAGGGTCCTGCCACATGAGAAGAAAAGAGTGTCTGCACCAAGTATGGATACGGGTCGTATCCCCCATTAGCCTTTGCTAATAGGAGAGGGAGGCAACTGCTATGCCTCTAGCCTAGAAAAACTTGTGGTTGGACAGATGCCAGAAGTGTTAACGTCAAGAATCTCCCACAAGGAACCCTTTCTGAAAGATGACCTCTTCTACTCCAAATACTCTAAGCTGTATATTTGCATGTATTTCAGTCTGTGTGGGATATCTGGCTGCACATCCTGACAAGAGCTGCAGAAACGCAAGGCCTCACCCTCAGCGCACAGAAGGCAGCAGGCTGCCAGCATCCCTGCCTCACGCCACCAGGGCAGCCATGGCCCTGAGAGCCAAGGCACCTCCTCACCTCGCAGCGCTCCCCAGCTCCCCAGCCTGGCAGGGCTCCCCACGCACAGCACTGCTCTCTACAGACACCTCCTCCCACATGCAGCACCAAGACACTGTGGCCACCCCCATCCCCACCACAGGCCACCCCCACTATGACACGCCCCACCCCCACCTTACGCCTCATAGAAGGTTGCCAGCCAACACGTGCCTTTGTCTCAGGGGCACACGACCAGACACGGCAGCAACCAGGACACCCCCAAAGGGTCTAAAACACTGGCCAGATCTCCAGACCTTTAATTCGTTTCTAGCTCTCCAAGGCCTTGCAACAGGCACTTCCTCTCAACAGCCACGCACAGCCCTGCTCAGGGTCACTTCCCACCTCCAGGAAGCAGACCCACAGTGCTCTCACAGGGGCTCAGCAGACCAGTTCCTGCCTCTCGCTTTTGCCTCGCATGCCCTCAAGGCACTCACCCAACCAGCCTCCCTTCTGAGGGGCCCTTTGGGGCTTCAGTGCAGGAGGACCAGTCCCTTTGGCACCACTCGCCCTCTCTCGCACCTTGCTCAGCAGGCTCACAAAGGAGCACATGGAGGCACAAAAACTGAGGGGCAGCTCTAAAAGCGCTCGGGCAGAAAATGCCAAGAGTCAAGTGCTTCAAGCACACAGGGTCCACAGTGCCTTCCCCAAAAGCTGTGAGACTCATTGGAGGATAGGTGTGTGGAGGATGGGACGCTCCCTTGGCTCCAGCTACTCGCAGCGATGCATCTAGAGCTCCTCACACCCACTCAAAGCTCTGGCAAAAAACGGCGCCTTGCCCGTGGCAGTGATGGCAGCACCTAATGACACCACACCTAGCACACTCATGCCTGCATGTGGGCTGCTCTCTTGTTGCCCTGCTGCAGCACATGAAGCTCATACTACAGCAGGACGGTGGAGGAACTTGCAGAGATGGCAACTGGAGGAAGACAGACCTGGGGCTGCACATCCTTTGTGGAGCACTCTTGCCTGGGCTTTCCTMCTCAAAGGGACTCCTTCTGTAAGCAGACTGGGCACAGGAAGGCATCAGCCCCTTTCAGTTCATCTCCCAAGAACACACCTGCCCGTCTCCAAAGACCACCTCTCCACAAGGCCTTCAGTCCTCCAAAGAGCTCCCAGCATTCTAATGCCCAGCTGTCAACGAGCAAGTCTTGTGGACCCTCCTCCCTCAGCAAACACCGCTGCACAGGAAAGCTCTCAATAGGAAACTTCCTATTGGAAGGCACTTCCTCTCAACAGCCAGTCACAGCCCCTGTCCTCTCCAGTTCCCACGTTGAAGAATCAAAGCACAGAGATGCCATTCAGACCTTGAAGGAAAATCTCACAACCCCTGGGGTTTGGATGGGCAGAATTTCGACAGCACACAAACACTGGAAATCAGAGATTACTAACACCACGGCTCACACCAGTGCTAGATTCATTTA
>NW_020448466.1:0-8523 GCF_003343035.1 Apteryx rowi | reverse complement strand
AAACTGGAAGAGCTGGAATGTGCCCTGCAGAAAGACAAGGAGGAGCTGGCTCGCTTGCTGAAGGAATACCAGGAGCTGCTGAACATCAAGATTGCCCTGGACGTTGAGATTGCCATGTACAGGAAGCTGCTGGAAGGAGAGGAGAGCAGGTGCCCTTCTTTCTTTGTATCTTCTTGATCGAGCCTTAAGTGATTATACTAAGTTTCTGTGAGTAAACTTTGGCATATACTTCTGAGGATTTATTCCTAATCCCTCATGATATACTTCTTTGCCTTCACTATAAATGTTGGCCCATCTCTGTTATAAAAAATGTATAGTTCAGCGTTGCTAACTGGGTCCCCCAAAATTTGGGAAATTTGGGGAAAGAATAGAGAAAATACACTTAGCAAAAAAAGGTGGCATTCTCAGCTGAAGAAGCCTGCACTTTCTCTAAGATTAACCGGCACTGTTTCCCCTCACAGGCTGTACGGAGAGGGCATGTCCAACGTGAATGTCTGTAAGTATCTGCATTCATTCCATCGTGAGGTAGTGGTGAGCTCTGTCCTTTTAGGAGTTTCTTTTAGGTTTTTCATTGGACAACATGTAACCCGTGCTTCTCTTCCAGCTGTGGTCGGCAGGACCACTGTCTCTGGAGGCAGAGGAGGCATGGGAGGCGGCTTCGGAGGCAGCAGCGGCATGGGAGGAGGCTTCGGAGGCGGCAGCAGCATGGGAGGCGGCTTCGGAGGCAGCAGCGGCATGGGAGGAGGCTTCGGAGGCGGCAGCGGCATGGGAGGAGGCTTCGGAGGCAGCAGCGGCATGGGAGGAGGCTTTGGAGGCGGAAGCAGCATGGGAGGAGGCTTCGGAGGTGGAAGCAGCATGGGAGGAGGTGTATGTGGAATAGGAGGAGGCTACGGAGGTGGAAGCTTCGGAGGCAGCAGTGGAATAGGAGGAGGAATGCACAGCGGTGGCTTCTCTTCTGGAAGTGGAAGAATGTGCAGCTCTGGAGGAGGTGGCAACTTTGGCTCCAGTGGGGGATCCTCCTCTGTACGGAGATGTGTCACAACCACCTCTGTCAAATCTTCAGGAGTAAGATTCTGAGCCCTGAAGCCAGTTCAGAAAATGAAAGAAGCATCTCCTATCTTCTCCTGGCAGTAGCACAGCCTCCTTAAATCCACCTCTGGTATCCTGCCATGAAACGAACTGTGTCCCCCATGGCCCTCCACACACCAGCTTGTCTTCCTGGCTTGTTCCCAGAAAGGCAGTCTCGTGGCAAGGCCATGCCCTCTTAAGAGTCCTGGCAAGCTGCTGGCTAGCCCCAAGCCCAGTGACGAAATAAGTCCGAGCAAAGAAAAGTCTCACTTGTGGATACCCAGAACGGAGAGCTGATTTAAAGGAGGGAAACGCTCTGCCTTTCTTGCTGTGTTGTACATTTCTGGCTGCCTAGTGGCAAACGTGTATAAAAGTCCTCTTTGCTCCTTTTCCCTCATGTTGCTTCCTAGATGGCCATATCTCTGGGGTGCTTCAGCAGGTAGTACATCCTGCTTCTTCCATTTGCTAGCCTTAGGAGCCGTGGCAGGTGTGGGGAAAGTGGGTCTCCGTCCCGGCAGAGCTGGGGAGCGAGCAGCTTCTCTGCAGATGGCCAGAGGGATTAATTGCCCTGGGGTGGAGCRACTGGGCAGGTTTACTCACCTGGTAGCTCCAGGAGCTTGCTCTAGACTAGTGGCTACCACTTCCACCTCTCCTTGCTCTGTGACACCTGATGCATGCATGGCCTTTCTCTAGCATGCTCTTTCTCAAGCATGCTCTTCAGCGTTAGGCTCTCTGTGACATGGAGCAGGATGTACTGTCCCCACCTCCCTTCCTCTTCTGTTCATGGTATGTCCTACTTCCTCGGGATGTTGCCATTCTCAATAAATTGCAGAGAACATACGTCATGCCTATGTGTCGTTGTTTTAAAAGTCACTGCTACGCAAGATGATTTTGCCTTGGGGAAGACGCTTGAGGGCAAACTCTGGGTTGTTCTTCTGTTCAACACCGTCATGTTGTGATGGTGTTAGGAGGGAACGGAAAGGGTGTGTGGGGTGAGCTAGGCAAGCGCCTAGGCATTGATGATGCCTCTTGACTCTTACCAGTCATGTTAGTGCCCRAATGCAGAAAATTATGGCYCTTGTGCAGGAGCACTTTCAATGTGTCAGGGCTACACCAGTGGAGAGCCAGAGATGTTGATGATGGAAGTTGGCAGGGCTAGGGAGGGAGCAGGCAACAGATCAGTCTGCTCTTGTTAGTTCTTCTGAGCTTCCTGCATCAGGGCGGACTTTGCTTAGTGTCAGGAGACGGTGGCAGTGGCAGAAGTCTTGTGGGCAGTGGTGGCAGGGCACCTTTACTGCAGCTACCTCTAGGCATTGGTACGGATGTAGGCCAAGCAGCCTTCCGCAGGTACACAGGAAGGCTTTGGCCGGGCAGGCTGCAAAGCCCAGCATGCTACGAGCTCCCGGAGTGCTTGAGGAGCACTGACTCATCCTCCCCTGCATTGACTGGCAGTGGGAACACGAGGGACTGGGGGGGGGGACAGGTTGTCTCAGCATCCCCGCTCAGGAACCCATCCGCTCTCTGAAAAGTCACCTAAGTCTCCAGAAGGTTTTTCTTTACGTTGAGAGCAAGTGAGAGAGAGTTTTGGTCCGGCTCCAGGGGGGGGTGCCTGGGAGCAGGATGTGAGCGGAGCACCGACGTGTTTGATCTGTGCTCTGCTTCAGTTCTTCCACCACAAGACGAGATCAAAGAGACACAAACCACTTTCAGCAGTGGTTCAGGACTCCCACAGCAACCTGCTGTGAATTGCCAGTGTCCCTGTAACAGCTCAGGGGGCAGTGGACTTAGGAAGAGGTGCAGGCAAGGCTGCATGCATTTGCAAAGRGGAATGGTGCTGGGGCTCRTGGAAGARGGCCTTCTACTCGCTTCTGAGGGCAGCAGAGCAGTGCCAGAGCTGGGAAGCATGGCTTTGCTTGGCCAGAGCAGGCAAGGACGAGAAGGCAGTGCCCTTCAGAAGAGGGGGTGTGTGCCAAGAGTGCTTTGGGGTTTGGCTCAGGGGAAGAGTCAACTACTCTGGTTCTTAAAAGAAACATAGGCCTGATATTTAGCCTTGAAATCTGAAACACGCTCTTGTGGGATTGCTGTGAGGAATCATTGYGGCGCCCTCATCTAGGCGTCCTTTGAGTTTCTTGCTAGATTCGCTGTGCTGTGTGTGACCCGAAGTTGCAACCTGGCTTGGTCTGCTAAAGCTGCTTTTTCTGCAGGGTTTCTTTTGCCCAGTGTCGATGCTTTCGCTGTGCACAGCTCCTTGCATAAGAGATCTGAAGGGACGGCTGGAGCCCAGGCTGTCTATCGAGTTTTACCTGGAGGAGGCTGATGCGACTCCACGTTTGCAATAATCCGCTAATCTTCTCTGAAGATGTCACAGTGACTCAATCTGAGTGTGTAGAACATGGTCAGCACCTAGGTATCTGGCTGACTCAACAAATCTTTCCCCTGGTCGTGGAGCTGCCATGTGGGATGTTACAACCAACTCACGTTGCCTACTGAGGAAAGCAGCCACCGTGTGTTTGGCAGTCTGGAGGGAGGCCAAGAGAAGAGGCAGCCTGGTTTTTCTGCTGAAAACTCTGAGCTACCCTGCRCCTCCCAGGGACTGCACCTTTGGAGGGGGTGCACTGGACTGCAGAATGAACTGGCACACTTCATCRTCTGTGCTGGCGATAACCACCACCAAATAAGACCTCTTAATTTAAGRTGCTTTTGAAAGGGATGGAGTCTCCTTCCTGCTGTAGAGAYGGCTGCCCATTCCCCAGCTGCAGCCTGTCACAGAGGGCATGCCACCTGCATCTGGATAACCCTCAAGGGTACCATTCTCTGCTCTCCTGTACCCCTTTCTTTGAAGYGACTGTGGTATCTAGCAGCCTCTGGCTCACTGACAGTCAGTGGTGTTTATGTTTCTGATTGCTCCAATGGCTTTTGCAAGTGGTTCTCTGGGCTAGGGTTTCCAAGACTTTAAACATCTGTGGCTAAAGGATGATACCTTGTGGTATTTTCAAGCAGCACTTAGTTGCCTCAGTCTCATGGGAGATTCTGAAAATTCCTAATGAACATATATGTTCATATGTACTTTTTTTGAATACCCTTACATACCTGTTTTTTATTGCTTTAAGTCTTTTGAAGGGCTGTAATGTATATTTCCTCTATCACTTACTGGTTTTTAGGGCTTGCTAAGTACTACAGGAAATGTAAAGGAAGTTACTCCTTGGTTCAYATATTTAACTTAAAGATATGCTTGATGAATAATATTCAGCTGGAGGATACCTGCAGAATGCCTTTTAAATAGAGTTCACAGACCTCTGTCTTTAAATGGTGCCTATCATCTAGTTTTTTCAGAACATTGTACATCGCTATCATTCTGTGCTTTGGACCCTAAGCTGGTGCCTTATGAATAATTATTTAAAAGTTCATACACATGCAATCAAAAAAACGGGATTCTTTCATGTCAGAGACTTCCTACGGAATACAGTTCTACAACGCAGCACAGCATTTGAAAATAAGGAAATATACAATGCCTTAGAAGCTGAAATCGTTCCATTTCTTAACATTCTTTTGCTCTTTAGTTGTCTCATCTTTAGAAATAACCAGGTAAATATGCAGTCAGCAACATTCCTCTGAGCAGTAGGAACTCCCCATGCCCCAAATTATTCAACTATCTTTCCACTTCTTGTCTCTCTGTCCCCATCATCATCACCATAGCAGTTGTCCGAAGTATCCTTTCCATCTTCTGCAGGTAGTCATTCCCCATTGCCATCGCAAAAGCACAGAGCAGGAGCAGGAGCGTTCATGTTGCCTTGTTCATTCTGCCCCAGTGTCGTCCAAGGTCCCCGGCAGTCAGTTATCAAAGAATCTGGGAGATACAGTTGGAGGGAATTTAATCCACTGGGAGAAGACACTCCCATCCAAAGTGACGCTACGCACGCTCCAAGGAGTGGTAATTCCTTTCTAGGAGAAGAATATGCTGATTTTCTTCAAACTTTGTTGTCATGAATCCCCATTCAAGATTGGGAAACCTCTTCTAAAGTGCCAAAGGCAATTTTACGCACAGAGAGGAGATTTAGGGTGTGTGTAAGGAATTGTGAAAGCCATATTATGGCTGGGATTTCATCAAAACTTCTCCCTTCAGTGGAGCTTTGAATAGAAAGGTCTAGATCTGGAATTATTGGGAACCATTAATAAAGGCTGGGAAGCCAGTGAGGGGCTGCAGGGAAGTGCATCATTGTAAAAGATGGTTTCCAAGATGTCATAAAGATACAAGAGTCCACTTAGTCATTGAGACCTGTTTCAATGCTCTTGTTCTTTTATTCCCTTCTGTATTGCAGGGCGTGTGTCACTAGGCAGGCCCAAATATGGTAAAGCTACATTGAAAATCTGTCAGCAACATCGTGCTGATGAAAATAATAAATAATTGGTTTCCACCTTCACGCCCATGCAGTCCCAGCCCACCTCCTGAAGAGGATAAAAGGGAATGCCTGAAGCTGTGGAGCCAGAGAAGACTGTGCACACTTCTCTCTGCACTCATCTCCTTGCTGTTCAGCTCTGTTGATCTTTCTTCTCTTCTTGGTTTTGACTCTGCTTAGAAGAAACAACCATGTCTCGGCAGTCTGCCTGTAGAAGCTTTGGAGGCGGGAGTAGAAGGGGCTACAGCTCTTGCTCTGCCATCGGTGGTGGCTTTGGAGGAGGTGGCAGCAGAAGCAGGACCAGCTACAGTTCATACTCCACGTCCAGGGGATTTGGAGGTGGTGGACGTAGCGGAGGGTTTAGCAGCAGGAGCCTCCATAATACAGGCAGCAGCGGAAGGATGGCCATGGGTGGATGTTACGGAGGTGGAGGATATGGAAGCAGAACTGGCCTTGGTGGTGGCTTTGGAGGAATGGGTGGCGGAGGAGGAATGGGTGGCTATGGTGGAGGAATGGGTGGCTTTGGTGGAGGAGGAATGGGTGGTGGAGGAGGAATGGGTGGCTTTGGTGGAGGAATGGGTGGCGGAGGAATGGGTGGCTTTGGTGGCCCTGGATTCCCTGGAGGCATCCACCCGGTGCAGGTTGACTCAGCCCTGCTGCGGCCAGTCCATGTCGAGATCGACCCCCAGATCCAGCAAGTGAAAAACCAGGAGAAGGAACAGATCAAGACTCTTAACAATCAGTTTGCCTCCTTCATTGATAAGGTGAGAATTTAGGACCATGCTGGCCTGCAGGTGGGCCCTGAGTCAACTTTCCTGTGCCGTGGAAAGGGAATTTTTTTCTCACCAACAGCAGGTACTTGTTAAAGTTAGCAAGACTGCTGCCTTAGTAAGAGGTTATTATTAAGGTCTTATTAAGTACTACTGAACAATGGACAAGGTTTCGTGTTAATAGAAGATCAAAGGCAATATCCGGAGGACATTCTGAAGATTCTCTTGCCCAGGCATCTCTTCAGCTTAATGTGTGGAAGTTCCAGTGATTCAGGGTTAAGTCATCCTGGTATATTTAGTTATCCTACTCAGGTCTCGCTACTGTACTTTCCTTTTTGATAAAACTTTCTTCTCACGGAATTGATCCTATAAACATTCTGTTAAATATCTTTCTAGCAGTCCCAAATTACTTTCATTTCAAAGAGAAACCAAAGAAACATGGATTCCCTTGTAGGAAAATACATGTGCAGTTAGACAAAGATTTCGTTGTTTTCTTCACGCCAGGACTGTAAAGAAATAGCCATGTCAGGAAAAAACAAAAAAAAAAAAACCAAAAAAACCTGTGTCATGGAAACTGGGGGTGCAGCTTTCCTACTGGCAATTGCTAAATGTACCAAAGTGAAAAGTTCAGAATAACTTGACCTTTAATAATGTTTGTGAAACTTATCCACTTCAGGACCTTGGATAAACATTTGAATCAGCCACAGTTCTGGTGGCCATTTGAGAAATGATTCTCTTAGCTGCCCAGATAAGCATGATGCTTGAGGACTGTCACGTCTCCCAGGATCCCAGGGTGAATAGCTTAAACTCCCCTTTGTGGGCTTTCAGGTTCGCTTCCTGGAGCAACAGAACAAGGTCCTCTCCACCAAGTGGGAGCTCCTGCAACAGCAAGGGCCTTCTGGGCCAAGGAAGAACCTCGATGTCATCTTTGAAGATTACATCCAGAACCTGAGGAGGAAGCTAGAGTCTCTTGTGGGACAGAGGGGAGAGCTGGAGTCTGAACTGCAGAGCATGCAGCAGTACGTTGAGGATTACAAAACCAAGTAAGTGCAGTGATCTAATATGGAAGAAGTAACCACCAAGGCAAGGAGAGCTAAGCCAGCTCTGAGATTTCAGCATTCTCTTCCCTTTGCTCGGGAGCGCCGCAGAACAGGGACAGAGGTTTCTAGGGTGGGCGGTTTGACTGGTTGACTGGTGAGCACGCCACCTGACACAGCTTGTCTTTTCCCCTTCAACAGGTATGAAGAAGAAATCAACAGGCGCACTGCTGCTGAGAATGAGTTTGTGGTGCTCAAGAAGGTGAGACACAGAGGCACCACGAGAGAGTGTGTGTGTGTGTATGTGTATGTGGGGGGGGACAGGTTGGAAAGGCACTGGAAGGAGGCAGCATGAGGAAGGGCAGCTTCCAACAGGAGGCACTGGCTGCCAGCAGCTCTCCAGGGATCGGAGGAAAAGGTTCTTTACCTGTGTGATCTTTCCTTTAGGATGTGGACTGTGCCTACATGACTAAAGTAGAGTTGGAAGCAAAGGTGGGAGCTCTGACTGAAGAAATCAACTTCCTGAGGGCCATGTACGAGGAGGTAAGGAGCTTTCCCTTCCCCTTAGGTAGCTGGGACTCTGGCAATGTAATTTCCTTCAAGGGAACCTTGAGGCTGATTTGGGTCCTTGGGTGGGTTTACTCGGGGAGCAATAGAGGGTTTTGTAATCGCCAATTTGTGTCTCTTCTTATTTTGGTGCTCTGCAGGAGCTGTCTCAGATGCAGACAATCAGCCGGGACTTGTCCGTGGTGGTGTCTATGGATAACAACCGGCACCTGGATCTCGACAGCATCATTGAGGAAGTGCGACGCCAGTACGAACAGATTGCTCAGAGCAGCAGAGCTGAGGCTGAGGCTTGGTACCAGAGCCAGGTGAGTTCTGAAGCAGTTAAGGAAGTCTGGCTGATGGCTAGAGTTTGCAGATGGTTTAGGACAAAATGAGAGATCTCAAAGGGAATCCCTTTAAGCTAGTGGTACAGGCATCCATGCAAGGAAGTCTCAAAAGGAAGTGTGTTGCTTTTGAGGGACCTGACYGATTTTTCAAGGAGTCCAGGATCTTGCTTTGTGCAAGGTACAATACTCAATAAAGGTGGCCAAAGACTTACCCTAACTGGAAAATGCCAGCCCAAAATAGCTCTTCTGAAGCCAAAGGATGCATATTAGTATAATTAAGGCCCATCTCAMAGTTCAAAAACATAGCAGTAAGCAATATTTGAGTCTCACAACCATTTTTTACATTGAGCTGGGCATC
>NW_020448465.1:6747-8160 GCF_003343035.1 Apteryx rowi | reverse complement strand
GTGCCTAGGAGCTTTAAGGCTCTTTCAGTCCTTCTGGATATTCTTGGATCAGCAAAGGACCTCATGGATGTTAGAGTGCAATCACCCTCATGCCATGACTTTCTGCATTTGTCACACTCCTTTGGCATTGTGTTGTAATGTACAGGTGTTGTAGGCTGTGAAGAGGACTCACTCTGGACAAGCAGTCACTCATAATGAAACCTTGAACTGGAAACCTTTCAGGCCCAAGAGGCAACCTCACACCACTAGGAGGGGCTGGCTCTGGGGAGGCCATGTCAGGTGCTAACTCACCTGCAGAAAAGAATTTCTTGCCTGCAAGAATTGCAGTGCCTATCGCCAGAGAGGTCAAAATCACCAAATCATTCAGGCTGGAAGGGACCTTGGGAGTATGATAGTCCAACCTCCTGCTCATTTAGGGATCAACACTGAATTCAGAACATGTTCCTCAGTCCTTTGTCCAGCTGCATCTTGCAAGCCTCCAAAAAGAGAGAGTCCACAATCCCTCTGGACCCCACTTCAAATGCTTCAGGATCCTCATTGATTTTTCTTCCTTCTATACAATTTTGACGGCACTTGTTTCAGCTTATAACCATTGACTCTCATTCTTCCACCATGAATTCCTGCAAAAACCTGGTTCATTATCAGTGGCAACCTTGAGTTGGGAATCTGCTATGAGTCCTCCCCAAAACCTTCCCTTTTCTGCGCTGAACAAGCCCTGTTCCCTCAGCCTGTCCTCTCAGGGCAAGTGCTGCAGTCCCCAGCCACCTTGGGGGCCTGCCACTGAGCTCACTCCAAGGGACAAAGAGCGTTCTTCTACAGGGAGCCCCAACTGGACGCAGTATCTAGATGGGCTCTAACGAGGCTGAGTAGAGGGGCAAAATCACCTCCTTCAATCTCCTGGCTATGCAGCCCAGGACACTGCAGCCTGCTTTGCTGGTAGGGCACGCTGCTGGCTGATGTTCATCTTGCTGCCCACAAAGACTCCCAGGTCTTTTTTCTGCAGAGCTGTTGCCCAGCCAGGCACTCCCCAGCACCTATCGCTGCAGGGTGTTGGTCTGTCCCAGGTGCAGGACCTGGCATTTGTCCTTGTTGACCTTCACAAAGTTCCTGACAGCCCATTCTTCCTGCCTGCTGAGGTCCCTCTGAATGGTTGTTGAGTTTATGACTTTTCCACCCAATATGTGTCATCTACAACCGTGATGGGATTTCCATTCCGCAGGTCACTGATGAGCCTTTCAAACAGGACAGGATGTGGAGTATAGACCCCTGCATACCCCACCTTTACCTGGCTTCCTGGTAAAGCGTGACCCATTCATGAAAASCCTCTGAGTTCATCATYCAAGCAGTTTTTTGCCCATCTGGATGCCTACTGGACATCCACTACTCTCCTCTCCTCCACAAGTACTGGTCTTT
>NW_020448465.1:3693-5227 GCF_003343035.1 Apteryx rowi | reverse complement strand
GTTTGTGTCTTGAGCAACTGACTCCCAGCCTCCATCTCCAGTGATTACAATGGGAGCTTAGACAAGGAGCTCCCGTGCGGACACCTCTGTTGTGCACATTTCATTTTTTTGCAAGGGGAATCCCACCTGCTGTGTGTCTGTGAAGTTCACAGGAAGGATCTGCATCCCACTCCAACCCAGGGGCTTCTAACTGGGCATGCGATGCCCAGACTGACTCATCTGAATGAAAACCTGAACCACGGGTGAATGGCCTCCCTTCTTGTCTACTTCTAGGTGTCCTGCCTAGTTAAGACATGGGAATATGGATTTCCAGGCTGCGATGTTTCCACCTCTTGTAGATAACCATCCTCTGATGAAACAAGGGACAATGCCGTAACTGTTCTCTGCATTGTTTCTAGAGGGACCATCAGTGATTATTTTAGTTTATTGAAGGGAACATTTCCCAGGAGGAGGGAACACGAGGGACAGAGAAATTCGTGAGCACAGCTGGGCCCCTGTACCTGAGTGGGACCAGGCTCCTGGGATGGAGAGAGCTCATGGCAACAGGGCAGCGCTGCCCAGAGACAGCTGTGTGCAGGAGCAGCTCCTCTGCAAAGAGCAGCAGGGCTGTGGGCACTGCCTGCTGCTGCTGCCGCCGGAAGATGAGAGAAGACAGGGAAAAGTGAAAGGCAGTGTGGAGTGGGAGAACAGAGGAGCGCTCATTGTGGGAGGAAAGTAAGTCTCTGGCTGCAGGGCAATGCCACTGAGGTTCCTGGAGGGGTCTTCTGAACCCATCCCATCCCATAACTCATAGGCTTTTTAGGGGTTGCTCTCCTTTGCAGAGGAGGGGCAATTGCTTCAGAGCAGGGATCCCCTGCCACAGTGTCACAGGGACAGGGCATGCTGCTACCTTCTCCCAAGGATGGCTGCAGGGATGTGAAGCTGGGATATGCACCCAGGTCTGCCCAGGACTGTGATTCAGAGCAGTGTCCCTGCACTGCAGAGGAAGGTGCAAAAAAGACCACTTGAAAGGGAAGGAGCTTTCCTTCCAGGGCTTTCAGTTTCCTAATGCTGGCAGGGAGAAAAAAGGAAAGAGTTTTCTGGTTTGGCAAGGAACTGGGACTTACTAACCTTCCCTCTCAGAGATCAGTAGGTCTGTGAGAAAGCTCAGCAAACCCTCTCAACCCCACCTCCACCTACAGCAGCACCAGCAGCACCTTTATGGACTTATCAGGGTTTATGTGACATGCTCCTTAGGACTGGCGAGCACAGAGATGCCCTGGACAGTGCCCTGATCCGGGAGGTTTCTGTAGGGCAGAACTGTGCACACAGAGGGTGGGACAGGGTCTGTGAGTACAGACAGGGAAAAGATGTTGGGGGAGAGAAAGCTGCAGGCAGCAGGGACAGCTGCAGGCAGCACAAATGGGCAGGGAGTGAGAGGGAAGTGCCAACAGAATCGTCATGGGAGGATGGATTTGGGCAAGTCATGGTCAGTGGTCAGTCCCTCCAATGCAGACACTTTCCTCTGAGCAAGCTCCCTGTGTCTCCTCTCCCA
>NW_020448465.1:0-1188 GCF_003343035.1 Apteryx rowi | reverse complement strand
TCACAGTATCTCTGTAATAAAGTAGGTTCTTGCAGGTGCAGTGCCTGAAGGCTGGGCTCTTCCTCCAAAGCTGCTGTCCCTCATGCCCTGTCCCCAGCACTTTTTCTTGAGACAAACTTGCCTACACTGCGTGCTGCTCCTTACCTGAAATATCATCCCCAGACAAGGCTCCATGCCCAGCTGGAGGACTGAATGTCCAGCTGTGAGCTCAGGGAGGACAAGCCCTCTGCTGGGTCCTCTGCAGGGCTGTCAGGGAGCATGCAGAGGAGGTCCCAAGGCCATCTACTGGGCCTGTAGACCATTCTCTTCCCATGGGGGCCCTCAAGTGGGGTGCCTCAGTGCAAAGTTCCAGCCCAGCTTGTTTCTGCATGAACAGAGAGGAGAAACTGTCCCAGGAAACTCCTCACACACCCAGCCTTTCATGGCAGCCATTTCTAGCACTGTCCATTCCCTGTGGTCCTGGTGAGGGGTGATTTGATTGTAACCAGCTCCGTCTGCCTGCTGCACCTTTATGGGGGGAATGGCCAGCCCTGCTTGGCCTTTCTGCAGGCTCAGACTTCATGAKACCCCAGAACATGGCCTTCTGCTAACCCYAGGGGGACAGGGACAGGGYTGGGCAGGGGCTGGGGGCTGATGGGAGGCTGCCAGGCAGGAGGGCTGAGGGGGATGGGGCACTAAGGGCTGTCATGGAGACCATGCTGGGGGGATGTTTCCCCACCCCAGAATGCATCCTGTCCATTGCGTGTCTGCACAGTGTGGCTGTGGGGCCAGATGCAGGGCAGCAGGGCTGGGCTAGTGGAGGCATGAGGTGCTGATGGGAGCCAGGACACTCCAGAAGCTCCTGAAAGTCTCGGAGAGGACTCACTGCTGCAAGCAGGGTTGGGGGGTTCTTGAGGGCTACAGCCACCAGCACCACCTGTCAGGACTCCCAGACCCAGCACTGATGGTCAATGCCAAGCACTGCAGCTCACAGTCCTCCCTGTCCTGTGTCATTGTCCTCTCTCAGGAGCACTGCTGGGTGCGTCACTSCCTGCCCAGGTGTGGAGAGGAGCTGCTGGAGGTCTTCTCTTCTCATGCCTGTATTTCCCGGCTCTGCCCTGGCACTGGCCCACAGGTTCTGCCCTGGGTCATGTTATGTCTCCATACGTTCTTGTCTGAGAACATGTACAGATCTGCAGCACACAGGTC
>NW_020448464.1:1466828-1467250 GCF_003343035.1 Apteryx rowi | reverse complement strand
CCTAATCATCTTTGTAGCCCTTCGCTGGACTTGCTCCAGTAGTGCCACGTCCCTCTTGTACTGGGGAGCCCAGAACTGGATGCAGTACTCTAGATGTGGCCTCACCAGGGCTGAGGAGAGGGGCAGGATCACCTCCCTCGACCTGCTGGCAACACTCTTCCTGATGCACCCCAGGATACCATTGGCCTTCCTGGCCGCAAGGGCACGTTGCTGCCTCATGCTTAACTTGGTGTCCACCAGCACTCCCAGGTCCTTCTCCGCAGAGCTGCTTTCCAGCAGGTCAACCCCCAACCTGTCCTGGTGACTGGGGTTATTCCTCCCCAGGTGCAGGACCCTGCACTTGCCTTTGTTGAACTTCATGAGGTTCCTCTCCGCCCACCTCTCCAGCCTGTCCAGGTCTCTCTGAATGGCAGCACAGCCCT
>NW_020448464.1:1396505-1463663 GCF_003343035.1 Apteryx rowi | reverse complement strand
GCAGCCATGCCCATCTCCTCCTCATCCTGGAGGGCACTGAACCTGTTCTTCAGCTTCAGGTCTTCGGGAGGAGTAGGAGCCTTTCTCCTCCCACGAGCAGTGATCAGTTTCCAGCCTTCTTCTACGGTGTTATGATGCACCGTTTCACACGGCACAGAGCCCTCTGGCAACTCCACTGCTGCGGGGGGTTGGGACTCCTGAAGCTGTACAGTCTCCAAGAATACCCTGTCTATCTCTCGCTCATCTTCTCGGATGCTGCGCAGCCTACTGACCTCCTCCTTACCTGACGACACAACTCGCCAACAGCAGCACACCTCCTGCAGGAGAGCTGACTGTCAGCCCAGGCCTCCCGGAGAGGCCCCAAGCACTCCCTGCAGCCCGAGACCTGCAGGGCTGCATCTGCTGTCAGAAGCTCTGTCTGATATACTATGATTGTGAAAACAATGCCAAAACATGCCGTTTTGTCATAGATAAAGAAAAAAGCATAAATTTCCAGATAGGAATTGCCCCACCAGCAAAACTAGAAGGAGCTGCAGCTAAGCTTTCTCAGCTTGCAAGCTACCACATCCATCTTCAATTGCTATTCCATAGGGTGTGCCTAGAGGCCCCTTTATGAAGACATCTCCTCATCTTAAGCCTAAGCAACCCCAGCAGAAATCTTTGACTGACAGATGAATAAATAAGCCTCTCCTTTTGAGAGAATTTCCTCCCTGAATACATCTGTCGAAATATTGCAAATGTGTTGGGAAAGCTAATAAGTGTGTTAATTACACCAGCCCAGACAACAGCAGTCACACCAGTGTTATCAAATCATGATATATAAAACACAGCATCGCCCTTTCCATTTTCATGCTGAAAGTTGCATTCCTCTGTAATGACAGGTTGAGAAGTACTCGGCTATTCTTTGAGTCAGTTGTAGAAACCAGCAGGATAAGACATTAACAAGCTTAAAAGGTATTACCTGTCTAGCCCTACCAGGAGGTTTATGCTGACTGTAGGGGTTTCACATATCTCTTGTACTTTCATGAGGGAATTAGTTAAAATTGCCATAGTGGAAAGTATTTGATTTAGATTAATCTCGCTTTCTCAAGCAGTGGAGACTCATTACTCTGACTGGCTGTTCTACCCATACTGCCCTTAATGCTCTAACTATATACTCAAGAAAAAAAAACTTCAGTTCAAAGCTCTTGATGGATAAGTAAAATGGATCTTTATTATCTTTTCAAAAAACCTTTAAAAGACTTAGTAGAATAAACTGAAAAATATATATGTGAGAGATGTACATCCAGAATTCAGTTAGAGTGTACATCAAATTTTTGCTTTTTCAGATGACAGAATTTCTCAACCTGAGAGCAAAAGATTGTTAAATGTTAATCTTTTAATCTAAGAAATAAGTCTGACATTCTTACGGTGCTGATGGGATTCGTTTCTTGCTACTAGCCTGACTGCACTGCATGAGGTAAGTTGTCCAAAAAATGCATTGGTTAGTCTACCAAAACATGGTGTATTTCTGCACATATAAACATTTTTAGTGTGACTCCTCAATTCTACTTKTAGATACAAACTGCAGATCTTTCCAGGTTTGAAAGTGGCAGAGGCATTAATGGGGACATATAGGAAAATGAGACCATCAGTGTCAGCAGCCCTCCGCGGCTGCAAGGATGGAAGGACACCCTCAGTCATTTTGTTTGGAAGCAGGTGCCAATCAGCAAAGCTTCGCAGTGCCCAATCTTTTTTTAATGTCTAACCTTTTAGCTGCACAGGCTGCTAAATCTGTGGCCCACAATAAAAACATTATTTCTTTTGGTCCTTTGGACTGTGATTTGGGCTCAGTTTTCAATTATCTTAAAGGAACAGGCATATGAAGGAAATAGGCATTTCATGGCACCAAAGACTTTTAAGTGATCACTGGATGTTTATTCTTCTTTATGACTTACGCACATTTGTAAGTCATAAGATATCCAAATGATCTTGCTGAGATAGTTTTTAACAGCTTTCAGGATTATTAACAGATCAGCGCAAACATGACATCACAAACCAATAATTCTTCCAACTATATACTTATAAGATCCCTGATGCTAATTTCTTAATGTCAGAATTACCTCCAGCAGAGTGATTCAGAGGCAGATGATCTGACAGAGGAAGCTACATTTTAAAAAGTGCTATCAGAGATAATGTGTGGAGTCTTGACCTGATTCAATTAGAGCTTTGCCCTTATGTTACCCAGGGGCATATTATCCAGCATTTATAAAGACATTGGCTTGGATAAATGAAAGAGAAAAAAGCACTATTGTTTACTCAGCAGGAGATGGACTGTGGAAATGGTTAGATTACTCTCTCCTACAGACACACAATCTTATGCGCACACACACACACACGGACATGGACACACAGGCACACACAGGCATAATAACCTTGCAAAATCAGTCCTGCACGTTACCATAATTACGTATTTTAAGCACAAGAAACAAAGTTGAGCAAATTTTTTTTTTTTGGGGGGGGGGGTGCTGCAACAACTGGGCCTGTTTTCCGTGGTTTATATACATGTAATTAGCAGTTTAATTTCCTCTGAGGCTAAGTTAGCCCTATGATTTTATTTAATAACAAGCAAAATTTACTGCCGTCGCACAGGTTCCTGTGTCAGCCTCAGCTCTGTACTGCCCTCTGCTGTCTCCTGCACAGTCACTCCGGCCAGTTCAACCTCAAGCACCACAACTGCAAACGATAATCTGGCTGTACGGAAATTGGTTGAAAGAAGAGGTAAGAGAACGTTATCTACCTCGAAACCACACTCAATGAGGATTTCTCTCCTCCCTTTCTTTACCCTCAAGCCACCAAAAATGCAAGAAATATCATATTCCTACACTGTTTTTTTCTCAACAAACTCTTAGATTATATTCATTACCATATTAGCCTTCTAACAAACCCTTTCACACAGTTTAGTTCAATTATAGATTACATTGTATGCCTGCACACAGTCCATGAAGCTGAAGAAAATAATGTTGCACAAAGCAACATCCATCATGCCTGAAGCAATATGATTACTCATGGTGTGCCTCATTCTTGTAAAATCTAATTCAGGCATTATATCATATTTTTCTTAAAAATATTTTTTAATAGGGGGAAACAAAGCCATCAGTTGCAAGGGAGGCAGATCCTCCCTTCAAACAGCTGTACTGACCACCAGCTCTTGCCAGAGAAGCTAATTTTTCAAAAGAGGCTGCCCGCCACCCTCATCTAAAAGGCTTGCTCTTCTAGATATCTCACACACCCACCTCCAGGAGCACCTTTTGCGTCTCATGGCATTTATACAGCACCTTTCATCTAAATGGTTCCAAATGCGGAGCAGACCTTATAAACTGATTATGCACAGACGATAAAAGCCTGCCTCTACTATGATCAGTGGCAAAACTCAAAATGGTTTCAAAAAAAACTACACTTCCCCACAGAATACAGAGAACTGACTGTTGCTGAAATGCAGCCACTTCTGGCATAGAAGATGACACAGAGCACAGCTACACAAAAATCAGTACAAGGAGGGGAAAAAAGACAAATAATCTTATCCAGAATAATTGCAGAGGGAATTTTAAAAGAGGCAGAAGGTAATGAGCCTACTGGAATTTAGCCAGAAATAATAGCCCTTTGTTTCTGATGTACTTAAGGAACTACAGCTGGCATCACATTGGCTAATAAGCACAGAAGCCTGGCAGGAAATGAGATCAATTAATTTGAAGAATTGTATTCTGACTCACTAGAGATTCAGGGCCAGACTACATCTTCAGATCTGCACAGAGAGACACCCTATGAAAACACAGAGTTAGCTCCTGGCAAACAAACAAGCCAGCTCAATGACGTCAAGCAGACCTGTTCCTGGGGGGTTAGGAGCCATGCACAGAGAAAGACGGACTCTGTGAGAAACTGGGAACTCTGGTTTCCTTCTCAGCCAGCTTTAGACAGAAAAAGGTATATGTTGAAGCTCTTTCCCACAGGGCCTCTCCTTGGTGGTTACATGTCATGGAGAACGGAGGAAAGCACAAAACCACCACAGAAGCACAGGTTCTTCATGAAACTGGCCTTCCTCTTTTGACAATACATGCARTATGAAGCTGGCTAGTAGCACAAATCCTGCCCTCTAGATGGTAGGGTTTACTCCAGAAAGTAAACCTCACAGGCTTTCTTTCCCTTGCTCAGTTGTGCAAAAGGATGGTCTGTCATTTCTTAAGGCTAACTGTTAATTGTACAGCTCTTTACTTCTCTTTCAAGATTGCAAACCAAAGAAAATGACTTCTTCAAAGACTTGGAATGGCTGGACCACAACATTTATCAAAATGATGTCTCAAGAGCTTTTTATTTGTTCAAGTGCACTTACTCAACTCCATCTCTCAGCACTGTTCTTATGATCGCCTCAGTTTGATTCTGAGAGCAGGCAGTGGAAAAGGCCCAAAATTCTGAGGGCCATCATGCCGGCATGTTAAATGTACCTTTTTCATTCATAAATGAGCTACATAAACAATTTAGTATTATTATTTTTTTAGTAGGGAGGTAAATTCTGCCTGGTATTTTCCTCTGCTAACACTAAGAAATCAAATACAGCATGGTGCTATGTAACTCCGCTGCTTCCTCTTCTTTTGTAGGAAATTGACTCCTGGCACTTGATTTCTTGATCACTAAGACCTGAACACAGTGCGGGAGCTGAACATCACAAGGCACAAGGACCTCAGTCATCCTTACATGATTAATGAGATATCACAGAGTAATGGGGAGTGGTCACTAGGTTTCTACCCACTTCTGTCCTAAACTTTGTTGACTAAGTATCTCAGGAAATGATGTATGCTGAGAGAACGCACTGCTTCTAAAAGCTCTGATTCAGTGTTACGAGAGCCAACAAGTGGTAACAGGCAATTTGGCAAGATCATCAAACAGGGCTGGCTGGCTGGCATGTGGCAAGGTCCTTTAAGGAAGAACACGGAAAATAAATGTCATCCACTTCCAATTGCTGGGCTGCCTTGGGAGCACAATCAGATGAGGAATCCATTATTATAAAATATGGGAGATGCTGTTTTGTAAGACACTACGGACAGAGAAGAAAGGAGGCCAAGGAAAGCAGTACAAAATTTTCTCAAAAGTCATGCCCCAATGGTTAGTTTTAGGCCTCCAGAAAAAAACAGCCAGAAGGGACCACTAGATTATCTCATCTCACCTCCTGTATATCACACACTCTTAAATGTCATCTAGTTATCTGTGTATTGAGCGCATTAATTTATGTCTAGCTGAAGCATAACTTGTGTTTTGGCAAAAGCATTAATCACTCTCACTGTTAGAAATGTGTGCCTTCTTGCTGTTTTGAAATCGCTTTGGGTTCCAGCCATCAGTTCCTGTTTCGCTTTCTCCAAGGCCAAGCGGGACATTGTCTCAAGAACAAAACCTAAGGACCTCAGAGCTCTCTTTAAGTGTGATTACTGAAATGCACAAGGGACAATCATTGTCCTGGATCCAGACATATTCGTTAATGTACCTGTCATTTAAACAGCTTACACCACTTCTACTCAAATGGAAAACCAAAATACTACTACACCGTAAAGGTGTTGCCAGGAGATTTTCTGGAGTCACTGGAATATTAGTCAGGAGACTCTTCATTTGCCTAGTTTTCTGCAATGACTACTTAAGCTTGTACAGCCAAATGCTGCTATAACAGCACTAGCTTTAAATACACGTGTGCCAGTACAAAAGTTTTTGTTTGTCCTTCATTGCTTGGGATGGTGTTTTTTAAGGCACACAGTATTTTAGACAGCACATAACTGCTAAGAAAATGTTTCCTCCTACTGTTAATTTACTCTGACAGCTCTTAGAGCAACACATTGTTAAGCTTCATTTTTGCCATGTGATTCCTGTTGACTTTAACAGGAAACACTCAGCAAAAACCTCGGTGGAGTCACCTCAGTAACTCTAGATGTTTGCAGACTACGTGTTTACATCAGAGCTGATTCTCTGGACTCCTCTTCCAGTCTCTAGAGAGAAGGTGGCACAAGTACAGAGCAATCCCTCTGACCAATCTTAGGCTTCACTGAAATGAGATGAATAGTCTCAGAAAAACGCTTTTTCCTCTCCATTGACTACATAAGAGTGACTTGCTGGGTTGTGAGCATCTACCCTATAGATGCCTACAGTTCAATGGCATGAATCCTCATGCTTCGATCTCACTTAGAATTACTTGAGAATTACCTTAGAATTACTAGTATCCAACATTTTTAGTCAACAATGGCAGAGTAGCAGCACCAGCGCTGGTAGGAACCTTTCTGTTTCATGAGGTGTCCTATGACTGATATTCGGATTCTGACTTTTGCCGTACCCCAAGTTTCGCGATCACCCACCCTTCCCCTGCAGCCCCAGGGGGCTGGGGCAGCCTGCTGGGCAGTTCCAGCACCTGCAGCTGAGCGGGATGCACCAGCACTATCGCAGCCCCTCAGGGGCCTCATTTCAAAGCAGAGAGGAAGATTGTGAAGAAAATGTTTTACAAGCCAGAAATGCATGCACTGCTGGCTGAGAAAAACTACCAGGCAAAGAGATCTGCCTTTCGGTATATTTTCCTTCTTTAGTAACTGGATTTGGAGGGAGACAAAAGATCAGTGGTTCAGATAAACCTCTTAATGGAATAAACAGAGAGGAGCGAGCCTTGGAGCTGATGCAAGGAGTACCTCGTATTTTCAGGGCTGAAAACATGACAACCTGATATACCCTTTCACAGAGTGTCATCCAAAGCTCTTTTGTGTTTCTAATCATATAGGAAACTAAGAAACCTACTGGCAGGCAATAACCTTTAAACTGAAGCTAAATGAGGAAAGGACCTTATTTTTTTATCCTATCCAACAACAACAAAAATCACCTGTTCCTTACTGCAGGTCAACAGCGGCACTGAATGTGAAGAAATGATTTTAAGTGATTAGAGTAGCACATCTGCTTCTCACTCAGACTTCCTCTAAAGCAGCAGTTTTTCTGATTCCTCCACAAGGTTATGTTATATTATGTCATAAAAAACTAGGCTTGATCTGACCTGCCATAAAACAAGTTGCAATCCAACACAATCAGTATCTAAAACAGTGTATCATTATATATGTACAGCACTAGGAATCTAGGTAGCAAAGTACCATTGCCCAAATTCCTATTTTGGAAGTAACAACACCCAGTATCCGGTACTTGCCCCTTGTTCCCACAGAATAGGCGTCACTTATTCTCCTTTCCCCAGGATAGATCCAGAAAGCAGGCAGACAAGCCCCAGGCACAACTCCACAGCAAACTCCTATTGTTAAGGTGTATTCAGGGATCCCCCGCCTCTGCTTCCCGTGGTACCTCACAAGGCAGCAGTGACTGTGTCGCTCTGAAGGAGACCATTACCAACAATGGCTGCAACTCTGGTATGGGCGAGAAATGGAATGTCATTATAACTGCATTCAAAGGTATTTCAATCAGCACTGATTGCTGCCTCTTTTTAAAGAAGAAATAATTTACTGAGCAGATTCAGTGGTTGTGGGAATCACACCCCATGATTTCCCACTCCCTGGTCTCTTTTTCTCCTTACAGAAACAGTGCACGCACTCTGCTGCTCATCTTTTGGCATTGCCTCTCTGTAACCTGAAGCATTCAGAAGGCTGTATTTTGCTATAGTTAATTAGCCACATGCTCTCTCTCTTTTTTTCTTTTTTTTTTAATCAACATTAAAACAACATAAAGGAATTTAACAGTAGTGACACATATCAGTTGGACAGGCTTGCCTTCTTGTTGTCTATAAAACAGGTTCAATGTCATTTTCTGCCATTTCTGATTTTTCCCCAGCCCTGACTCACTGGTGTGCCTCCTCCCCCATGGGGATCCAGATCAGGGAATGAGATATTCATCAAACTACCACCTGCATCTTGTTCTTTAGCATCTTAATCTCAAGTGCAAACTATGGTGACTGCTTCTTGGAGGCAAGCATTTACTTTGCTAACTGAAACTTGACTGAAACCACCAAAAAACCTTCCAGCACAAGTGAGAATGGCTGCTCTTAACCTGGCATAGATTTAATCTGGAAGTAAAAGAATTAGAGGAGCCATATCATGTAGTTCATTAATAGCCATCCTACCATTCCTCAGTCACACTTACAGCAAAAAAAATTTTTTACAGAGCCTGTGCTTGGCATGGAAGTGTCACCAAAGCATTTTCTGTAACAGTAAACTGAGACACAGCAGCTGTGATAAATCCTTAGTTTTCTCTGTGCTTTTCTGGGTAAACATTCGTTAAATACAGCCAAAAATAAAATGAAATACAAATACAATATGTGAAAATATGTGAAACTGTACACATATGTGTACATGTATGCATATATAAAAAAAATGTGTATATCTGGATAATTTTCTTTTATGCATGTCCCTAAAGACAACATTACTGTTTTAGAGGAATGCAGGTCCATAACTGCAGTCCTCCTTCCAGTACTGAAGGCCAAACTCAGTCACTTCTTAAGGTCTGGTAATGAGAAAAACGCAAAGATTAACTCAAACCATCTTCCACTAGCAGGTTTGTATTCTCCACAAATTTCATCATATAGACTGCTCAGTCTACCCAAACCCCTCTGCCCCAAGGCCCCAGTCGCAGAGTCTTTCTCTCAAAATAGGAATGTGTCACTGGCTTTCAGACAGCTCTCCCCACTCCCATGCTGCATACTACAAGAAAGCCAATTACGTCCTTTTAATACCCTTAAAAATCAAAATGCCAGAAATTCATGTGAGATATATTCTCTGAATCTTCTGGAACATGACAAAGGCTGGGGATATACGTCCTGGCCCAGGCCGCCACGGAAGCAGCAACCCTGCCTGCAGAGATTTAAAAAGAAATTACCCAATTAAGATGTAATGGCCCTCCAGCCTTCCCAGGCTGTGAATGAGAGCAGACATATTTACAGTCACAGAGTATCATAAAATTCCATCCAGTTATATCAAATCAGCAGGGCTAAATTAGCCAGCAACATCCTGATTAGGTGCTGTGTGTGTGTGTGTGTGTGTGTGTGTGTGTGTGTGTGCGTGTGTTGGATGATTTATGATAAGATCAGTTAGAACTGTCAAAAGAGATTTTAAAATGACCTTCCAGGGGAAAAAAGAGTGGAAGAGAGGGATATTGAGGTTTCAGGGAGACAACTGTACAGCCTTACTGTGAAAGATCACAGTGAATAGAGGTGAAAAAAGATTACATTTGTCAATGTGTTTGTATGACGAATACTTACCCACAGCCGTATACGCACATACACACACACACACACACACACACACACGCACACACACACACAAAGGAGTCAAATTCATTTAGTGTTGAGGAGCTTTGTTGTAGTGCAATTTCTAGTCACCATTTAATTATCCTTACACAGGGATTTCCCTTTTTTTAAATGAATCTTATTTATGCTCATGAACAGTGAAGGACTGTGCAAGCACAGCAAAGTGGAGTCCTCTGTTTATCTAAAGGTCAGAGATGATTGTAGGCAGGTGGTCCAATTACCTGGGGGGAAAAAAATCTCCCCTCCACTCCCCTTCCCGCCCTTGTTCTCTCCAACTAGTCCAGGAAAAATAGTAAGCAGAAATTTAACCCAGAGCTGCATAAAGGGGGCTGTCAGCCTTTTTGCTTCTGAAGAGAGCAACAGCACAATTTGGTATGAGGATAGTGTGTTCATGACTCCAAAACATAAATCACTGCCTTCATAATACAACTGTGGAGGGAGGGAATATGCTCCTCGCAGACAAGAGAGCAACAGCAGCAGCATCTCAAAGGTGAGGGAGACTTGACCAGGTTTTTCTTTGTCATCGAGCCTCAGCCCTGTCCGCTTCTCCAGCCGTTCACAGCGTTTTTCTCCCTAATACATGCCCTGCTTCCCATGTTCCCAGCCACCCTGAAGCCTCCCTCGCAGCCGACCACCTGGGCCTGCAAGGTGTGATGCCTTCCAGAAAGGATTTTCCATGCTTGTCAGTTCCTCCTCACGCCGTAATCCTGCAAAGGAAATATTTTTACAGGGCAGTAATGCATGGCAGCCTTCACCTTCCCTAAAATATGGATGAGGAATGGTTTAAGTGATTGAGCACAAAATGAAAAAGCTCTTACACCATCTCCCCCAAAGAGAGAAGATTGTCCTCTAGGCCATCATTACGGCATACTAAAAAAATATGTATATAAATGACAGTACTTTACACCAAACAGTTTCTGAGAAGAACGACGTGCTCTGGGAGGATGAACACGCCATCAGCTGTTCGTGATCTAGACATTTTGCAGTTGTTAGCTTTTAGGAAGCTATTGTTATTATTATTCTAATTCCACTAAGCAAATGGGAATTTTCATTTGCCCTTCATCCGGGATTTCCAGGGCATCCGAGATGCTGCTGAACGATCTAATAACAAGGGAGCGCATTGCCAAGCAACAGAGTCAGAGTCCGCAGTCACTCGCAGCAAGTCTGAGTGTTAGCCCCGGCCCGGGAACCAGTTTATCTTCATGAGGTAGAGCCTGCCGCTCCTGAGGCACAGTTTTATGTGCAGGAAAAGAAAGCATGGCCTTTGAGGGCAGAAGGAAGTTTTGCAGATGGAGGCTTTCTCTGAGCAGAGATTTCCGGGTATAATGTTCCCTACTGAACACAACTGAGGTATGTCGAAGCGTGCTCTGCACAAGCCAGGTCTCAGGTATGAAAAATGCTGGGAGCATGTGACAAAGGAAGTCAGGCCATTCAGGACATGGAAAAAATTAAAAATGAACCAAGGCCAGCTATGTGACCCTGACTTTACCAGTGCTGAAGGGGTACAAGGAAGACTTATACCTTTTCCGGGGCTATCCTGGGAAACTTCATGTCATTTTGGAATCCCCTAAAGGTGCGAACCCAACACAATCCAACCACCCTCCTGCCGATGTCCTCCAGCCCGGCAGGGTTTTAGCAGCCTGGTGAGTGACGAAGACCCCCCTGAGCACCAGCTCAGAGACATTCAGGTCCTGGGCCTCACTTCCCAAAGCATTAACAGGGTATTGGGCAGCTGGGGAGATGCAGCTCAAACTGACTGGTTGTTTGCTTCCACAAATACTGTGAGTTTTGACAACTAAAGCATATTCTATGTGAATGTGAATGGGTCACTTCACTAATTACACGATCCAAGGTGCCTACCTGGGGGGGTGTGAGTCATAAATGGTTAAAAAGACTGCCCGTACAGTTCACGATCACAAACCTTCAGCATTCTCTTTCATAGCAACCTTAAATAAGAATTTGTTAGTATCAAGTCTAGTGATGTACTCCTTTCCTTACCTAACAGGACTTAGGAACAGCACTTTGAAACATCTAAAAGAAACAATGGGAGCTCTTAAAAGATATCTTTCAAGCAATTTCTCTGCAGGATTGAGCCCCAGATGAATACAATAAACTAGCTGAAAATAGATCTTTTCAATTTCCTATGATATTAATGTCACAGGCAATTTTTACACACTCACTAAATATTCACCCTCTTCTCCTTCATCTTTTTCTGGATTGTAATTCTAACTGAAATATTACTTATAAAGAGGATATATTCTGTGTAGAAATTCAATTACAATACATAGGGTTCAATAACAGGGTTATTGCTTAATTTAAAGAAAAATTCTTTAACAGACAGTTTAGTCATTAAAATTTTAATTATGATGTTCTATAGCTTGTAGTTAATTATAAAAATGTTACACTGCCAGGAATCTTCTTTGTGCCTGTAATCCTCTTTCTGATGGATGAATGACATATCATACTCTTTAAGTAACAAACGTGGTAATAGTGAGTTTGTATCTTAGGGACTCATACAATAAGTGTTTCTATAATCAACAAAATTAGTTACTGGCCTAAAGTTACCATAACATTCAGGAACTAAGAGGGATTCCAGATACATAAGTGCTAATATTGTGTATGTTCCTGTGTACCCTTGATGCTTGTCTAACGATTCCCGGTCCTGCAGCTGCCCAGAAATGCAGCCTCCCAGTGTCTGTGTGATAACAGTGGTATTTGGTCCCAAGGTGCACACGCACTGAGAAACGAGCTAATCACTGCCCACCTAACAGTGCTGTATTTGGCTTTCAGCTGTATATACATGAGTATTTCCAATAATTGTCAGCCACTTGCCCACACTTGCATGCTCTCGGCACAATTTTTCTACACATCTTTTTCTGCCCGGCTCAGTGAAAAGTAGGAAAGAATGCAGCTGCATAAAGCAATGGCTAGCACATTTTTTATGAGTAAAATTTATGGAGTAATGTATCTACTTTTAGCATGACTATTGTTAAACCTGGAGATCAAGCAAAGTGACACTGAGTATATTGCTTTATCAATTGGATTCGTTCAAGTGAAAAATGCTGATCATGCCATGTCTATCCCCTGGGTGCAGAAACACTACTTCACTACTTGAACGGTCGATACATAAAAGTCAAATTCATTATAATTTGTAGCTTTTTTTTCTTGAAGAAGAACGCAGTTCTCAGTACATCAATATCAACTCTTAAATCCACATCAGATGGAGAGCGTACAGCACAGTAATTCAATCTCTTTACACTTAATATGGTCAGGAAGGGAGAATGAAAACAGCCTCTTGTAAAATGATGGAAAAAACAGGATGCAATCATTCTGATGGAGCTGTGCAAAGGAGTCATTTTACACCATTCGTTACCAGGGCAACAAAATATAGTGAGCCCCATACATCTAACAGGTGACATTTTAGCTAAGAAATTGCTTCTTTGGTATTTTTTTCTGTCTATGAAAAACAATGTTACCGGCGTTTTCACTTGTCATGTACTATAGGGCAACATATTCCTGCTGACAGGCCCATAATGGAAAAATAGAGCAGTTAAATAGTATTACAGTCTAACTTTTAGGATACATGCTAATCTGCTCTTTAAAGAGACTTCAGACATTTTCAAACACCCTGGAGACTTGAGTGACTGGAAATTTCTGCATGAGTGTATATAGACGAGCAGACAGATGTGTTTAGTGGAAACAAAAAAATTCCTCTTTTCCAATCTTTTTTGATTTAGCTAAAACCTGAAAGTTTCTTATGCAGATAAATACACTGCCGTGTTTGTAAATGGCCACCCACAACCACACCTGTGCCAGATACATCAGACGGATTGGTTTCCAAACTTGTGTAGCTGTGAAGGTGTCAATTATTTCTGGCCCATGTGTATGAAGGTCACATTCTGGTTTCAGATTCATGTATAACTGCTACTGAATTCAAAGAGGTGGGGGAGGCTGAATTTCCGTGCTCTACTTTTTTACCTGGAGGGGATTTAAGAGCTGACATTGGATTCAGTGGGGTTCATGAAGGAACCTCTGCATCTCCTCAGAGCTAGATTTCAGATCTGAATAAACTTTAACAGTAATTCTTTTTTTTTTTTTTTCCCCCACAAAAGCTCCACAAGTAGTGTAGCCCCCTGGAGTTGGTGTAATTTTGGCACCATTCCATCAACATTGATGCAGAACATGCTGATTTAGACCAGCTGAGAATTGGGTTTTAAATATCTCTCTCTGGTAAACAAAATTTATGAAATGAGGGGTGGAGGTCAGAATGGAGTGGTGACATCCACTAGCAGGTCACAAGGGTGACAGTACAGGATGAAGATTAAAGAAATACTAATGAAAAGCTTGGAGGGTATTAATGTAATATACAAAGAACTGCCCCTGTGAGTGCATGAGGGCAGTACACATTAGTGAGTAAGAAGGAAAGTCCAGGTGAAAAGAGGAGGCTGGAGGTAAGAGAGAGTGTTTTGTTATGTTGGTAGCTACAGAGAAGATATATCAATGTGATATCAACATACATGATATAAAGCCTGAAAGACCTCAGGCACTATCGAAAATCATCAATATCAGCTATGGAACATGTTGCAACTCACAGGGCCCAGGTTAGGACATGGAGGGTTGGAGAAAGGACAGCAAAATATGCAATGAGAAAGACAGAAGGAACTGTCTACTTAAATAGCAAAAGAAAAGTAGAAATATGCAGAAGCACGGGAAGAAGCACCTTAGGGTTAAACATATATAGGGTAGACAGAAGGATGAAAAGTGACACCAAGTAGGAAATGAGGTCACACATTCATACAATAGCATACTAAAGTAGCAGATCTTCACAAGCCCTGAAGCCACTAAATATGAAGAGATTATGGTAACCGGAGATTTGAAAATCAACTGTCTTCAAAACTGCTTCCCTGTTCTGTACAAAATCAGAGCTCAAACACGTCTCAGGGTGAGATTAGCCTCTACTGGCTGGGGAGATGTGCTGACCCACATAGCTAGCAAAACATCTATGAGACTGTCCTTGAAATSCAGCATTAAAAGCCAGGACTTTTAGAGCCGACGTTTACTTTTGTTCCCAACGTCATGCATAGTGACTGATTGTACTGTTTTAATGGACAGCTTACTGGTTGTTAACTTCTAACTCTTGAATTCAGGTGCAGAGAATTTGCCCCTTGCTCCAGGTCTTAGACCTTTCTACTCCCCATGCTGCAGTGATGCATATATGGCAAAGCTAAAAAATATTAATATTTTCCTGTAAATGTGAAGTGCATCGTTCCTGAAGACTGCCCAGCTTCCTAAGTCGTTGGTAATTCATCCCCTTGAGTGAACAGTGGTGCTCCTAAAGGGCCACAGATGGACAGGGAAGTGCATGTAAGATGGAGATTTCCAAGATTTCCACCCAACAGTTGCCGGGACTTTGTAAGGACAGCACAGGACACACCAGTGCACTGCAGTTCCTCATTATTCACAGGTCACAGGAGGCGTCTGGTGTCAAAGGTGCCTTCTCTGCTGCACTCACTGGGTCTGACGGCTGAAATCTGACAGCCACAACCGTGGTCTCACTTCCTACTCGCATTGCGCAGCACTGCCAAGACCAGCTCTCTGAGGCCACCCCGACCTCGGGCAGCGATGATGAACATTTGATTTTGAAAGATGAGTTTTTGGAACATTTATTCCTCCGTCAATGTGACAGGGCTAATCTGTGCCCTACAAACCTTACGCTCCTGGCACTATTATTTCACCTGTCTCCCTCTCTCCTCTCTCTCTTATTTGCTTCCATACAAAGTAACAAAGCATTTAACCTTCTGGGACAGGACTTTCACTTTTTAAAATGTATGTGCTTTTCCAGCCTCAGGGCAAGGTATCCCTAACACCTAGCTGAGGGAGGGCTGCACAGTAGTTATAAACCGGTTTATTGTCACTTATATACCAGGTCTTTTGCGCTGTCCAGGTGCTCTGAAACTGAGTGGAGACATCTATTTAGACACATCTGTGCTAAAAGTCACATCTCTGTAGCGTGCCTGCACCTCCAACCTTTGAACAATTTGTGCCCGCAGTTTGTTCTTCATACTTACAGCCTACATCACATTAAAATGTTAACGAATGTGGTGCCAAAAATTACTGTACTGGGAGAAGCAAAGTATTCAAGTAAGCACAAAGCAGACATGAAAATATGCAGATGTAAATAAAGACTCTCCTATTCTCTCCAGTGTAGAGATCACTTCCAGTGATTCAATCCATACATATTGTGTAATTAGGAATTAATATATCCTATCAAGCATATGTATGAAGACACAGAATTAAGCCCTTAACAAGTGGAGTTAGGTATATAACTCACCTTGATGCTTTCTAAAATCTCCCTGTAACAATAAATTAATGAAGATTCTGATGGAAGACTATAGAAATGATTTATTTGAAAAACAGAAAATGATTTAATAAAGAATACCGACAATATTTATTTAACATCTGTGTGTTAGGAATTATCTAAGGTTCTGAATTTAACAAAATTTTTTAAAAATAGTCAATATGGATGAAGTTCCAAAACTTGGAATAATACTTTTTTTATCTGTACATTAGGTGACTTGTACTTTAATCATCAAGTGCTGGAGTGCAGCAAAGCCAGAGTATCTCACAGCACTGTTAATTACTGTCTGTGTCTGTGCAGTCCTTTAAACTTGCAAAGCCTAAAGCACTAAGTAGATTATAAATGAATATCAAAAAAATCATACTCCTATTCTTTAAAAATAGTATATTATTTAAAAGGCACATTAACATATTTTCACTTGAAAATTTCACACAGAAAACCTCTACCATACTTCACAGAGTTGTTCAAAGTAGGAAAGTATCTTTTATCTTCAGATATTTCGTTTTTCTTTCTTTTGCAAATTGGTTCTGTGATATTAATAATCTATACTATAATTGTTTTAAAATAATGTTCTAGGGTGTATATAATCTTTAAATATTTGAAAACTCCATTCAAAACAAATTCACACATTCACACATACATTATAGGATCCTGCTTATACAAAATTCCTTTCCCTCACAGATTGGAGTCAATGCAAAAAATACACACAAGAATTCAATTTTTGTAAAGTATGAACATTTCTTGCTGATATGCCTATTTCAGATACAATTATTACTTATGTATCAAGGAAGCATCAAAGAAAGGAAAGGGTGTAGAGTCATTTTAGAGTAGACAGTGTCACTTAGGAAGCTCAGGTTCAGAAGATCATCTACCGCATCCTAGGTCATCTGAGAGAATGATGTGTTGTGGATACAAGGTAAATAATATCCCAAATGTGAGAACCCCACATAGTCTCACAGTCTTGGTGTCAAATATCTAAAATGTTTACTCTATGAAAGTGAGATTTCCTAAGCTGTTGTTGCACTGTCAGCCATCTTTTTATTTCTATATTTTCTATATTTTATTTCTAGATTACAGATCTATTCCCTAAGAACAAGAGAGCTTAACTAGTTACTTGTTCACTTCGGTGAAATAGATTCGTCACTATCAAAAACAAACCAGAGGCTGAATCTGAATACACTAAGAATATAAGAGCAACTGAATGCTTTCTTCTTTTTATTTCTCAGTTGGGTTCATAAATGTTCATTCTCTTATCTTAGAAGAAGCTAAATTTCATAAGCTCAGGACTTTGGTTTCATTTAAGCACATACATTTTGGGGGTCTATCTTGCCCTCCACCCATGTTACGTAGCTGCTCAAGGTTTTCCTTAACTGGACTACAGGGAAAGGACCCAAACACCCGCTTTTCATTTCATTTCCTCACTGGCCAATGTTGCCTGTTCCCCGGCATGTTCCGGTTCCCCCTGTAGGGTGCTTCAGTGCAGAGGTAGCCTCTTTCCTGTGAGACTGCTGCTCCCTGAACCACTGATGAGCCTTATTGCCCTAATACTTTTGAAATGAAAATGGTGCAGTGTGTGGTTAATTTGATTAACTCTGTACCCTGTGCAACAGCATCAAGCATGAACAACGCCAGAGAAGACCGAAGCCCAGACATGGGATTGCTCTGGGATTTTCAATAGGATGGCAAAGGACCCCAAAGACAATATAGATGTTCTCTCTGCATGAAACATCATACGCGGTTTTGAGTGGACAAGCTTTCTTTCACCTGAAAACTTGGTGTCTTGTTGTATTTACTCCAGTTTTCTTGACTCAAATACAAATTAAAAATCTATGGTCCTTCTAAACAATCAGGAATGTACAGGGTGGCTAATTTTCTATCAAGAAGGGCTTCTCTATGAAAGGTAACTACAGGGGAGAGCCAATCCATGCATGAAGCTACATGTCAGAAGAATGACGATTAAAGATATTTGACATTCATAACACCAGGGCAGTGTAGACTGCTTGGAAATGATTTATTGCACAAAGCCTGATGTGGCCATCAGAGTTGATGTCCAATCTAAGCAGTGAGAGAGGCAGGAATGAGGACAGAAAAATGTCCAGTAAATTGGATTTTTTCTATATGGCTTAACCAATAGTAGAAGCCATACAGAAAATGGATTTGGCTTGGGGAACCATAAACACTTCAAATGAGGGATAATCTTCATTTGATATTTTCAACTATATGTTGCAGAGTAGAAACTGATAAGTGAGACTGGAAAGGAAATAGGACAACAGGGAAACATGGGAAACTAGTTGAGGAAGAAGTTAAGTGGGAGAAAAATCAAAAGAAGGATTATTCTTACTGACATCTTTAACACTGGGTGTATAGAAAAGAAAGTATCAGTTAAGGACAAAATTGTCAAACTTAAGTGTCTAAAGTGAAGCATCTAAACCAATATTTAGGCAACACAGTAAGTGACCTGGATTTCAGAGATACTGAGTAACTTCAGCTCCCTCCAGTATAGTGTTCATCATGTAGGAAAACCAGACATATTTTTAGATGGCTGAATGTGACATATAAATATATTCATCTATAGATGGATGTAAATATAAGTGTATCTAGCTTCGATGCCTAAGACTTACCAAAACGTTAATAGACTCTCATCACACCATTAAAAACAAAGAAAAAAGGAAAGAGATACTTTGTATGTGACATTTTATGGGTCATTGTGATTACTAAAGTGTTGATACAGGATAAACCTTCACAGAATCACAGAATCACAGAATGGTTGAGGTTGGAAGGGACCTCTGGAGATCATCTAGTCCAACCCCCCTGCTCAAGCAGGGTCACCTAGAGCACGTTGCACAGGATCACGTCCAGGCGGCTTTTGAATATCTCCAGAGAAGGAGACTCCACAACCTCTCTGGGCAACCTGTGCCAGTGCTCTGTCACCCTCACAGTGAAAAAGTTTTTCCTCATGTTCAGATGGAAGCGTCTGTGCTTCAGTTTGTGCCCGTTGCCTCGCGTCCTGTCGCTGGGCACCACTGAAAAGAGTCTGGCCCCATCCTCTCGACACCCTCCCTTCAGATACTTGTACACATTGATAAGATCTCCTCTCAGCCTTCTCTTCTCCAGGCTAAACAGGCCCAGCTCTCTCAGCCTTTCCTCATAAGAGAGATGCTCCAGTCCCCTAATCATCTTTGTAGCCCTTCGCTGGACTCTCTCCAGTAGTGCCACGTCCCTCTTGTACTGGGGAGCCCAGAACTGGACGCAGTACTCCAGATGTGGCCTCACCAGGCCTGAGTAGAGGAGCAGGATCACCTCCCTTGACCTGCTGGCAACACTCTTCCTGATGCAGCCCAGGATACCATTGGCCTTCTTGGCCACAGGGGCACATTGCTGCCTCATGCTTAACTTGGTGTCCACCAGCACTCCCAGGTCCTTCTCCGCAGAGCTGCTCTCCAGCAGGTCAACCCCCAASCTGTCCTGGTGCATGGGGTTATTCCTCCCTAGGTGCAGGACCCTGCACTTGCCTTTGTTGAACTTCATGAGGTTCCTCTCTGCCCACCTCTCCAGCCTGTCCAGGTCTTTCTGAATGGCAGCACAGCCCTCTGGTGTATCCACCACTCCTCCCAGTTTTGTATCGTCGGCAAACTTGCTGAGGGTGCACTCTGTCCCTTCATCCAGGTCATTGATGAAGAAGTTGAACAAGACTGGATCCAGTACTGACCCCTGGGGGACACCGCTAGCTACAGACCTCCAACTAGACTCTGAACCACTGATCACAACTCTCTGAGTTCTTCCTTTGACATTGTTCTATATAGTTACTGTCTTTAAGATGCCAAATGAAGGATAACTCTTCACTGGCAGTTATTAAAGACTGCTATAAATCCCAGTACACAGGACTCTCCAGCCTGGGTAAGGCCACTTTGCAGTTGGGGCAGATTTCCCCATGCACAGATGAAAGGTCCTGGCAGATAAAACGGTAGAGACATACAGGCAATCCTCTATTCCTCCATCCCACTTCTTCCCCTCCTGGCTCTTTGTATAGAAGAAGGAAGAGGCTGTACCAAAGGGACAGGAGGTGAAGGAAATTATCCAATAGAGGAAAGTGCCTCTTCACCAGATACTCCAGATAGAACTACCTTATAGAAAAATCAGGTTTTAAACATTTCAAAATGAAGGCAAAAGCAGCGAAGTCTTCAAAACTAATGGAATCTGGGTGTGAAGAATCATCTTATACATATATGATAGTGTGTGATATTTTCCAGTGCCTGCTTCTTTACGGGAGAATAACAGGCATTTGTGATGGAAAAGACCTCCTAAATCTCTGAATGTTGACCTCACAGAGAGAAAGATCATATTAGTCCTTCAAGGGAATCTCTTTTAAAAATCTTGACTTCTTTCTTTAAACCAAAGTAGTGAAGTGTACGTTAAATCTAATTGCATTGGGAAGTGTTAATTATTACTTTTGGCATGCTTGTATCCTCTTCTAAAGGTGACCTGCAAATCTCTCATGAAAACTATGCTAAGATGCGGTGAGCTGAGGCTCTTTATCTGTGATCATTAATGCTGCATTTGTGCACTACCAGTCTCTCTGCAGAACAGATCCGATCTGCGTTAGACATGAACACATGCTCACATTTCTGTCAATTTAGCAAGAGCATGCTCTGTGGTGTTTATTTCGGTTTTACATGCAAGCTAGGGGACAACAGATGGGACAAAACTACACCTTAAAAGAAATACTTTGAGTGAGTTTGCATTGTGGCTGCTGCATTTTTGGCCTTGTACTGAAAACCTTAAAACGGGATCTATCCCCTAGTTGCACCATGGCCAGTGTGGTCTTCTAGCACATGAAAGTTTCTCAGATGCCATGGCAAACAGCTTTGCTCACCATTCAATTCCTCTGCGTTTTTGTAGATTAGGTCACACAGAATGCCACAAAGCTCAAGCTTTTTTGGTTTAATATTAAACACCTGATCAAAAACCAAACCCATCCCACTCAGTGAAAGGAATTTGGCATTTTTGTTCCAGGATAAGCCAAGGATCAGATGCCCTTCAGTTTTTCTGGGACACAGAGAGCCTTCAGACCTTACCAGGTGCCAGCTGAACAGGCCACTCCAGCAGTGCGGGAATGGACCTGAGATTGCTATTTGTCCTGCTGCATCACTAAAAGGATGCAAAGTGTCACGAAGAGCACAGAAGAAGGTCAGGCCTCTGCATTGTGCACAAACTGAAGTTGTGTAGCATTTTTAGTATGCCCTGGTGAAAATCCTAAATGCTGTCTACCCACCACTCATTTTATTAAAAGAGTTCTGTTGTTCTAGGCACTGTATAAATTATGCTTGTCCCATTTACCTACATATCCACTGCACTATAATTTCTAGCTCAGTGTGTTTTAAAATGCTTTAAAAATCAGTACCAAGAGAATAAAAAGCATAAAATAAAACCAAATCCTTTTCCACAATTGAAGAACTCTTATAAAAAAGCACCTTTCTTAGAAATTACCTTCTTAACTAAAGATGTGCACTAACTGAGGCACATACTACCATAAAATGAATTCTGATTCTTTCAAGCTAAACTTGACCTTATTTGTGAATTATTGTCCATTTAATGCTTCAGATGGATACTGGTATTGAAAGGAAAAGATATTTTCTCCTGGGCATTTTTAATTACCTATAAGCTGATCAGAAATATTCAGATAGATACTCTGCGTCTTTAGCTCCACTAAGGTTACTGAAAACAGTAAATAAATTAGCATACCTTAGGGAGTCCCTGTTCCCCAAGCAGTGGGACATTGTTAGTAGGAAGCATCGATTTTGTTTGACTTTTTGTGTGGTATGGACAATAAACAAAACGAGTCTAACCCCAAAAGGATATGGCTACTGACCACTGAGAATGCAAAATTTTCCAGTGCTACCTTAGAAGTGAGTAAAATCCATTCCACTGATTGATTTGTTTGTCCAAGCAAATGATCACTACTACTTTTAGTAACACTCACTGGTTTTCTGCTCTGAAAGCCAGTGAAAGGCAACTTCAGTGATGCCACGTTTTGCTTATGCAAAAGTGAGTATAAATGATAACGAAATTTGTTTTAATCAGTTAACCTGAATAGTATTACCTCTCATTGATTTCAGTGAAGCTAGACAACCCCCCACCCACTCTGAATCTGTTTCTTCAGGCACCAAATTGTCTTTTTGTGTTCCTGCATTGAACGCTTCCTGACAGTTGCACTGATGAAGGGGGAATCATTGCCTGGCTGTCTGCTTGTGGTTTGGTAGAGCATGTTTATATCCTGGAGGAATTTGTGTCAGATTATCTCTTAATAGATCTTTGTCTTTCATGAGATTTACAAAAGGCAGGTGGGATTTGAATTATTATCATTAGGGAGGCAAAGTTTTTGTATTTCATCAGGGTGGACATTATAAAGAAAGTCAGAATCTGTGGTTTAGGGATATAAGATATCAAAACTTTATAACTCACCTTTAAAAGAAGAACACTGTGCAACAACTATGCACAAGAGGGAAAGCGCATTGATTCTGCCAGCTAGACTAATGTCCTGTCTTATACTTAGATGTGCACTGTCAGCTTTGTCAGTTTAGGCAACTATTTGCTTCTTTAGTTCTAAGCAGCTACCCATGTGTGTGAATTGTTAATAAGAAACAAACCACTTCTGCAGGGAGCCTGTTGGCTGGGGAAGATGCTCTAGTGAGCATGTGTATCAGGAGTGCAGATGATCAGATATATTCCTGTGCAACACTTTTTGTCCATGATGCTGCTTTAGCAAGACCAGAACTTTTCACAAGAACTTTTATTTTTTGCTCTCTCTAGTTCACGCTTCAGAAATGCCAGAAGAACAGCTGTTAAGTGAAGCAAGGCAATTTCTCCCCCAAGAGACAGAACTCCCTTTCTCAGTAGATCTCCCAGCCCTGGAGGCCCAGAGAGTGAGAGACCGTATGTTCCTATATTTGTTTAGTGTCTTTTTTGCAAAGTATGAAATCCATGAAATCAGTGTCCCATTGCACTTACATTTACATGCTAAAAGTGTCTTGGCAGCAGCAGCTTACACGCTGCTCTGGATTCACTGTGTGTGCCTGTGCTCCTCCGCAGAGCGAGTAAAGTCTTGCTTTTATTCTCTTCTTGTGCAGAACAACATGGCTTGCCAGTAGTCCACCAAATGAGTTTCCTTGACCCAGGAAAAGCTACCCAAAGAGGTGGTGGAGTCTGCATCCTTGGAGATATTCAGAACCTGACTGAACATTGTCCTGGGCAACCTGTTCTCGGTGACCATGCTTGAGCAGGGGGTTGGACCAGGCGATCTCCAGAGGTGCCTGCCAACACCAGTTTGTTTTGTCACCCTGTGACCTTAGATAATGCGAGAGGACAAGTCCTTGGCATTCACATTCAGCTCTTGATTTCCCCCCGAAACTGCCAAGGAGGCAGCAATGTTTGGTTGCTGGCGGTCAGACTGTGGCCCCCACATCATTTCATATGCCTGTAGAACAGCCATTAAAGTATAATAATTTCCAGCCACTACGGATGTGGTCTCATATTCAGCCACAGGCCTAAGGTTGAAAGGCTCCATAGTCTTGTTACTAAACCTCTGTTTCATCCAGTTCTTTAAAATCAAACTGTTAAAATTCACTCCAGGCTGAAACTCGGCCTACAATATGTACACAACATTTCTACTAATAAGATTTTTTTCCCCCCAAGGAATTAAGCATTCAGAAAATATCGAGGGAAAATAACAAATAAAACAAAACAAACAAACAGAAAATCCTGAAATAAGATCAGAAGGCCTGAACTAATAGGAATTGCAGACTAGAGAAAAAAAAAGGCAATTTAATTTATTATATGGAGAAAGGAAGGGGGAGAGGACACCACTGGCACTGTATGCTGAAATACTTGGGCAATATTAACAGACAGGTTCAGATGTTTTTCCTGTCATCTTTTAGCTGTTGCTACCAAATGTACAACGTGCTTCTGTGTACTGTCATAAGTCAGCTAAAACATGTGTAAACATATGCTGTGTCAGTCATTAAGGAGTAGGGTATAATTACACTTTTAAATGTGGCAAAGCATTTTGAAAGTAGCGTATAATTTTCCAGAGCAGGAACCTTTATGAAACATATCTTTCCCTGAGTGTTTATACAGCCTGACATCTTCAGGTTTGTTCAGATCAAGAGCCCCACTGTGAACAAGCAGGCTTCAGACAAAGGAAGCAATTTGTTCTTTAGGTGCCATTTCAACGAGGGGAAGAGGGAGAGAAAAAGAGAGGGGGAGAGAGAGAGAGAGGAGACAGGCAAAGTGCACACCATGTTACTGCAAGCAATTAAGAAATATGCAGGATCTGGCATAATTACCCTGGGAATGAACGTTTAGCTGTCGCTTAGTGCCAGGGTGCTGCTTTCACTGTTGGCAAGTGACAATGCCATAGCTTTATCCTCAATAGGTTCAATGAAAGGTATGGGGTTCATACTTTTATTTAAATTAAACAGGCTCACTGCTGGCTTGGGGGAAATGGAACCATGTAGTCTTACCAGGAGAAAGCACAAGGAAGTGCCAAGAGGGGCTCCTATAAAACGTGCATTTCCTCCTTATGATAACTCCCTGCAAGAGAGAGATTTGAAAAGACAACCAAGGGACTTGAACACTCATTATCCATCAATTTTGTAATTTTTAAGGTGATTTTCAAAAATATGAGCCTGAATGCTTTTAGGTTTCCAAGAATAAATAAAAGCTGTGCATTGTTCTGCCTGTTAAGGCCAGCCCAACCATCAAGTTATTTTGGCTTAACAAGTTACCACTTATCAGATGAGACACAGTAATCATTCGTTGCCTTCTATATTACCTTTGACAACTGCAGCACAGCAAGATCTCAGCCCAAAATAAAAGAGGAAGAGGTAGGTCAAATTTCCTTGCACCTGCAACAGACTAAGAACATATATGAACTGTTTCATACAGCTAACTCACAGTTATTTGCATGTTTTTCTGACCCTGATACTCATGTTTTTCTTGACACAAAATATTTCTTTTCCTGTGGAATATTTCAGTGTGCCTGACTGAGTAAAACGTTGATGCTTTTTAAAGAATATAAAATGTATATTGTAAGTCCTTTGCATTTTTTTAGCCATGTCCTGGAAGTCCTTATCCAACCATGGGGAAAATTTAATGGGAACTGTTTAATAACTATTAAACATTTGAAAGAGATGAGATTATAAAATTAACATAGGTGAACATTGATGGAAACTGAATGTTAGGTTGATTCTCAACCCTCATTTTCTTCCAGATGAATGATATTTGCCTTGGCAGTTTATTTCTAAAGTATATGAGAAAGAAAATTATTGTCCCATCTATGTTCCTTTCACTTCCTGAAAATATAGTGGCCCACATCTCTTTCGCAGTGCCCAGACCAGTCACAGAAATACTACCACAAGTTAATTTATGTCTGCCTGCAAAAACAATGAAAGACTTGAAAAAACATAGAAATAAGAAAGGAACATTGGGGCTAGAGCGAAAAAGAATCCATAGCTGATACATCTATGATTATTAATTTATTGCGCTTTGACAATTAAGAACAGAAGTCTCAGAAAGTATTAGAGAGAGAGATATGCCTCGCTGTAAAGTGGGAAGAGTTAACCCAGAACTTGGGTCCACCTATGCAGGCAAAACTTGAAGCTTTTCTACCTCTGGAGCAACCATTCACCAAGCTGAAAATGGAGGCTTCTTGGTTAAGAGAGCAATAATCGTTATCTACCTCCATGAAGGGTCCCCATATCACCTGATTCTGTTCCTCTCAATTTCAGCTCCATCAGCTCTTGAGGCTGGGCAGCCTTAGAGGCCATGAGCTACATACTCATTTAACTTTGCATTCTCCTTTCTAATTATTTTCCCAAATTCTTACAGATGTTCTGAATTCCTGAGAACATTTTTCCTGTAGCGCTACAAGAACTTTTCCAAAATCCCCAGGAAGGCTGTAGCCTGAGTCAAAGTCTAGAAAGTCAAGCTCACAATTAAATTAGTTTGGATGTCATGTAGTACTAATTGCCAGATGAGGTTTGATCGGCCACACTCATATTTTAACTATAGTATAAATTTAATCTGTTTCTCCATAATTTTTCTTTGCATTTATACCATATTCCTTTTATAACCATTTTATTTTTAGTTCTGGTTTTACCGTATGCTGAAATCTCATTTGGTATGTCTGAATGCAAGGGATGCATGCATGGTCAAACACGTTGGAGTTCATGTTGCATTAAGCAGGCCAGTTGACAACATGATTTGGATCACAGAGCACAGCAACATGATCATGTGGAAAGAATCAAGCAAACTGATTTTGTCACAAGGGGAGAAATGAATATTTTCCATTTTTAAACACCTCTAGAGCTTTCCAGTCCATGTTGTCTCCTTCATTATTACTACGCAGGCCCCAGTCCAACAACAATTGTGCATATATGCTTAAGCTCACTCCTGCAAAGTTATCCCACCAAAGTTAACTGCACTGTTCTTACAGCATCAGCAGCATTAGCACTTTCCATCATAGCAGCATCCAGAAGTCCCAGTCAAGATGGTCCTGGACAGTGGAAAAACACAGTCCCTCATGTGATTTTACTGAGAACAAAAAACAGAGGCCTATATATGATAAATGATTTCTTAAGACCAGATGGGGAGAACAGTCTTGTAATGGATGCCAGGGTGGTCTTTCACGTCACTGTGGTGCATCAGATTCTGCTTAAATCTGTGGTTTATCTGTCCCTAACAAAAGAATGCCTGATGTTCTTTAACAGAAATAATGATCATGTCCATAAATGTAGGCCCTGAGAAGAACAAGTGAAAAGAAAGATATACACTTGAATAAATAATTTTTTCTCCTGAGTTATCACTGTCAACACAATTTTAGCACTTGATTTGCACTGTCATGAAATGAAAGAGAACCTGTGCAAAATACCTTATAAGCTAGTTAGCCTACACTTTCTCAGTGTAACTAATAACACCTTTGATTACTACAAGAAAAATATTTTGTTGCTTTAGTAGCAGAGTCACTTTAAATTTAGAAGCTTAACTTTCTAGTTGCTGTCATTTTAAGGGGCCTCAATCATTTTAGTGCAAAAGTTCCAAAGATTTTAAACACGTTTTATTTTTGTAAGTATTTCAATTTGAAATAAACAGTGATGGGCACAATGATGAGCACTTACCCAATGATGGCCTCCGAACTGACTGTTAGCACTCAGTGCCGTTCAGGGGAATTCTCCAAAAATGTCAGTTAGGTGCTTTTCAGCAAATAAGTAAATAAAATGCTGGGAATATTAGGAAATTAATAGAAAATAGAAAACATCTTTATAAATTCATGGCAAGACTGACTACAGAAAGGAGTTCTGGCCCTATATCTCTCTTTTGAAGCAGATAGCAGAACTGGAAATGACACAAAGAATGGCAGTAAAGGGGATCAAAGATATGAGATGTCTCCCCTATGAGATGACATAAATAAATTAGGCCATTTTGGAAAAGATGAAGACGACAACATTATTATAGAAGTTGAGGAAATTAATTCACGGAAAATGTAACTAAATTACAATTATGCATTATTTCATATTATACAAGGGCTAGGAAATTCCTATGAAATATTCAAACAACATGGATAAAACAAGCAAAAGGAACTACCTTTTTTCCTCAAAACACAATTTAACTGCGGAATTCATTGCCACAAGTTGTTGCCTAAAGAGAGGCCTGAGATACAATTAGATTCAAAAAGTGACTAAAGAAATTCTGGGGAAAAGTAACCCATCAAAGACTATTATAAACAAGTATGCAGACATGCATGTTTGTTTTTTATTAGAAAGTCTTTAAACTGAAGTTTGCTAGAAGCTGGGAGGACATACTGAAGAAAATGTCACTCTGTCTACCCTGTTCTTACATTCTTCCTCMTAGCACCAATTACCAGCCCCTCTCGAAAGCAGAACATGGAGCAGCGGGACCTTTCTTTGATCTAGGAGGGGCTTCCTTCTCTTCCCAACAGTGAATTTGAGTCTGAAGAAATTGATTATTTATAGGACAAAATTACATTTTAATTTTCCTGAAAAAGCAGAGCTACATAATACATTGCATTGCAGGCTGTAGGCATTTTTAAGATATAATACTGCTAATAACTATTACCATTGCATTACAATAACTCTACTTCAGTTAAAATATTGTTCCATTCTTTCATTCCTAAAACTTTAAATAGCAGTCCCTTTCCCCTAGTTTTCATCATGTGTTCTGACACATCTCCTCTGTCTAGCAGATCTCTCTCATAGTGGGAGTGACTATGTGTGAATGCTTGTTTGAGAGGATTTGTGTTTTCATGAAGTGTTAGATATCCTCAGTCAACATGATTCTGGATCATTTACTCAGCCTTAAAAAGTAGCTGTAGTAATAAGAAGTAACTGAAAGATAAAGAGCACTGCTTAAACCTTTATACCGGACTGTTACTAGTTGTTTAAATTCAAGTTCAGTTTGTCACACAGCTAAACTAGGCTTTTCCTGGTTTCTAGATTTTCGGCAGCAACTTGCCATTGAACTAATTGTGTTAAAAGCACTCAGAGACATTCTGCCAGCAGAAGCCAAAGAACTTCATCTCTAGATCTGCTGTGCGCACAAGAGATTTTAAGTTTATTAATCTACTTGGTAACATGCAATCATATAACAAAGATCCACTGCCATTCTCTAAGTTTTAGTGTAGGCTGTACATGAAACTCAAATCTTATGCAATTATATTTTCTTCAATATTAATGATTTAATTATAATATGTGGAAGTAATTTACTAACCCTGAGGGTACAGTTACAACCTTTGTAGACAGATTTTTTTAAAAGGCTCATTCGCCACAAAATATAATTTTCCTGAAGTGTTTTGAGTCTTTTTCAAAAAAGCAGTCTGTTCCTAACAGAGCAAAGTGTCATTGCTAGCTGCATTAGATAGACAGGGAAAACATATGTATCTGAAAGATGACCAGGTAGAGAAGAGAGTCTGAAGAACAGGGTTGAAGTCAGGCTGCAGCTAGAGAGTAACTGCAAATTGTTCAACTTTTCCCTACCTCTGTTTTTCAGTTGTAATTAGTTTTAGAGGATCACTTTCCTTAAATACCTCCCTTTGGGGTAGGTATTGCAAGGTAAGACTGTAGTTATGAACACTATTAAGAATTACTATATTGCATTTTTATATCTTACACGTATCTACAACTTGCCTGGGACAACATGCAGGATTCATGAATCTTCTGCAATACCAGAAGTTAGTATAAACTAAGAACCAGACCTTGAACACTGAGAATCTGCTTCGGCATGTGCTCTAAATATATACAGTCAGTGCAATGGTCTGCATTACCTAAAAGGGGAGAAAAAAGCATATCTTCAGAAGTCATCAAATTACATTTTCTTTCAAATCTTACTTGAAGTTACAGTAGATGCAGTTTTTCAATTTGTAGCATAGTATCTTCCCTTACACAGGGGAGTAGTAGTGGGCTATACTTTATAAAGAAAAAGGAGGCCATGCATCTTTCAAAACCCACATTAAATAGCACGGATTGTTCCAATTATTTCACAAGGATTCTGGCAAACCTTCATGTTCTTCCATCTGAAGCCTGCTCATTCAAGAGTATATTGTTTCAATGAAAGGAGAGGAAACAAGGAAAGCAGAAAAATGTACGGGTATGATAGAGTTTTCAAAGAGCATAGCTGGAAAAGGTCTAGGGGATGAAAAATCCCAGCAGAAACAAGTTGAGGGAAACATTTTAATTTAGAGGCCTATATCATCCAGTCAAAAGATTAAGCCTAGTCCTCTACATGTACCAAATGTGATATTCATTTTCTGTAACGTTTCATTATTTCATATACAGAAAAGAAGCATATTTCTTATTTTGCTCAGATTGTTTCAGATGTCTATGCCCACAGTTTTTTGTCCCTAGGTTTGATAGATCTGTGTGGAAAGTATGTCCTGCAAACAGCTAAATGGAAGATGTGAGATGGCTTAAAAACCTCCTTGGAAACTGGGATTCTGGCGTGTAGCCTCACAATGAGACTGGGGGATAAAATAAAACTTAAATATATTGCATCTTTTGAGCAATATCCTACAGAGGTTCTTATGGCACCCACATCATTGCAGTAGCCTAGTACCTTAACACAGTGTACATTAAATGATAGAACTAGCATCTAATGTATGTAGTTCATTACCTGTTTCATCTCCTTTTCAGATGGAAAATGGTATGTGCATTAGCCTGGTAATGTCTTGTAGGTCTTATAGAGTTTGATTTTATTAATACTTAAAATATTGTGCTACTAAAGTTAATACATTAAAAAGCAGAAGCTCCACTGTTGTCTCTTCTCCCACCAACATTTTGAACTTTGATTCCTCTTTGCCTCCCCAGACTGGACAGTACAGAACTTGGAGGTCGGTGTGCCTGTGCGAGCGGTGGCAGTAAAGGTCACGGAGCAGTGATTCCTATTACAGCTAGTGCTGTACAGTGCCCTAAAATCACTGTGTGCTGATGTTATGGTTTGCCACTGGAGTGTAACAGCTCCAGCTCACTACTCTCCTCATGTTTTCCCAAGGAAGAAGGAGGCAGAGAGATAACAACACCTCTTGAAGGCACAGGTAGTTTTTGCATTTCTCCAGTGATGGACCTGTTGCAAGCTACCCTGTGATGAGACACACATTCTACAAGATTAGCCTTCAAAGAGAACGGCAACCAGCACCTACGCGGGCTGCCTACCAGAAAATAGAAGGAAATGTCTTCATAGGCATATTGCAATTACTGAATCTTCCTCCTATTACATGAACAGAACCACAAATACGGCATACTCCTTTCTGCTCCTACTGTGCTTTATCATGAGGCTTGCCACTTTTGTTAGTTAGAAGGTTGTTCATCCAGGCAACTTGTGCATATTAAATTGCAAAATAAATGAGACCACTGTAACCAAACCATAATAGCAAAGAAAAAATGTTTCACAAAGGTTTTATTTTTAAAATAGCATACATTATAGACAAAACATTATGCAGGATTCACAAACTTTGCCGGAATTTCCATGGGTTTTTTTGCTTTCTTTGTTTTCTTCACATTCTGTGTAATTTAAAAGAGAGACCAAAAAGAAGGCCAGAGACCTGAGAGCTGACATTAGCAATATTCAAAGAGATAGATGTAATTTTTTTCTAGTGAGGAAGTACAAAATGTGAAGAAACCCCCTGATGGGGAGCTCTTTCGTATACGTGAGATCACAGAATATGTTAAGATATCGTAGGTAGTTCCTACATCTCTAGTGGACAGAGGGAGTAGTTGGAGCTCACTGCTTTCATGCTGTACCCTAATTCTTTGAATATTGCTCTTGTGGGCTCTTAGGGACAATTGCAAGCGATTGCCCAGGCCCCCATATTCTGCTCTGGATCCCTGGCTAGACAACTAAAAGGGACCTCTTGATAACTATTTTATTCTACATCCAGTACTGAAAACTTAGACACTGGAGAGTGGAAAAGACATTCTGGAACATCCAGTACAGGATCTTGCTCTCATAGTCAACCACATCATGTAATTTCTCTCAGAAATGTTAAAAGTCTACTTCAAAGCTTCTTAGGGTGTTTGCACCCAGTACTCTGACTGGAAAACTGCTCCAGAGTTGTCCTGTGCAGGTACAAACTTTTTATCTCCGGACTAAATTCAGTGTGTAAAACAGCTAGGAAACCCATGAGTTCAACAACAACAACAACAACAACAACAACAACAACAACAACAACAACAACAGATAGCTAATTGAAATGGAAAATAGCTAGTAAAAACATCTGGGAAAATGACTTTTCACTTTCTCTGCTGAAAAGCCTGTTCTCTTACGGTTTCCTGAACCAGGTTTTGCACTCCCATGATCATTGCCATACCATAGCCTGCCTCTGCACCTGTTCCAATTCAATTCATTTTTATGGGCACGGGTGACTACATTAGTAAGGAACATTCAAATAGGGTTCCTCCAGTGCTTTGTATGAAGTTATTAACATCCCTCTCCCTCTACTAGGAGTATCTCATGTTTCACAAACTTGTCACACTGGTGTGTCACAGTCATCTTGTGAGTGACCGACAGTCTCTCTGCTGACAATCTGTCCCATTGCCACAAATTCTTCCAGAGCTCTTTGAAAATCGGGCACTGTTTAAAGTGCCCGTTATTTCTCAACAGTAGAAGCTGGATTTTCGAAAGTGCCTGATTCACTTTTAGAGTGGTTTTGAGTAATGCAACCAGGCAAGTTAAGCTGGTGACAAATATTTTAAGTCCCAAGAGATAAGCCATAATCAATGATGCCATTATCAAATACAAAATACTGGCTGTAATTAAAAGCTTACTGCGGGCACCCATATGACTATTTACTTGGTAGCTCTGCTGTTAGATTATGTACATCAGTATAGAGAGTGATTTTTAAAATGTATGCTGTTTACCATACATGAACACTGTTATCATGCATTTCATTTAATCCCAAGGAGCCATTTTAACCTCCTGGGTGAATTTACATTTATGAATGTTTTTTATGAAATGCATATTAGTTATGCAATACATCACCAGCACTCTGAAGAAGCCAGAAAACCGTAAATATGTGTTTAAGGGTATGAAAAATGCTTCATAAAAAGTGTGATTCTGCTACATCAGTACTGGTAGTACAGCATCCTACTCTCAAAATAAAGGCAACCGAATCAGGCACTGTATTAAAAAAAAACCCTTCTACTTAGCAAGTCATGGGAGAAGACAAGAATGTCAAAAAGGAAGCAGAAAAAGCTCTATTGCTTAAGTGTATCTACTGTGTTGTCTAATGCGGGAGCTGAATACAGAAATCAAAGAGAGAGGCAGAGAAGAGAGGACCACCTAAAAGTTGCAACATCACATTTGGGCTGTGGCTGTCTGGATCCTGGAGATTACTCAGCTCCTGCATCCTGGTTGCTTTCCATGAATTTTGTCTGTTCCAACATATCCTCTGAGGCTGCTGTTCGCTCTGGAAGATTTTGACCCTTCCCCATCCCAAACCACTGCTTTGCAAAAGTTGCAGTTTACCCTGTCTGCATTCCAGATGATCAGCCCAACAGCCCAAAATAAAACTACAAATGGTCACTGTTTTCACTTTGTAGTTTAGTAGAAACCTTCAGATTCCCCTCTCAGATCTGGGTAAAAGTGATATGATAATGAAGAAAGAGCTACAGGAACATTTTTAAATTAATTGAAGCTGTGCTGAAGTAATAAATAGAAAGTAAGGGAGAAAATAATGCAGTTGGATGGCTTAAATACATTATAAATAGAACTGGTGGAAGTTTTCAGTTGTGCCTTTTCTGGGGAAAAAAAGTTAGCAATGCTGAAACATACTTAATCTATGTTGATTAAGTATTAAAGTGCATTTGATACATTTCAACATTTTAGAAAATACCATTTCCACTTCAACACAAAATAGAAATGTTTTATGAGCTTTGGGACTGCCAAAACCAAAATATCCATTGTTTGTCTGTTTTGACAGTTTCCTGTTGAGAGATGGATCTTCTGCCCGGAGTGAAAGATTACATATGAAAAGCATAAAAATGTTCACCCCAAACCACAAGGGAACCAGGAATCTGTGGTGCAGGAAAAAGTATTTAAGGTACCTCTATTGAGTGTGAATTTCTAGCCACCAAGTAAAAATAGGTACAAATCCAGAACATCAGGCCTATCCCAATGTCCCCCAGTCCTCATCAGATGTTTGGAAACAGCATCACCACTCCTGCCAAGGTACATGCAGTTGAGGCCTTTGTTCACATGGAGCTGCTGACACGGAGAGAAAATATTTCTGCCATCTCCCCAAATACGAATACGCATTGAAACAGTACGGCTTTCGAAGGTCAGCTTCTGTCATGACCAGCCCCGGTCAAGCGACCCTGGCCAAGAGTGGGATCAGAACTCATCACCTTGCACAGCTGGAGGAGTCTCAACAAGGATTCAGAAGGGACACACAGGTGGGCATGGCTAAGGGTGGACCTAAATGAGACACCTCATGAACCACAAAACCTTCTTCAACTATTCTTTGACTCAGCCATTCTGTTCATATGCAGATATTATCCAACAATGTAAGGTGCTCTTTGAAATTTGAATTCTCTGCTGAGAAAATGTTCTTTTAATCGTTAACAAATATGTCACTGGCTGTTATCTTCCCTTTTAAGAGTTTAGCCCAGAGCACACTTTTATGTCCAAGTTATGATCCCATGAGAACATAAGTTTATATTGGATTCTGGCAGATCTCTTAAAAAGTCTGTGACAGTGACACTATCACTTCAGGTGTTATTTATTAATTTGTATTAAAACATAATAAATATTACCGAAGTAGAAGGGATTTTTTTAAGCAAAATACTGTTTTGAAAGCTGTCTGAAATGTCAAACAGAATACATTTTGCATTAGTTCTGTGTAAATTTTTATTGAATTCAAACTTTTAAATAAATCTTCCTATATCTAATGCATCTTATCAAAGCACAAAAACCCATTATCTGATTATAAGAAGAACCTCAGAACTCACTGTCTTCAAATTTAATGGACTCCTGATGCTTTCTTCCCTGCCTAGACTGTTTTTAAGACATTTTACAGTATTTTATACATTATAAATGGATTCCATTCTTGGCTTAGTAATTCACCTAATGGACAATGGATACAAAAAAGCTCTAACTCCAGGGACATTAAATTGGTTCTAAACTCTGAAAATTATAGCTTTTACAAAAAGAAGAAAATACTAAAAACATGTCTAATGCAACACTGCATCTCATTTTCCACTACCTTCAGAATCTGTCTAAAAGCTCCTAAATTTCTTAATGACACAATATGTTAAAATTGCATTCCTTTATATTTAGATCTCTAAAACATCTTTTATTTTTTACAACCCTGAGGAGATCCACCAGGAAAGGGAAAAAACATGTTTTGCATTCCACTAGTAGGGAATGGAGAAAGCACTATGCTGTACAGGATAAATGGAGTCTTTTGTGTCCAAAAGCGATCAAAGCTGAATACTTCAGAAGAAAGTGGAACCTCTCTTGTAGTGAGCAGGATTCTACATTTCATTTTGGGTAAGCAACGATACTTAACTGCATTGCACAGGAAAGGCCATTGTAAAGACCTTGAAAGTCTTTAAAATGAATCACAATTCCTTCCCTTGGGTCCTCTGCTTAGGAGCTTTCAGCAGCCAGCAATATGATAGTAATAGCAGGAGATGGCTTCCTTCTGCAAGCCAYGCCAGCTTCTTGCCTGTAGCACCGTCCCTATAGCCGCTGCTGTCTTTCTCCACCCTCACCAATGCTGTGGGATCAGCTCTGGCTTTACACAGCTTGACAGCAATGAGAAGCTATGCAGAGAGGAGAAAAAGCACCTTCTACTTGACCCATTAGTTTGTATTTCTGTAGAAAGAGGATGTAGGTAGGTGGGTGGGGAGGTCTCACTGGTTCCTGCTGCTAACCTGTTGCTTCCTGAGGCAAGGGAGTTCATGGTATTACCACAGTAAAAAGCCATATATATATGTAAAAGAGGAATCCTTTCTAGTTAGTAAAAAGCTGTTCTTCTAATGTCTACTTGGGGGGAATTTCTCAGGTTTACAGCAAATTTATTTAAGTATTGTGTTTTTTGACAATCATTAAAATATATATAAAATATACACTCTACCTGTAATTGATTTATTTCAATTTGTATCAGTCTTGTAAATTTTGTGACTTTTGTTCTGGTAAAAAAAAAAAAGGTAGGGGTGAACTTTTGACCTAGTCTATACCATTCATTACGTCATATTTATCTTTCATGTGCCCTCCCTCATGCACTGAGCACTTCCTCTCGCTTTAGAGTCACAGACTCATTCAGGCTAGAGGAAACCTTGGGGGGGTCTTTCAGTCCAACCTTCTGCTCACAACGGGGTCAGCTCTGAATTCAAATTAAATTGCTCAGGGCTTTGTCCAGTTGGGGATCAAAAACCTCCAAGGATGGAAATTTCACGGGCTCCCTGGGCAACCTGCTTCAACGCTTAATTTTTTTTCCCTCATATCCAGCCTGAACATCCCCTGTTTAATCTTTCCTTAGGTCTAGCCTGGTGTGGATCGAAGCACTTTGGTTGGCTTCCATCTGTTGTTTCTGCTGCATTTTTGTGAAATCGAGTGAAGGCTGCCAAACACCATATTCCAAGTTAGCAATAGTAAAACCTGAACAGGTGGTAGGAACAACCATTCTTGAAGCTTACAGTCAGAAACCAAAGTTGGCTTTCCCATGTTCTACCTCTCTATTTGTAAACGTTAATGTGAGTAAAAATTTCTTTCCCCAACAGTTTGTGAAAAAAAATTTCCAGTCCACAGCCAATCTTCTTCTGTTATGCAAATCTCTATGACTCAAGCATTAAGACTTAGGTTCAACAAACTTCATGTTAATTTTCAGTTTTGCAGTTTATAGTTTTAAATTGAAACTGTCAGGCTGCTTTCTCTGCTGCACAATGGAAAAGTTTCAAAGGAAAGATCACGCCCAAACTTTTCACAATGGTTTATCAGTGTTGCAAAATGTATGAGATGCAATATAAGAAATGAACAATGACAAGCTGAGACAACTCCTATAATGATCCAGCAATAATGAGTACTGCATTGCCACTACCTTCCTACATAAAAAGGATCAAGAAATAAGGAAAAAGAAATGTAAAGAATTCATGTAGGTATAACCATTCTACAGACAGCTTTACCATGTCAGATCACTCACAGACCATTTCAGCACCAAAAATTACTCTCACCCAGGTACACATAGGAAAAGAATGGAAAGAAGGGAAAGGAAAGAAGGAAAAGAAGGGAAAGAAGGAAGGGAGAGAGAGAAAAAAGAGATTTTTTTTGTTTTAGCTTCTTCCTTGAGAAAAGGTATTCTCAGCATATATCAAAAATGTCCTTCCCTTTTGCTTCTACTTTCATATGAGCTATGCCAAATGTAATAGTCTTCAAACTTTCCCTCATAACTATTTGTAGTTTTTAATTTCATGAGGTCATTTTCATTGACCTCTTTACTACTGACCTGTTATTTTATTGGATTTAGAAGGATCATTTACACTGACCTCTGTTACCTTACTGAATTTCTCTCCTCTTTGCTCCCATATCACCCAAGCAATTGAATTTCAGTTTCAGTTCTAGTTATTGGAAACATAGAGTAATTTCATTTGTATTGCTATTATTCCTAGCTGAATTGTCTTTTTGCTGTATGCTTTCCCCAGCTCATAGTTTAAGCCTTTTTAATATTCATTACTGTAGTCTATTTCCTTCTGGTTACGGTAGAGACCATTCTTTATATAATAGATACTTCCTTCCTCAAAAGACTCCCCCGCTCCTAATAAACTCAAATTTCTCTTCTCTGAGCAATCTTCTTAAGCATGCACAGAGACTCTCTAATTCACTTGGTGTCCCCCAAGCTAGAGGTCAGCTTCTCTAGTATCAGCATTGAGTCTATCGACTCGTAAAAGTTTCATCCAAAGTCCATCTGCAGTCAGTGAAATTTCACCCCAAACTGCGGCATAAATCTAAAATGGTCTCTTTTCTAAACTACAGACCGGTCACTGGAGTAGATTATTTAAATTGTGGTTCTGACAAAGAATTTCAACTTATTTAGAGAATTTTAACTATTTTCAAAGAATTTAAACAACATCTACAATAAAATACTAGGGAAAGTAAAATTGTGCAAGAAGTTCAGATAGTATAATGTTATGGAAAATGTAGCTGAATTATAGAACTAGCCAAAATCCAGCATTGAGTAAGAGGCATACGGAGAATTTCTCTGTGTAGATTGGCAGTTCCTAAGTAGTAATTCTGGCTACTTCATTGTGACTAGTAGCCTCACTTAAAAAGGGTCTCTTATTTTCAGTTCTGACAGAAGTCCTAGAAGTGTTCCCTATTTTAAGTATGGAAATCTCCTATACCCATTTATCAGAATCAAGGAAACTTTTTAAGGCTAAGCCTTCTAGGTTATATCTTGCACATACAGTATGAGAACACAGATTAGGAAACTGATTTTCTTGACCCTTATCCATCTGTCTTTCTCTCTCTCCATGACAAAACTGTCATGTTTTGGAAGAGTTGATGTTTAGCAGATGAAGAGTAATTTATAAAGATTAGCTAAGAAATGAAACAGCACTAAGTCTTGCCAAGATTAGAAAATTCTGATGGTATAAAAAAGCCATACGCTTTTTGGCAAAAAGCACATTTCAGGACATATTTGGATTGGTTTTCTGGACTCAGATCGAATTTGTACTTTCCTAATTTGTTTCTCAGTTTTTTTTAATTTGAGATAGATCTGATCACATCATGGCAAACTTTCCAGATTGCAGGAAGCTCAGATCATGGAGGAAGTAGGAGGCAGGAAAAACTGACTAAAGTTAGTCAATATAATCTACAGGTTATAGTGCGGTACAGGACTGCGAGTGAGGCCTCCTACATTCTGTTCCTGGCTCTTCAACTGATCCTGAGTAAACTGCTAAATTACACATTTTCAAATATGGAAATGTAATTTATACACACCGATTATGAGGTTATGTGTTTGTATGCAGTAATCAAGCCATTATAAGCACCGGTATCCCTTTATAAACTCCTTTCACACCAGGCATGGGAGAATACTTTTCTCTTAGCATAATGTATGTATTTTTACTGGTGCAGTTTCTGGCTCAATATTTTTAAGATTTTCATCTGAAAAATCAATGTTTTAATATCTACCATTACTCGCCTACCTTACAAGACTGTTGCAGATTTTAATGGATTACTCTTCACAAAACACTTGTAAATTTTTAGGTGAAGATGGGCTTTGGGAGAGCAAGGCGCTTGGATAACAGTCCAATTTATACAGCTAAAATAAATAAATAGTAGAGAAAAGTAGAATAAAAATTAGAGAATTTAAAACAGCTTCTTAAAATAGTCACCTTTCTGGAAGAGGTATAAATATAGTATTCAAAAAGCAACCTAGAGCCTTAGGGTCCACAGAAAGCTTTTGTAAAAGATATTTAAAGGCAAAAAAAAAAAAAGAAATAAGCTTCAACACATGAGGCTATGTGTTACTTAGCTATTCATTTGCATTTATTTCTGTTTGCTTCAGAACACACACTGCTGACATTGGAAAGGAAACTTTGTTCCATCTTTTTAAATTCATTTTATTTTTTGGCAGGGGAGGATTCAAAGCTTCAGAGCCAGAAAGAAACTGGTAATGCTCGGTTCCATTGTGTGAAAACGTACTGAGATTCATTATCTTCATCTTGACATTTGAAGACCCAGCATGCAGTCCATATTCCCCTCTTCTAAGAGTGTGCAATGCACTAGCATCAGAAAATGTGGAGACAGTAGTTCAGAAACTGAGGGCTGGGAAGAGAAATCTCAAGGGCCATGGCAGCTTCAGGAGCAGCCACAAGAATATGACAAAATACAAACCCCGTTTTTATTTCAAATAAAGGCCATTTCCACTATCAGCATTTTATAAAGGGACAAGGGCATAATTAAAAATCAGCTTCACTATTTTAAGTGTTTATGCTTGCCCCTTCTCTGTGCAGAAAAGGTGATGTTTTGTCAAATGCAATGTGTATCAGAACACAGTACAATAAGACAGAACAAAATACGTGCGCTAGACATAAAGTGTTGAAAGTTTCCCTTAAAGAAGCCTTCTGGATCGCTTTCTGGCCCAGTCTAAACTTTCTCTTGAAATAGGTCCAATTTAGTGTCACTACCAGATAAGGGGTAAATTTGAAGGACTGGAATAAAAAGTTACCTCCTTACTGAAAATTCCACCCCAAAAAGTTGTGTGCAGCAAAGCTTATGTGTCTTGAAGAAGGCAGGTGCAGTGTAAATATTTAAGTACACCTGTTGGCCTATTTCTTTAGTTTACACTCAGGTGATTTTAATATTACACCTGCCATCATTGTTCAGTGGCAAAGGTGTTTAGAACTCACCTAGGAATCAACCACCCCCATGAAAAAACATATTTTTTTGCAAGTCTTGCTGTTGGCTTTGCTGTGCACTTTCATCTTTTCTTTGTTTTCCGTCTTCCTGTGTATTTATCCTTGTGATGGGCTTCTGGCATTGTAGGAAGTTTGCCAGCTCACGCAGCTGTGGAACAGAACTGATAGCTGCACATTTGACATTCCTCCTACGGCGAGGGGTCAGCTTTAAGTAGGAGAGCCGGCACCCGCATGCACACTGACACTCAAACAATAGAGGCAGGAATGGCAGAGACTCAGTCATTCCTTAATACCTCACTTTGGTACTTTATTTTGGTGAATGAGAACTAGAACTAGAGCAGAAAGCTATATATTTTCTTAACAGGAATGAGAATGAAAGCGACAGTTTTGGCAGAACTGGAACTGAAACTGAACCTGTGCAAAGAATGAGAATTTTTTTAAAAAAGCACTATTCAGTACAACTGATTTTAACTGAATTTGGTTGTAATACAAAGTTCAAAATGGCAATCTTACAAATATTTTGTAATTATAAATACATAAAACTCCTCTCATTACCTTACAGTTAATATCTGCCTACATTTTTCCAAAAATATATACGGAAATCTAACTGGAAATCAGGTCTGGAACTGATTTAAAATACAAAATTTAAAATCCTGTTTTCTTTAAGAAACCTACACTGATGTACATGGAATAGAGTAAGAACTGGTATTAATTCATTATCATGGAGATAAAATAACACTCCTTTACTTAGCTCCACCATTAATCGATGGAAACACTTGTGTGTGTGGATGCAAACTGCATTTTAATGGATGGAGGAGGAGGAACAAAGCCCGCTTAGTATGGTCAATTCCTGTAAGAGAGCTAGGGCACTGAATGATGGTGAAAAGCAAGCGAGTGGGAGATCACTGAGACTTGTTGTTAGCTGTGCCAGCAGAGGAAGCCTGATGCACTGACAACAACCACACCACACAGCACAAACACCGCAGACACTGCCATGTTAAGAGGAACGGTGACAGACAGACTGACTGTCCATGGACAACTGGAAAAGATACGGAGAAGAAAGATGGTTTTATGGAAAGGAAGACTAATTCAGTTGGGAGTAGAGACAACTGACTGGAGACGTGATAGCAATAGATAAATTCATGAATAGAATTGAAAATGTTGCTTTTGAAAGCAATAATTCATTGTTTCCTATAGTTTAAAAGCTATGGGCCTCCCATTAAATCAGCAAGAGGCATCTTTGAAACAGAGTCAACAAAATACTTTTTCACACAAAATGTAACTAAATTGTGGAACTCATTGTCATAGGATGTGGATGCCAATTTTTTTTAGAAAAAATTTTTTAGATTCAGAAACAGTTGGAAGAAAAAAAAATCCGTCTAGAACTATTAAACACAGAGACTCAACTAAGATACATTCAACCCAATAAAATGCAAAAATAAACTACATAGACTGTAGTTTGCTGGAGTATTACAGGCTAAACTGGGGAAAGTATCACTGTGTGCTTGTCTTGTTCTTACATTTTTCCCCGAAGTGTCTGCTAGTGGCCATTGTCAGAGAAAGGATAGTGGGCTGGATGGAGTTGGTGTATCTAAGTTTGGTTATTTTTGTATTCTTATGTACCTGGTGTGATTGATAAGAGGACAGCGATTTAGGGTGGTCTACAAAGGCAGTCAGACAACTACAGAGGAGGCCACGATCATTTGTATGCTCCTCTTCTGCAGAACAAAGAATAGAACAAGGTTGGGTGTTTCTTTTGACTTTCATGGTCATTAAAAAATTGTATAAAATTAGCCCATATGCATTCACAAATAAATCAGTATAGGAGCTTAGGACTTGCACTCTAACTGAGGGGCTCGACATTATTAGGAAAGCAAAATTCCCAATGAGTGAGGAGTAAAAACCTAAGGAGAAAATTAGCACGAGCTAGAGAAAGAACGTTATTTGTCAAAACACGGCCACTTGTTCATAAAAAGGAGAACACAAGGCTTAAGAAAGAAAATACAGAATTTGATTTAGGATTTTGTTTGTGCAAATAATAAAAATAAAAATGTACAGCTATGTCTAGGGAAAGAGCCCACTTAGAAAAGCAGAGTCAATGCTGAAAGAAGTGTCTGTCTTAGGTGTTACGTTTTGCCCTGTTTCCCTTCCATTACAGAAAAGGCTGAACGAAAATCAGTAGTATGTTTAGATTCACAGGAGGCAGCCAAATGAATGGCATGTTCGCCATTTTCTCCATCAGTTTGCAGGTAAAGAAACATGATAAGCATTGTATCAGCAACCTAGTGTAACCAAATTGTTTCACAGATACTCCTAAAGCAAGCTTACTTAATGAAAAATCCTCAAATAAAATCTTGCAGAGACCTAATGGCCCTTTTCTTTCATAAAAAATGAGTGTTTCCTTCAATCTACAGAATAGGCAATGCAGTTTTATACTGCTGAACAGGTTTCATAAAAACCTAAGTGTGATATTCCCAGCAGTACCTATGTTTCTACCAGCGGCAGAACCACAGAATTGTGCAAAACTATCCAAGCAGCAAGTACAGAAAGGTTTGTGACCAGCACAGGTGAAAAAGTCCATCTTATATTTGGACGAGCCAACAGATCATAGATGAACCAGGTAAAGACATCAGCAGGTTCCCCTGTGCTTTGCACACAGGAGGAAACAGGTAGGTTTCTCCCATACTGACCAGAGACTGTTAACAGGTGATGCTCCCTGCAAAGTGTGCTGAGGACCTGCACACAATATGCACAATATGGCTACACCATAGCCATCCATCTGATCAGATGGTGAAAAGCTTACCTCCTTATCTGCTGGCTCCTCAGCTTTCCGAGAGCTTACGTTCCTCATTGGACCTATGACCCTAACACCCTTTTGAAATTTGCCCTCACCTTTTCTTTTCTCTACTGCAATTAATTGGGTCTGTTCCCTCATCAAAGAGCAGCTAATCCTTCTCCCTATAACGTTCAGCTCACATCTCAGATTTTCCACTTAATTTATTCAGTCAGGCCTTACAACCCTTCTTCATTTTTCTTCCCTTATCTCTTTTAATATTTCCATATTGCATTTTATATGGAGTGTCTTACAGCTGCTCCAGGTCTCTTTGCAGCCCATCTTTCCATCTCTCAGTCTCATACACATCTTTAAAGCACAGAGCCACAGTTTCAGGCAAAAACATCTTTGGCATCTTTTCTAGGCTTTGAATCAAGCATTCAGCTCAAATTTTTCATGACAATTCTCTCACAGTGACAGCTCATAAAGAGCCACCAGAGCAGGAATAGTTTGTACTTCTACGTAGCTTAGAGTTCAGACAAATCACAGATGTGGTGGCTGGACCCACTGATGACACGTTTGAAGGGTCCTGGTGCAGAAAGGAGGAGACATAGTAAAAGGAGTTGTTACAGATCACAGGGAGAAGGGAGGAGTCTCAAGGAAAAAAGAGGAAGTGTAGGAGAGAAATACAAGATTTTTAGAAGTGACAGAGCTCTTCCAAAACAAAACAAACCCAATGCATCATTAATTTATCAGAATTTGTGGTTAAAGGCTCATGTCCATGATTTCAGAGGCAAACATAAGAACGAGGACGTGTGCAACCATTGCACTAAGAGATCGGTGTCATCCTTTCTTTACAGCCTGCCGCACATCATGACAGCTGCAAATGCAAAACACCCCATCCTTGTACTGGTTCAGAGAGGAAATATCGATCAGGTGAATGTCATTATCAGCCAGATATTTTCGGACATGGGAGAACCACCAGTCGTTTTATATTGCTGCCAAGTGTTAGCCCCAGCGGGTGAGGTGACCATCCAGCATGGGGCCACGGAAAGCAGCTCTGAGCCATGCCCCCCTCTCACTGGCAGGATGTGCCTTAGGTGAAATGACTTGGGTATGGTTGCCGCTGCTAAACTGCATTTTGCACCATGTTAGTGGTTCCACAGGGGAATCTTAGTATAGATTAAAGGTGGTTAGGTGAAGGTCATTACACTTATCAGCAAGCAATTCAGCAAGGCTTGTGGGTGGGGGGAATGTCACTCCAGATGGATAAAGCTGTCTTTGAAAAACACCCGTGTGATACTTCTACCAGCATGATTTCTGCATGCTCATCTGAGATTAATTATGCAAAAAGGTGGCTACATAAAAGCTGTCATATTTGAGAAATCATAGAGAAAGAAAAGCTATTATTTTTGAGAACAAGAAGAGTATGATTGGGAAAAGGCAAGAATCTTCAATAGGTGAAGAAAAGTACATTCCTCATATCTGCTTCTTCTGCACTCTCTAAAATTCATTCTCTAATTATTTGTTTTGCCATTTGTGTTCAGTAAAGCTAATGAAAAGTGCTGTCCCTACCCTTCTAGAAATTAAATCAAATTGTCATGTTACAGTGTGTCCCATAGCCTAGTGATGAGCTTGTGCATCTATACTTCAGAAAGATGGTATGTCCATACCTGGTTCATTTTTTTATTTGGAATCTTCACTGTCTGTATATTTATATTTAGTATTTACTGAATGTGTCTCTTAGGACTTCTGAAGTCATTACTAGAGATCAAAGAACCTGTTTCATACCATCATATCTAGCATTAGGAGTTACAAAGATGTGTGCTTTTCAGAGTCTGCGGCTATAACAGCCTACTGAAGGGCCATGAGGTATGGACAGCTGAGGGAGAGAGAAGCAAGGCTAGGAAGTCAGAAGTATTATTTTGTCAGAGGTAACAAACTGCTCAGAGATTGTCTCTGGAATCAGTGCATGCTCCTTTTATTTTTGTGTCGGTGTTCAACTCACCACTGAGTGTTAGAAATTGTTGGCTTGGAAAGTTTGTTGCAATTGAGGAATTGATTTCTCCCTGCTTTTTATAAAGCTTCTCTCACCAGGATATTTAAGCACTCTACTATACACAGAGAACAAAGAGAGAGGGTTGCATATTTTATTGTTGCTAGGTGTGTGCAGTTGTCAAGGTTTAGATTTGAGAACAATTAAAATGCAATGTAATCAAAGCCCCCAAAAGGAAAAGCAAATCTAAAAAAATCTGCCCATTTCATCTGGTTTTTAGTTATACAGCAAAACTGGGGAATCCACGTATAAAACACTCCTTCAAAAAGAAACATCAGAAGTTAGATCTTAAGTACGTATATACATACGCAAGATGGCTCTCAGGAGTGCTGGCTACTGACCTTGGCCACTTCTTGCTCAGAAAATTCTCTGAGAATAGACCTCTATGCTGCTTCCATAGATTAACTGGATTAGCCTGAGCTCTGTAAATAAAAGTCCAAGTGAATACCCATTACAAATAACTAATAAAGTTCAGAAAAATTTCCATTTTCCAAGAGACTTTTTACCAAGAGTTGGAAAAGATAAGAAGAATTATGCTCTTTTTAGATTTCCATATTCAGACGGCAAATAACCCTTTACCAGCTGCACTGTGTGTGAAAGCATGAGCGAATGTTACATAATTCATACAGGAGTGAAGGGAAATAGAAAATTATGCTAGAATACTAGATGATCCTACTAATTGCTTTACGGGCTTTATTCTTCCCTGCTCTATGGGTAGCCACCATGCTCCTTCAAATTTCCACTTAAACTTAGGTTGGTAATGCATGTGGTGATTTATGGTTTCTGTTCCCTACAAGAGATTTGCGTGTCCAAGCATCTTAGCTACTTTGGAGTATCTTGGCTCTAGCTGCCTCTCCAGAAGAAGACAAGTATCTTGTAGCTCTTTGATCTGCTCAGCCCTGGAAGAGACCTCAGATACCCAAGGATAGCAACAATCTGAAGGGTCATTCAATAATTAAAAGCTGAAAGTGGTTTTCTATAAGCATTTGAACATAGGGTTTGGGATCATTCCTACTGGAAAATTTTGCTTGAATAGATTTTTACAAAAACTCCTAAAAAGAATTGTGTCCAGATATCAAGCAAATTCATTTAAAAATAGAATGAGAGCAGTTTCCAAACTTTTCTTTCTATGATCTTATTTAGACGTGTTTACTTTTTGCAAATTTAGCTTGAATGAATTCAGATATTCCTGAAGCTGTTCAAGTTTGATTGTAACAATGTACCTCTAGTTAGAGGAAGTAAAGTAGTATTCCTGAAAAAACATTACCCATAAAGATTATTCATCTTGAAACAAGCAACTGACCTAGAAACTGTGGAAATAACAAGTTTGTGACCAAAAAAGTGTTGAAACAACATGTCATTTTAACACTTTCTATATCTTGAACCTGTTATTTCCTCACTTTATAGGTCATTCATAAACCACAGGATTCATCAGACTGAGTTATGTCACCATTCCACACTTCTACTTTTCTAAAACATCAATTTTAAAATAAGCCAAATGTTTACATTTTTCCACTGTTAATAAGATTTTCCTTTTAAACAAAAAAAATCCCTAAATAATCACTTTCAAGGCTTTTACAGAGTTGGCAATTGATATAATATTATTGGGTGTGCCAAAGATCAGAAATAATCATTTATCTTTGTAAAGGAACTAATTATTATTAAATCTAAAACTCCTATTTGTTTCTTTTCTCTTTTCACTCTTTAATCTCATTTGTAACATTTATCAATGAGTTCCACAGGATAACTATTCATTTTTATATTGATTTGACTCATTTTAATACCTAATGGTACTAATTTAGTACTTTTAGTATCTAATGGTAACTCCTACTCTTGGATGGTGGCCTTTTTAAACAATGTCATCAAAGTGAATGTGGTATTTATGGAAGTTTTTCCAAGTTCACCAAGTTAAACATAATTTATCAAGACTTATTGCGGGACATCACTCTTCTCTCAGGTGTTACCCAAATGTATAATTTTGTGCTAGCTTCAGAAGTCAGCAGTATGAGTTTCACTCCCCATTTCAAGAGCATTAATAACTATACATTTACTTTAGAAAGATCAATACCATTATTACAAACTCTTTTCACATGAAGAAACCACAAATCTCTGTCCTGCAACCCTAAAATACATGTGTGCAAGACGCTTTTCAAACAGCAAACTGTAGCATAGTAGTAAGTCTACAGCATCTTAGCATAAGCTAAAGATAGATTTTTATAATCTACATCTAATGCATTTATCTCTGTGACTAAGATCCCAGCAATAAATATCACTTTTGTGCCAATACATTAGTAGTGCAATAGGCTCCAACAAGACCAGTAAGTATGGTAAGGCTACAGCCTTTTTTTAACTAGGAGGAACAAGTGATATTAAATAATTTGCAGAGAGGCACTCAGAGAATGAAAGGTCTCACCTGTTCACTTGCTATCCAGCAGTCACTACCCTTTCTTAAAAAGTGGCACAGCTTTTAGAAATGCCTTGGTCGTGCTTAACTTTCCTCCTTCTTTTTTTCCACAAGTATTCTAATATACACTGATATAATTTGTAAGTGATATTTTTTTAAAAATTCTAATTACATTTCTCCCCAGATCTGATTTTACAAAGCCAGGGCCTTACATATCAGTTTACATGGCAAGCTGAGCAGGAGTAAAATGCAGCTTTTCTAATCTGACTGCTTTCACATCTGCTTTGCACTCATTTTAGACAAATAAAAATGATCACACAAGAGCCAAGTCTCCTGACTCCATTAGTGTATTTAAGAATATATCTTCTCAGAGCACTTTCTTAACAACACAGTGCTGGAAAAAGTGCTTCCTTATGGAATAAGTTGATCTGAGCAAAGACAACAATGTCCCAGCAGTGTGAAAGCATTCTTGAAAAGCCCAGAGAAAGGCTATAGTAAGCTTTGGGGTGATAGCATGTGTGCAGGTGTGGGTGTGTGTGAAGAGATTCATACTGTGTTGCATGGGTTTCCTACACTCATCTGACATATTTTCAGAGAATTCGATTTTCAGCAATGGACATAACGTAAAAGCAAATGCATTGTGTTTATTTCACTGAGACAAGACGTCCAGGAGAAGAAGCTAAAATATATGCATACCACAGGGAAGAAAAAAAGAATAATCAAACATGGGGAATAATCTGGACTACAGGATACAAATCCCACAGGACCTAGAAAACACACATTTTTCCTCTAGGTAAATGGTAACCAGCTGAATCTGTTATGTCTTTACAGCATTCAAGCTTCTATAGTCAGAAAACTATTGGAATCTGAAGAGGCATGTTATAAAGTTATAATAAAATATTTTCATATACACACCCATTACGCTTAGCAAGACAACAACAAAAAAAAAACAGAAAACCCTTTTCTTTTAGTAATACATACACTTATTTCCTTCTGACCATAACCAGCCCCCAAACTCTGTTCTGTGTTTCAGACTTATGTGACAGAAATTCATTTTCTACTGACCACATGAGAGTCGCTGCATTCTACCCATATCGGTAACTCTGTTGCTTCCATGGCAATTTATCTTGTCTAAAGAGGGGAAAACAGAATTCTTGTGTGAAAACAGCAAAAAATAGGCAACAATGTAAACACTGCATGTCAGCAATATAATATACAATGCTTGAGGCTGACAGAGAAGTTGTATTGGTGCTTGTGGCCTAGTACAGGACAGATTTATTGCAACTAGGTTCATAGACATCCAGTATCATGACTGTTTTTTTCTGTTTTAGAATGAGTTTATTTCCTGTTACTGAACCCTTTTCACCTTTTCCAGTCTGCATGTGAACTTGGAAATAAGAACATATTATGGCTTTCAAACTGATTTACACTGACCGATCCAGGCAACAGACCAAACAATATATTAACAGTAATGAGCAGTTAGGACCCACCTCCCGTCAGACCACCCTGCAAGGAGATCCCGGTGCTCTTCTGGCACAACTGAGACAAGTTGAACACTAAAACACTGAAATGTCAAAACTGTTCCCAGGAGTTACTCTCACAGAAAAGAAGATTCAGAATTGGATGTTTGTTGGAGCTGTTGTGAGTATATCTGTTAAACATCCATAGAGCAAAACTATGCAGCTTACAACACCAATGGCACCTGAAGCACATGGCATTAACTGTGCTATACAAAGTAATATGAAAGACAACACAATCATGTAGCTTATATTAAAAGTAAATGGCATAATATACAGGCATGTGAGATTTTGTTCTGCCGGAAGTACCACCATTCTTTATCCCTTAATTCAGTTTTTCAGTAAGTGCCTTCAGATCTCTTCCAATGATACTGCCAATTAATAGAAGAGTCTGCATATTGAGACCAGTGAAATCACTGCTGTTGTCTTCTTTCAGATCCCTCTTGAAAACTCCTTCCCACTACAAGAGCATTAGCAGACAATAAACATCTGCTAATAGTCAGAGCAAGACTTTCCTGTGACTTCAGGTTATTTTGCTAAAGAGGATGGTTCCATCCTTACTTAATTCTCCCAACCCCTCTGCCATGTCACTTCTCATCATATTTTTYGTTTGTAAACTCTTTGTGGCAAGGGCTGTCTTTTTAATTAATTATGTGTGTTCACGTACATGGCTCAATGGAGCAATAAGAAGTACCACATTGGAAAATGCTAATAAAACACCCTTTCCTTATGGAAGAAGCTAAATAAACAGTTCTGTTCTTTCTGCAACCCCATTAGAGCACAAATAAACAGAGAATCCTGTACCAAGCTTTAGATATAATGCTCCATCTCTTCAACAGAAATGACGAAACCCACAGAGACTGCAGAAAAGATGAATTTCAAATTCTAATAGACACAAATGGACTTTAATATGTCTCTCCAAAGATCTTCCAACTCACAAAAATCACAGGGGAGAAGATTAGAGTGATAATAGCAAGTCACAGTCATGCATGTATCTGATATGCTCTTAAACTGAACAACAAATCTAAAACAAACAAACAAAATATATTCAGAAAGGCAAGAGCTGCTTTTTTTTCTTTTTTCTGCTTTTGCTGCCTGCTATAAAATTACCATTTCTCCATTTTTTTTCCCTTGAGAACAACATTTTTAAACTTCATCCAGCCAACCAGAATTTGTAACAAAAACTTTAGACATGCAGCAGATCAGGACTTTTCTGGTGCAACCACATGTCAAGAGGAAAAAATACTTGGAGATATATGATAAAAACAATAGAACAACATGACACATGATATCAAAGCATTACACAAAATGTTGTCGGAACATGATGGGCATTACAACCCTTAACAGAGGGAAAAATGTCTAAACAACGTATACTGTTCAGTGAATGTAAATGGGAACAAAGTATAATGTCTTTAGGGCAAACAGCTGGTCCAAGCACAGGCTAGGAACAGCCCAGCTTGGGCAAAACGGAGCAAGCAGAGAGGGAGCACAGAAGAGGCAGGCGAGACGAGTGGAGAGGAGAGGGAGGGCGCTGCAGACACCCCTGAACAGCACAAACACCCTGGGGACAAGCCAGGTCTCAGGAGCACTGTGACACCCGCCGGCCCTAAAGCAAGCCTTGGACAAGGATTTCCTGGAGCATTAGAATCCAATTCTCCTTCTGATTTGTGATTTCATCTCCAAAATGATGTCCTAAAAAACATATTACTAAAACGACCTGAGAGCATTTCAGTACTTTAGCCTCTTTTATATCCTCCTTCCATCACCTTCCATCATAGCTTGTATAGGAAATTAAGCAGTCTCATCGTCCTAAGGTATCGGTGGCTGTCAGTGGAGTGAGCAGATACAGGGACAGCAGGAGCGAATCCGCTTGTTCAGGTTTAGCCCTATGCCTTACATATGTCTAAACAGAAAACGTCAGACATTGGGAAATAAATAAAGAAATTCTTTAGCATTTCTCTGAAATCTGAACTGTTCAGCCCTCAGGGGCTCTTAAATCTTAATGATCAACCTTACAAGCCATGAAGGTAACACCTAATGTTTTAATAGTCTAAGCGATGCTGCAAAACACACTCCTTGTATAATTAATAATGCCTTCGTTAACACCCCTTGCCAGATAACTGTTGTAGTGTCCAGTGGCTTCAATTGTTTAGACTGTTAAAGGACTTTCAGACTATGATGTGTTTTCCTTTGGTTGTGAATGGCAAACAGTACACAAATAAAAGTATTGATTTTCCTATTTGTTCTTGTGTTCTGATTCACATAAAACCCTTCATCATGAAGCTACTGTTTAATACATTGATTCTGGAAGGTTTGCTATGAATTCAAAAGAACAAAGCTAAATTTACCAAATCCTTTATGCAGCAATCAACAACAAATGAAACAAAATAAACAAAGCCTGCTTCTCAGGTAGAAGCTGCATAAAGTAGTGACATTAAAGCAAACAAATCATTGCACCTTCATTGTGAAAAAATTACAATCTTAGCAGCTAAGTTTTTTCTAGTCCTCAGTATTTTACAGATACTGAGCTTGCTTCTCTGTTGCTTTGCAATATTAGTTGTATACACCAGGGGCATAGTTTCAGGAACAACTTTTTAAAATCAGTACCTGTTCAGTTAAGACAAATCTAATTCACCAAGCATTTACGTCCCTTGTGTCTTTGTTTAGATTGTTCACACGGAAGAAAGAGCTGAACAGGAGAGTAAACAATATATATATATATATTTTAAATCTGTTTTCAACAACTAGTATCCTGGAGTTATTTCTCTGCCTTTCTTGAAGGGACAATGAGATGTTATATAACAATGCAGGTTACAAACAACAGGAGCGGCTTGGAGAATCAGTTTCCACAAGGTTACGCAAGGTGATCTTGCAAATGGCTACCCAAGACGCAAGGCAAAGGAAAATTGGTTCCTATCATGTTTAGGTTGTTCTCCTGGAAGTTACAGTAATTTTAACAGACAGAAGCAGAAGCCAGTCCCTTGTCTACACTGTGGGTTCCCGAGATAGTGAGCACTATGTTTTCATTTTAGTTGACTTTCAGATCTTCCTGAAAACTCTACCAAACTTATGGTCTGGTGCTAAACACAAGTAAGTCAGTGGAAAAACTCCTATTTGATTCAATAGTGTTCAAATAAAACCTTTGGGTACTTTTTCCCAGGGAACATTTCTTCTTTAAAATGTCGCAAAAGTCTTCTCCATTCCTTGTGACATTTAAAAAAAACTAAAACTTTTACTTACCAAAAGCAGGAATTAAGTGTGGTAAAATTATGTGTGGAAAAGCCTTTTCAACACTCTGTTTCTAGTATTTTATAACATAGATAAACATGTGATTAGTGTTGCAGTTACTTTTGCTATATACTGCAAAAAAAAAAAAAAGAAGAAGAAGAAGAAGACAGAGATGTGACCTTAAAAATGTTGTCCTTGATTTAATACCAGTGCAGAGCATATGTATGTGTATTTGGGTGCATAATTTGGGTGCATACGCCGCACACACATATATATTTCTTTCTCCTTTCTACAAAGTGCTGCAGATAGAGAATAACAGGGGAAGCTCTTATCCACAGCTTGGCGTGCTACTCCATACACCCATGTCCTATCTACACGTACATAATAAAAATATACAATTTGAATGTATGTATACTAAAAGTAGAGACTGAATAGAGTGACTTGGAGAAATATAATGCAGCGCTGATAAATGTTTTTGTTTCCCTATCATATACTCACAATAAATGACAGTAGGGAGCAGGAAATGGAGTACAAAGGCAGCTCTCCAGTGGAGAGACGCTGTTCCCAGACGACTTGAAGTATTCTCTCGCCTAGCCCTTGTAATGTCAAGCCTAATGCATTCTGGTTCCTTTCAGCCTCCTGCAATCTTCTAGGAAGAACTTTATTCCAGTTTTATACAATGATGAGAGTTGCCCTTGCTAGCATTTATAGTATACACAGGGACCTTGGGTCATTGTGAATCACTTCAAGGTTACACTTTTTTTCGTTTTGCTTCTAAAGAAATGTGAGCTGCATCATCCAGCACAGACCACATATGAAAGGAGTTCAACAATCTTGCTAAGTGGCTGCTGGACAATATACTGCATCACATGGCAAGGGATTAAAAATAGGAGCATGTCAAAGAATAAAGGATGGAACAGCAAGCCCTCAAATTAAAGGCTGATTTTACAGAACTCAAGAGAGATAGGAAGGCTTTTAACCCTTTATGTTCAGGTTCAGTAGGAGATAAACTGCTGGAGTTCAGTGATTCACTTGTATGGCCTTTGCCATTGTTTTCACTAAATATACATCCTTAGAAATTAAAGATGACTGGATTACAACCAATTTTAGAATTGGATTAGATTAGGTTAGGTTTGGATTATAATTGCTTTTGATTTCCCCTGGAAAATCTTTCATGAAAACTGTCCATTTTTTTTGGTGAGATTTTAAAAAAACAGAGCCGAATCTTTTTAACTAAAGGGTACATTATGCTTGAAAATGCACCCAAAAAGGGGTATTTGGCAGTGCTGCCACTGTGCCCTTTGGAAACCCTGCCTGCCCTCCCTGCCTCCTCAGCAGTGCACGACGAGCTCCATGGCCAGCAAAACTTCCCCAGGACGCTATGCCCTGACCAATGACCCTACGTGTTAATGTGGAACAGCCTTCTACACTATCATGTTAACAATAGGAAAAAAAAACTCTCATAATTTAAAAAGTTTACTTTGGGAAAGGTTTCTCCTATCTAAAAAATCTCCTTCTTTCATGATTGGGCTTTTAAAAGGGGCTCATCAGGGTTTCGTGTACCTTATCATGGCTTTTGTTGTAGTTTTTATTCCTTGATTCCCATCTCTTCTGTATGAAACCATAATTACTGGACACAGCCTGGCCAGAATTGCAGGAAGCCATAATATTTTGTAGTAACTGATATAGTTAGAAAGTAAGATAAAAAGACTTGTTTTGGGCATATAAACCCATTTTCAGGTCTGTACGGGCATAAATTAGCTCCAAAGGAATACACCTCAGCTAAGATATATCTCATAACTCATATCTTATAGCTAAGATCTAACATAGGCTTATTAAGGCAAGGATAGTGTTTTGCGTGACTACACAACATGTTAATATGGCACCTATGTAAAGAAATTTGGGAGAAAGTGGGCAGCAGACAGGTCTGTTGTTCTGACATGAAAAGCTAATGCAACATTTTGGAAAAAAAAATTGAAGGAAAAAAGTAATTAATGGTAATGGGATGAAGTGGAGTACCTAATAAGAATGCAACCTCATATTATCACATGTAGATTGTTTTAAATTAATCCAATATTCCTGTTTGATAAAGAATTATTTGATTAGAGAGAGTTCACTAGAGGAGTTACTTGCTCTGAGACCAAACTATGTTGAGATAATTTTCAATAATGATTTCAGCACAGAAGGGAGAATTCTAATGACTTTTGCTGATGACACAGCATTGGAAGTCTTCATCAGTACAGGAGAGGACTGGGCATTTGAGTGCCCCATACATTAGCATTCAAGTGATCTTGAATACAGGAGTAATGAGAATGGTACTTTGTAGCACAGTAGGATAAAGTGATGCACATGGAATGAATTAGAAAATTTTCTGCTCTCAGCTGTATCAGCTGAAAACAACTGGATATTTTACTGAATCATATTGATAGAATTTAGTCACAAAAAAAGTAAATGAAATTTTAGGACATACAAATGAAATGTCAGGATAATACTGGAAAGTGTTTGTACAGTGGTACAATAAAGTTGGTGAAATATCTGAAATACTGGCTTTCTGTGTTCAGTGAAGGCTAGTTCACACTACAGCTAGAAGGTGATGAGAGAAGCAGCTCAGGGAAGGAGGAATCTGTCAAGCAAGCAGAAACTAGATGAATGAGACAGCTCCTGCCAGCGTTATCCCTTACAAGTCACATAGCCAACACTACAACAATCAAATCACTGGGYGGAAATAATATGACAAAGCATCTTCCATGTTCTCCACAAAAGCTTCATGCATTTACGCCTGTCTGTGGGCTATAATCTCTGCCAAGACCAAATCTGGCAGGACTGTCCACCACAGTCTATGTGGGCACAGCAGTTATGACCAAAGTGTGTAAGAGACTGTGAGCAAGAGACACCTGAAATAACATTTCTCTGTTGTACCATAACAAATATAAAATGGAATTTGATTGTTTTCAGCTTCTAAACAGAGACAACAAAGTGAAAAATCGGGATCCAAAAGTTGAGGTTTACACATTTGTGTTCTTGCTGTCAGTCAGGGCTAGAAAAGAAAGGCCTTTCTCATTAGTTCCTATAGTCATATCTGATGCACTCTGAAGACTTATCACCTTCCTTAAGATACCTGTGATGCTTTTTAAACAAAGTAACAGGGTCTGTTTTGAAATCTCACAAGTCCTGACATGTATGTAAGAGGGTGGATTTCACAAGCAGAGCAGAGACAGCTGACACAGGAGTTGCTAAAGGAAAAGAACTAGATCTCACATACCTTTGAAAGCCACAGTGCAAGCCTCCCTAATACATTTCATATTTCATGGATTACATGGATTGCTCTCCTGTTCTGAAGCCTGAGCTGAATAGCAAACACTCAAGTGGTCTTCTGCGCTGAAAAAAATCTCTTTTCAGCTCCTTCCTATGCTACATTTGGCCCCGCATATGCATATTCAATGTCATAATGGCTTCTTTCTTTACGGCTGTGAATACTTTTTTTTTTGTTCATATGATAAAGTTCATTTAGTTCTGGGAGAAAGAACACATATCTAGTGGGTCTGGCCAGTCATTTACAGAACTTCTGGCTGGAACTCCACTAAAAAGATAATCCTCTCCTGAGTTACCTCTGTGCAACCCTGTTAACTCTAGAAAGAGTGTAAAGGCAAAGAAGTCACCTGCATATAGCTGAGAATAGTATATGATGTTTTACCAGCAACAATATATGAGCTAGAAAGAATATAGTTTGCTATTTCAGAGAAAAGCATTTAAAACAGAGTTGTTTAGGAAAAAAAAATTCAAGGATTGTTGTCTTTGTAGTCATTCATCAGAAGAACTATATTTGAGTAGGGATGGGATATCTGAGTTGAGATGAGAAGAGCAGGTTTGGAGAAATAGAGGTAAGAGATCATTACTTTCCCCATTGTGCCAAGTACCAGCAGCCAATGCACTCAGGCATCCAAAGCATAGAAAGATGAACATTGAATGATATATGTGTCTGCCTCAATCTACCTTTCGGTGGGGAATGTCACACGCACATTATTCTGTTCCTGCTATTTTACTTCCTGAGTGATTTTTCTTCCATTTTGTAATTTGTGTGAGGAAGTGCTGTGGAGTGAGTGTGGGGGAAAAAAAGCCAAGCAAAACAGCTACTCACAGAAGTCTCAAAAATGAGCTCTAGCATGGACCTTGAGTTCCCATGGGACTAGCTCTCACATCTTCACCAGCATCAGTGCAAAGCTGTGAAAAAACAGCAATTTACAAGGTGCACCATCTGCTAGAAGACCTCTGGAAACAAACACAGCCCGATTTGGAGCCTCAGAGACACCCCAATCCACTAGCGGGCTCATATTTAGACTACATAGAGTCCCTAAGTTATTAAATATCTTTTTGTTAAAACGTGTGCTTTACATCCCATGATAATAAAATCCTATTCCCTGAATTCCTCCTCTGCTGGCATCATTAAATCCAATACAAATAATTATTCCTCAAGGCTCTGCACTTCTGCAGTATCAAAGGCACTTAACGATGTTATAGCCCAAAGGATTTCCTGGGGGACTAAGGTTGGTGCAATTGTCTCTTCACTGTGGAAGTCCCATGGAAGTTTTAGAGCATGCTGTAACTTCAAGAAGAGTTTAAGCTTTGAAGATGCAGCTGTTCCTGGGAGGTGGGGCTGAGCACAGCCCAGAGTTGCCCCGTGCATGGGGAACACCAAACCCACTCCCTGAGGGACGATGCTCGGAGAAGCTGGGAGTGAAAGCACCCTCCCATCCATCCCTGTTACAGGGAAGTACATGTTTCATCTCAGTGCAACCTCAAGTCTTGCAGTCCTCTTTCTAGGCCGGGCTAATGATGATGGTGACCCACTGCACTGATCCAGCTGGGACTTACTGTGGCTACATCCAGACAACCTATCTTTTATTTTCTTCCCTTCAGTACTTCCCACACACTCACAGTCTCTCAAGCAGAACCAATATGTGCAAGGTCACTTCTTTCTATCATATTTTCCCTGTGTGACTGGGAAGAGCACCATCTACAGACTACTTTCCCCGGGCAGGATTTTCAACAGGCTCAAACTTTTACCTTTTAATGGTTCAGCTCACTCACTGTTGCCATTGTGTGTCAGCAGTTGTCTCATTTATGATTTACAGGCTCTGCCCTCACATACACTCTATTATTTGTAAATACTTTGTAGTGCAGGTGTGGGAGTATACTGTGTGTGTGAACACATACAGTGTGAGTATATAAACATATATATATGCATTATATATATATACACATATGCAGATATATACATATATACTTGCATATATGGGTTTGTGTATACATGCAAGCACATGCATTATATATAAAATGCTCAAACCCACACTGAAGGCAATGTTTTCTCAAAAAGACATTGTGGCAGAACAGAGTGAAGAAAGAAACCTTCCTTCTCTCCCTAACTTCCTTCTCTCTGTATTGGGCCAGCTGAGATTGTGACTCACACTATGCATGGCTCACCTCCACAAGGGGTGAGTACTAGAAGAAGTATTGTAGCTTGTTGCAGGACACAGTATTAACAAGATACCTAATATTTATGGGAACAGTTAGGGCCAATCTAGTCAGGCACATTCAAAGCCAACATTACTCAAGGCAATATAACTGGTGTTTCACTGGCAGATGCAAATTTCCATATGCCTTTTACTTCTCTTTATGTCACAGTTCAGGCGCTTTCTTGCAAAGAGATACAGCCAATATAGCTAAGTATGAGTTGATGTGGAATGCTAAATCTATTATGTTGCCCCATAGAAAGGAGCCAAGCCAAAGTTGAGCCATTTGGGCTGTCCAGTTCTCTGATTTGCTCACCACTTAGGGGAAGGCTGGTCCCCTGAGGGCTATCGATGTATTCTCTTTTTCTTTCTGATGTAAAACGATTACACATTTCACAGCCTCGAAATACTTGGGAAATGGAAAGCTTGTTTTCAAGTCAGCTATGCAAATAACTTGTAACTCAAGAGAGTTTCAAAAAGTGCTTTTTCTTGTAAGAAGGCATTCAACTCACATTCAGAACTGAAAAATTTTGGGTAATGGTAAAGACGGGTTTCCAGCACCCTGAATCTTCTCAAAAAAGGGTAGGACTATATAAAGTTTTGTCACTAGGAACTGCTTGGGAAAAGATGGGTTGTTTTGGCCACATGCATTTGTAATCTTGATTCAGAACTTTAAGTCTTACCAAATTATAAACCATTTTGAGAAGCAAATTTAAAAAATGTTACCCATAAACCAAGTCTGAAAAAGACTGGCCTTTCGTTCTCAAGAAATGTACCTAAATGCCATGTTTTTCCATCATAAAACTTGATACTTTTATTGACTAAAAAGCTGTTGTGTTGGGGAAAACATGCTGTTTTGCTGATTTCCAACGGCATTTCTTCATAACTAAAATCACGGGGTGGCTGTGTTTCATTCAATACAGTGAGGTTTAAAAATTCATTTGTCTGGCAGAATTGAATACTAAACTACTTGAATAATTTTTCTTACTGCATTAGCTGATGTTAGCAATATTTGTTGGATGGGTTTCATCTTCACACGTAAACARTATTAAAAAAAATGAACTGCAAATAAAATCCAAATTTGCCTCTACCTGTCAACATAACAGCTGCATCTCCATCACAGCTCTTCCATCACAACCTCAGAAGTTCATAACATAGTCTCCAAGTAGTTTATTTTTCTCCATTCCCATCCACAGGTACCTGGCACCCCTGAGGAACTGAGCTGTACACAAAACACTTATTAATCAAGGTCAAAGTACTTGATTTAGAAAAGAAATACCTGAATGAATTGTAGTAGCTTCTGAGGCAGAGAAGATCAAATCAGATCTGATGTGACCTTGTATTCTGTCACCCTATTCTTTTTTAAGCATGATCTGCTGCACATCCCCTGTGCAGTCCTATTTCAAAATCGGTGAGTTTCTTCCATAAAACTCATAAGAAAAACCTTTTTAATTGCATAATTCTTTAAAAATAGTTTCAGCTCAGAGAGCAATAGATTTTTTTCAGTCTCATGTGTCTTTAAAAATTAGTCCAATCTAATCTGAAGCAACAACCACTATTGTGTATTAGTACTATTATACAGTTATTGATTGGAGGATGAATTTAAGGTTACCATCATCCATTAATCAAGCATTTCTAAACCTTATCTTTCCTAAAATTATTGTAAGGGTAAAACTCCCTATAATATTTCCTTGGACAATATTGTCATTATAACATTGCTGTAGCATTATTTTGCTTTAAATTAGTGACACATTACTCCTGTTGCAGATAGTTTTAATATATGGGACATATATTGAAAAGGGGCAGAAAGGAAATTCACTAAGTGCCAAGAGACATAGTATTTGACTGAATTTATAATGCAAGTAAATGATAAGAAGGATAAAAACCTTCTGTAAGCAGTTGCCTTTTTATCTTTAAAATGACAGGCCAGACATTTTAGCTAGCATAAAGTTGGTCCCTAAAAGTCCCTGCTGCTTTTCCAAAAGGTAAAGAGAATTTATAGGTTTCAAGTATAGCCTACATTTCAATTTCAAATGTAGTCTTTTGTATGTGACTGATATTTACTGATACGAGTAAAGATGACGTTCCCTAACCCAGTGCTTACCAGAGTACAAAGAGATGTGTTAGATCACTCTGCAAGTCACAAGTGTCATGAAATATTCATCGGACACTTCAAGGGTTGTTTTACTTTTTTTCCACATGAAAGTGTTTGCTTGTTGTAGCTGATATTTTCTGGAGCTAGGAACAAGGTATTTGCTAAGACTAACTTTCCTTCTCTAATGTTACTCATTGAAATGAAACAAAATCATTTGCACTGTGTTAATTGTTAACTCATGATATTTAATAGTGTCACAATTTTTGCGCACAGATACATTCCTGCATGATTAAGGCACAGTAGATTAGGCACCAGATGTCTGATAGAATCATGTCTTACTACTAATTAATATTAGACAGGATCAGAGTCATTAAATAGGCCCCCAAACCATCTTTTTCATGCGCACCTAACTGTAAGATGTATGTGTCAGGTCTTTGTCAACCAATAGCTATGTTGTCAGATAAAGCTGACAACTCCCTTCTTTTCAAGACCAAAGAACAGACAACACTTTTTCTTTTTCTCCTGAATATCAGCTTTTAAAATACAAAGATTGAATGTAATTAATATTTGCCATTATTTTGCTAAAAAAACTGGCAAATCAATGTGACTGTACGAGAAATAAAATGTACTATTGGTTAAAATCTCCATTTTTCTACTCTTCCAAGATTTGTGTAAATACTTTCATTAGCAAAAAATCACATGGAATTAAAACTAGCTACATTTCAGGTTGTATTTTGGGTTTAAGAAAGTTAAAAATACATAGGAGTAGTTAGAGATGATAACAAGACCTAGAAAACTGCAGAGATTCATGGATTTGTTTCATATTTGTAAATAGATGCCTTGTGTTAATATAGAGACTTAGAGAAGTTATCTTCCATGAACATAAACAGATTTCCACCAAAGGGTAATGAACTGAGCTTAATTTTTTTGTTGTTGAGTATATGTCCTGTTTCCCTTCAAGATTTTGCTTTTGATATTTCTTATAACATTCGAACCAAAAAACTCACCAACACTCATAGGAAAGCTTGTTGTCCACAGTAAATCTTTTGATGACTTGCTTCTAAGCTTTGAGAACTGGATACTGACTGCAGCATCACTCGCTGAATGAGTAGAAGTAGAAGCATCTTATTACCCTATCGCTGTAGCAGTTCATCTTTGCTGATCCGGGGGTGAGCAAAGTTTGCTATGTTCACACCATGGATGACCCACACATTGCTGGACACACTTGCACAAGAAACTGGAAATAACAACTCCATTTCTTCTTCCACACTTTTTCCTAAAATCCCAATCTTCAGTTCAGATGGACAGCAGATACCCTATACCACTTTTTCTGGCCAGGCCACTGGTTGTTCTGAATTTAACCAAACAACACCACTGAGGGAGCCAAACACATTTTGAGGTTAATATGCAAATGTTTAAACCAAATTTTTATCTTGGATTTTCTTAAGAGGTAAAATTAATCCCAGATTAAAAACAAAGGAAAAGAAAATACCAATAACAGCTAGAGCAAAAGAAAATATATAGGAAAGTAGATCTTCCAAATCCTGATCAGTTTTTTAAAGTATTTGCATGGACTTATTTGACTTCAGTGTATAAGAAATGTTCCATGTAACACAATAAGAAAATGGTCTGAATTTTCAAAGAAACATGTCTATACTTCTAAGTTTTGTGCCTCATGCATAAACACAGAAGATCTGGAGTTGAAAGTCTGCTCCTCTTATAATAGTCTTTGATGATGGGTATGTTAAGAGTCAGACATAGTCTCATCAGCTAATTTTGCTAATAAAAACAACAAAAGTTCAGAATTTTCAACATATTAGCTGAGTTTTTTTTCATCTCACCTAAATACCACAGTCTGTGGGTTCTAATAGAATGACAAAAATGCAAAACCAATACGGTCCAATATGTTATGCTCACTATTAAAATCAAAATACAATTGCTGCAATCCACAAAAATTAGAATGCCAAAAATATTTCTTCTTTTTCTAACAAAAAAGTATTATTGTCATTTTTTCTTTTAGTAGCTGTCTCTTGTCTTTTTGCAAAGTGCATTATGACTTCATTTGGCAATAGGCATGCAAGAAACTTTTGACCATCTGAGTTAAATGTCACTTGAAAAAGTAACATTTGCAAATGGCAACTTGAAAAAGTAAAAGCTGACTCCACCAATAACACTGAAGCAAAATACATCCAAAAGTCTGAATGCTGACAAAATTTTATTCAGAATCACATCCAAACTTGGATGTCTTCAGTATACAAAATAGATTGGATTTTGTTTCTGGATTTACCAAATGAATATTCTTTCCAAAATTAGTAGTCTGTCTATCTCCAAAGCCCTCATACTTACTACAAATTCAACCATTATTATTCTAAATAAGATGCCCTCTTTCTCACATTAATATTGCAAATAGAATAGCCTCCACATACAGAAGTATAGTCAGTAAAGAAAAGAAGTCAGTGGTAAAAAACATTTCGCGGTCTTTCAGATTATCTTCCCTTTCTCTTCAAGGTCAGCAGGACACCCAGTTGGAATCTGATGAGGTGAACACCCCTAATGTGATGACAATGCAGTAAATGAAAGTGATGTTTGAGAAATTATACAATGGAAAAGTTTATGGCATTAGACATTTCTAAAGAATTCGTTTACATGAGACTTGCCTACATAAGGAGAAGAATCTGGCTGTAAGGAGTAAATTAAAAGAAAGTAGTATTCCAAAGAGATATAACTGCATGCCAACAAATTCCTCATTCTCCCTCTAATGACTATGTAAAAAAGATAGATGTATGCATTTGACTGCATCCACAAATTGATATATAGGTGAGGGAAAATATTTTGTTATCATCATTTTTCCAGAATTATCTTCTTTATATCTATATTTTGTCTCTACTTTTCTCATACTTACTTATTCAAGTTTAGGTCTTGCATGGAACGATCAGGGCAAATCTTCCAGCATGCTTGCATTGCATTTCATGATAGCCTCATTTACTTGGCGTGGTCTGGGGAGACGTTTCCTTTCCCATGTCCACATAGCTGGATTATTAGCATGAGTAAGAGGCAACTGAGCATCAAGTCAGTCTGTCAAGCCTATCAGGATTGTAAGAGAAATTTTTCTTCACATGACACTGAAATACAGTTACTTGTGAAATGAGATGCCTCATTTTCTTATTAACTCTGTCTTAAGAACAGCTACTGAAGATGATATTTTTGGTCAGAATCTGGACAAATAGCTGTTGCTGGCCACTCACCAAACAGCCTTCAGATCATCTATCCTTTGAGTCACTGGTGCTTTAAGGCAGAGTTACTCACTTTCTCTTGTAGCTTCAACGCTTACTTTGAGTTGCAGATCCTTTACCTGTTGGCCTTTCTGACAGCTGGAATGTATGTCTGCATGTCCTGGGCCTGAACTCCCACTTTCCTAACATATCTTAAATATACACTTACTCAGAACTACACTAAGGGGGTAAAGCTCCTGTTTTGCAGTTCCACTTTTCAGGAGCCTTACGACTGACAAGAGCACACAGGCTTTGCAAATCATTTCTGAGTGTAACAGTACTTTACTTGACAAATAAAGCACAACATCAGCACTACTAAAGGCAACGTCCATTACTTTCAATTAACTTTCCTTTAGGATTCCCTGGAGACCCCACCCGCGTTCAGTTAAGAGTTTTCTTTACCCTGTCCAATTCTGTGTGCAGACAGCCCTCCTTCAGTTTGCACTACTGTGCCTCAGGCCCTATTCTTTTACAAGTTTCTCTCTCCCTGTCAATCTCAGCAGACACCTGGCAGATGCCAATGACAAGGCAGTCTCCTTTTGGCCATACAGTTCTCCCTAAGGGTCCAGTTCTGACACACAAACCCCCAGATTAGCGAGGGTGATCAAGCCCTCAATTGCAAATTCTTTCTCTGCAGCTTTTATAAATACAGCTTTTTCAGTACATCTTTGCAGTTCATTGTCCATACCATCCTTTCATCCTTATTTTTCTGTGCCCTTTTCTGTACCCTTGGCAAATTTTACCCAGCCAGATCTGTTCAAAATTCTCCTGAAAAGATCATTCTCTGAAACAACCTCTTGACCATTTCCCTCTGTTCCCTTTTATGTCAACCATAAACTACTTAGCTTTACATTTCAGATATTTCCCATACTCCCAATCTATTCCTCTTCTATCATCTTCACTATTGAGATGTTCATTCCTACCTGCACTTCCCACTTGTTCAAAACGAACAGTAACAAATCACCAGGACCAGATGGTAGTCACCCAAGAGCTTTAAAGGAACTCAAGGATGAAATAGCCAGACTAGTAACTGCAACATGTAATCTCTCATTTAAAACTCTGTTGATATCACAGGAATAGATGGTGGCCAATATGACACCAGTTTGATAGAAAAGTCATAGGGAAGATCTAGGGAATTATACCCAGTAAGTCTGATGCACATTCCAGGCAGATCAATGGCAATTATTCTGAAGTAAAGAATTAGAAGCTACATGACCAAAAATGAGGTATTGAGGAAGCATCGGCATGGTTTGTGCAAAGGGAGATCATGCCTCACTAATCTATTGCAGTTTCTTAAAAGAGTCGGTGAGCATGGGGACAAGAAAGAATAGTTGGCATCAAAAAGACATTTGATAAAATCCCTCATTGGTGACTGCTAGAGAAACTAAGGCAACCTGGGATAAAAGTACATGCTTTTCTGTACATAAATGACTAAATAAAAGATAGAAAAGAAGAAGTAGGAGGTAGGTCACCAGCAGAATCCCACAAGAGTTTGTGCTGTTCAACATATTTATAAGTGATCTAGAAAAGACAGCAATGATACTAAGCTATTCAGAATAGGAAGGACAAAGGCTACTAAGAGCTGGATGGGATCCTGAGTAATGGGGTAAAATGGCAAATGAAATTCAGTGCAGATAAATGTAAGGCAATGTATATGGGAGAAAAAGTTCAAATCATAGGAAACAGGTTTGGAATTAGATTATCACCACCCAGAAGAAAATTCTTGACGTTATAATAGGTTGTTTTGTGGAAATGTTGACTCAATATTCAGTAGCCATTAAAAGGGCAAATAAAATGCTAGGAGTCATTAATAAACACACAGAAAACAAACAAAAAACATCATTGTGCCTCTCTCTAAATCTGTGTTGTGCTAATAACTTTGAGTACTAGCACACTAGTTTCCCCATATTAAAAGAGGCATAACAGCACTGGAAAAACTGTACAGAAAAGTAACAAAGCCAGTCAAAGTTACACATGGAGCGGTTTCTGTACAAGGACCTTTCCACTGTGGAAGAGGACTGCAAAATCTGGAGAGGCCTAATAGGGAATATCTCTTCCAGGATGAGAAAGAAACATGCCAAACAACATCAGTGTATTCAGAGCTTGCTCAGAGAGGTGCTTCTTAAGTAGTTAAGCTGCAGAAACTAGGAGTGTTCAAAAACTGTGGGGGGGGTCATGTATTCATTAAGCAAATTCAAGGAAGAAAAATCCATCAAGAGCTACCTTGATAAGACACCATCTCCGGCTTGGGAAATCCCTTCCCAGAGTCTGGGAGAGTACTCATGGGAAGTTATTACCACATATTTGCTCTGCTCTTGTAGGCGTCTCTATTAGCTACAATCAGAAACAGGATACTGGGCTCACTGTGGTCATTACTGTGTTGTTAAATGTTCATGAAAATAATTTCTCCACCATCCCATTCCTTACCCTTGGGAGGACTTGCCCATAAACATTGGTAAAGCCTTCCCAGCATCTTGCCCTGAACCTGTGCTTTTCTGTGAGCCCTACAAAAGAACCTGACAAAGTAGGTAGTTTATATGCTGACCTTCGCCAACTGTGATGACCTCTTTCTTTGTCTTCTATTAATTTATCTATCTTGTCTTATGCTTAGATTGTGAGCCATTTCGAACAGTGGCTCTTTCTCATGTGCAGGCACTTGTGCAGCACCAGGCTAAATAAGATACCTGTTTCTGACAGGATTCTAGAGATATGAAAATTATGGTAATTAATGTGACTAAGAATATCAGAAATGGATTTTTAAATGTGTAAAATTGTTTAGTTTGGGATTTGCAGCTGTGTGGGATTTGAGGTTTCAAAACATGTAAGATTCATTGAACTGGGGGTGAGAAGAAGTCAAGCAACTTCCTTCATGATAAACACACATTAACATTATAGAAATTCCTTAAGGGAATTAGGCACCAAATCATTTTTCTATCAGTGCATCTTAACTCTGTCAGCTTCAGCTACACCAAACATAACCGGGAAGAAACTTGAAATACAAAGAATTAAAGATATAATTTGCTTTTAATGTTATATCTGAGCCAAGGTTTATATGGTTGTTTCTACATTGCTTCCTGGCATGGTCCCTTAAGTCAGATGTCCTCTAAAATAGAAGTTGAGAATGTAGCTTCAGTCAAACTCCAACCACTCAGACAGACTTTTACTGAAACAGAGAGGCTGCTACTGATGTCCCCACTGCAAAGCTGTCATTGTTTGTAATACAAAGCTATCATGATCTGGGTAAGGTTCGTACACATATTTGATTGTGTGTATGTGGCACCCTGAAGGATACCTAATGGAATAAAATATGCCAAAAAGGCTGGGCCACTTCATTCAACAAAAAACAGGTTATCAAGGTGTTCTTTAACAACAACGAAACATTTATTCATCTTCCAATTACTCATCTCAGAACTTGCTATACGTGTAAGAATAGCAGGGGAAAATGCTGTTCTGGATGTTACTTCTTTCAGATTCTATTAAAACTGTAATAGCCTGCTTCCATTATACATTTCCCTGTATATTTCAATCAACATGTCACTTAGCTGCTGCTCCTAAAGTGCACTTAATATTTTCATTAAAATCAATAAAGCCAAGAAATGACAAGGGTGCAGGTGGATGCAAGCAATTAAATTTCTCCTATATGTATTGTTAACTAGCAGTTGGAAAAAGAAGCTTCATTCAACACCTGTCCCTTTCCTTTTGAATGGCAGGTAACAGAAATCCACTTAGCCAGCTTTTGTCTGCCTATTTTGCTGACAGATGATGTGAAGAAGTAGGTAGTTACAGGGCCAGTAATTCAGAATTAATTTTCCCTTCAAAAGAGTGATATGGACAACTGAGTGCAGTAATGGTACCTGATCAGAATTCAGGGGGTAAACAAGATAATTTGAGATGATGGGATGGAAATAAAGGCTCTTTAAAGGTTTGCTCCTCTCATGGCTCTCAAAGGCACAATCACTAGCCTTTTTATCTGACTCAAATGAAAGTCAGAAGAGTTAATCATTAAAGTATTAGCCTGGTGTACTTTTGTGTGTGGTAGGATTGAAAAGGAAGCAAATAAAATAAAAGATTGAGGATTGTGCCCCACCCCAATATTAAAAGTACACGGTAATGAAAAGCAGCAATTAAGCCACACACTGATTGTTTATCAATCCTATTTTCAGAACATGCTGCAAATTAAAGGAGCTGCTGACTGTACACTGCTGCACATTTGCAGCAAAGGTAAATCATCATATCTTTAAACATCAGGGAACATTTGTTTGTCCCATCACCTGTGTAATGCTGACCAGAGTCAACCCCAATAACTGCACATGCTAAGGAGGAAAAATGCTACATGGAAAGCACCATTGGCCTTAGAGGAGTAGTCTGCAAGTGATTCATTCACGCTCACTGTAAGTGTGCACAGGTTCCTCCTCAATCCTGCCAGTGAGGGGGATAGATGAGAGGAGAAGGAGACAGACTTTCCAAGTTAACGACTGGCTGTGCCGCTGGTGTTGGCAACAGGGTTTTGGTTTCTACGACCATGGGACCCTGTTTGAAGATCGATAACTGCTGGGGAGAGATGGGATCCACCTCACTAAGCGGGGCATGTGCGTCTTCGCCAACAGGTTGGCCAGCCTGGTAAGGAGGGCTTTAAACTAGGAAAGACAGGGGAAGGGGAAAGTTATAGTGCCAGGATAGTTGGCAAAAGACAGCTCAAGTCAGGACGCCTCCAGCAGGT